>NC_138375.1:113524960-113548123 GCF_054177405.1 Leptonychotes weddellii
CATCTTTTCCTGATTAAAACTCTTCAGAGTATAGGGATAGAGGGAACATTCCTCAAGTTCATAAAATACATCTAAGAAAAACCCACAGCGAATATCATCTTCAATGGGGAAAAGCTGAGAGCCTTTCCCTTAAGATCAGGTACACATCAAGGATGCCCACTCTCGCCACTATTGTTCAACATAGTACTAGGTCCTAGCAATGGCTACAGTTTCTAAAACAAATTACTCTTCCAATAGACAAGAGCAGTGTTTCCTCACAGTGTGATTTATGAACTTCCTGCAACAGAATGACCAAAAGTTCTTGAGGAAAAAAATGCAAATTCTCTAGGGAAGGAGCACCAGAAAATTGTATTTTTATATTTTCAACAGGCTGGTTAGGTGACAACAGAGCACACAAAGTCTGAGAACTATAGATCAATAGTATGTTCACTGTTCAGTCACAGAGTAAGCTATTAAGCACTAATGGAAACTGATGTATACTGAGCTCTGACTATGTGCCTGGCATTGCTGTAAGCACTTTATGTGAGTTGTCTCATTTTATCCTCACTATAACTCTACAAGTGAGAGACTGTTATTACTTTCATTTTACAGGTGATAAAACTGAGGGACACACTTGGGGAATGGAAGATTTGAAATTAAATATAAGAAGTTTGACTAGAATGGTATGAACCCTACTGTGAGCCAAGGAGAAAACAAAGCTCAAGACCTTACACAGGAACCTTAGGCATCTATACTCTTCTGAACTTTCACCATTGATAGAAAGGACCTAATTACTTCTGTATTTTACATACTGAAAATATTTTGACGTGTATGTAACATTTTTTAGATTACAAGTACTAACCCACTGAACGAAATGTTTCAAAACGAGATCCTCTAGAAGTGATAAAGCTCTCTAACAATGTGGATACTGAAGATTGGATCCTTCACAAATGTCCATCTTAACCTATCACTTTTGAAGAGCTATCTGGCCTGATTCTGACCTGTCTCCAGTTAATATATCTATAAAATAATTAGCTCATTTCCTCCATATATATAACTGTTGTACTGTCATTGTCACACTTTTAAAAATACGACTTGTTTTTTAATGAGCTCATCATGAGTGGAAACAAGAACATAGTTCATGTCAGAATTTCATGAAAATATTCTTTTGGCTATTTATTAAAAACAGAATATACTAAGACTTCATCTCCAGCATTATCAACTAAAAGCCACAACCCAGTATTCTTAAGAAAGTATTTTATAATTAAGAATATCTTATTCTGGGGTGCCTGGGTGGCTCAGTTGGTTAAGCGACTGCCTTCGGCTCAGGTCATGATCCTGGAGTCCTGGGATCGAGTCCCGCATCGGGCTCCCTGCTCGGCGGGGAGTCTGCTTCTCCCTCTGACCCTCCCCCCTCTCATGTGCTCTCTCTCTCATTCTCTCTGTCAAATAAATAAATAAAATCTTTAAAAAAAAAAAAAGAATATCTTATTCTATACTGCTTCACTAATCATGATGATGAGAATCCCAATCAAAAGACTATTTCCAGTGTCATAGCTGTGTAAGACACTTTTGTCGTCTTCACATATTCTGCTCTACACTTCAATGTGATATTAAATAGCTCTTAATTCATTAACATTTTATTCAAATGAGTTCAATGTATTCATTCCTGATTCTAATTAAAAATAAAATTCCCTTGTTCTTCAAGATTTAAATTTTTAAAAGAAAAATTCTTAATTTTAAGACAATTTCTTTTTAAAAAGGTATTTTACCCAATAAAACACAATCATTTACAATGGAAAGCTTGTATAGAGGCTTACAGGAATAAAATTAGTTTGTTGTCAGGCATTTTAGAGAGTTTTAACTAGAGAATTTAACTTCTCTGAGTAAAGAGGGGAAGAAAACACTCAAACTTACTATGTACCTCTTAAATGCTAACTAACTCATCTGGGTGCTTTTTACATGTTATTTCAACTAATTATCACCATGCATTTGGAAAAAGGCATTATGGCCCCCATAATATTACCCACCATTTACATATAAGGAGACAGAGGTTCAATGAGGTTCAGTATTATGCCTAAAGTCACACAGTTAATAAGTGAATCAAAATTCCAGGGTCTTCCCCCATACACCATGTTACTTCCAGAGAAAATGGTAGTGGCATATTCATGAACTAATGCAATCTGATGTGCATATAAACACAGAATGGCATTGTGCAAAATACATTATATTATAAGCCAATTCTTTAACCCTAAGTATTATGTTTACAAACAGAGACTGTCTTTATAGACTGTGAGTTGTTAATCCATGAGTTGATTTCAAAGAATAAGCATTCTGATTTATTGTTCAGTGACAGAGGTAGATCCTGGGAGTAATCCTGGTTTTTTGGAGACAGGCATTATTTCAATTAAGGAGGTTTCTCTCTCATGAGGCCATCACAATACTTTAGTGTGTAAGAATCACGGGCCATTTGTTAACAAGGCAATTGGTGAGAGTGGGGATTGTGGGGGAAATGGATTTCTGCATTAGGAATTTCCTTACCAAAAAAAATGGAAAGTTACAAATGAAAGCTAATCCTTTTAAAGTCTGGTTATTAACATCAGACTTGTTCTATACCACTGACTTCTTCCTGATCTTAGACAATGTTAAAAGGTCATGAAACAGAAGAGTAAAGTTAGGAGATGCATCACTCACAGAAGACAAAGTGGGGTGTGACCTTAAAGCTTATTAAGAAAAAAAAAACAAAAAACTACTTCTGTCATTCTTCAAGTTCTTCTGGTTTTAGTTTTCTTTTCAGCTCCCTCCCTGAGTAAACACCCACAGACACAACAGGTAGGAGATCAATTCATTCCTCATTTTTCATTTATTTAAACAGATGAATATTCCGCCTCAGGAGCCAGAACCTGCTGCCTTACCTAATTGAGGTATGTGCATGCCTCTGTGTGTGTGTGTGTGTGTGTGTGTGTGTGTGTGTGTGTGTGTGTTATGCACTGTTCTGGGATGTGAGAGGCGGCAGGTAGAAATAGTGAGGATCTATGGTAGGAAGGCAGAGGTGATACCTCCCTTTCAAAGCTACTGTCTGGGAGAAGGGGTGGGAACTACACCAACCCATCAGCACTCCACATGCCAGTCTCTCACACAGATCCTTCTCCGTCATGTTCCCTGGGAAATTTCCCCCAGATTAGGAAAAGAACGGTAAGGCGAGTCTGCCTCGGAAGGCGAGTTTTTACCATTGCAGCACAAAGGACAGACAAGCGCGCTTTCACATTTTCCCAACTCCGCTCACTTGACCAGCTCTATACTTCAGCACCACGGAGAGCGGCATCTCCTCAGCTACCACCCATGGGGAGCCAGATCCCCGCGACTCAACACCGGATTCTGGTCATCTAGAGAGGAGGGACCAGCCTGCTTATTTCTCCCTCAATGTAAGCAACTATGATGATTCTTTCATATTGATTTTTCCAACATAGGTTGTTTTCTTGCTGAAATAAGGAATTAAACTTTTATTTATTAGCCCTCTCCCTCCTGTGCATTGCTTGGATTTTTAGATGTAAATCTGGATCTGAAATCTTTCTTATTTGTTGGGTTGGTAGAGGAATTTTATTTTTTTTTTTACTTTTCCTTGGAAGTCTAAGTTTAAAAATCCATTTAAAATAGACAACTCATCCTGGTAAACCAGTCTTTTTATGCTAGAGTGCAGTTTTTTCTTTTATTCCTGGAAGAGAGTATATGTGTTGTCTGTTCTCCTACTTCACTATTGACAGCTTTTTAATTTGATATTTTTTGCGACTGTATTTAATATGGGGATAGGAAGAGGAAGAAGGCTATCTTCTAATAAGTAGCAACCATTAAAGAACTACAGGTGGGAAGAAAGAGGCTGTTATTTTTTCTTTCCTTTTATTTGTGGAAAATATGTCTTTTAGATGTCCATTTCAACATAACGAATATGCTCTTAATAAAAGAGATGTAATCTGGGCAGGGCGTTGACACAAGCTTTGAAACTGTAACAAAGAATCTCCTTTACATGTGAAGTTGTAAATTCACTTTAGTGTGATTGAATAGACTTAATCAAGATGTTATTGCCATTAATTGTAATTTAAAGGCTTAATGAATTCAGGGTAGATTTGAACGAGGCAATAATGATTGAACCTGTCCGGAGGCACTCAGTGAATTTTTGCCTCAGAATGCCACCTGCTGGTGGGTCCTGTTTCTGAACCACTGGACACGCATCAGATTTATGAATGAATACACATTAAATCCAGAATATTCATTATGAATATGATACAAACTCACTCTCTAAGGTCTTTTAAACAATGGCATTGGTTTAATTATTTAACAACTTACCAAGGTTCTACATCACAATTATAATTTCATAACAATTTATTTCCAAAAATACTTGCGCCTAAGCTTAGGGGCATACAGATTAGCTAACTCCTTCAGGCAGTAATTAACCCAGAAAAAAAACGAGGACTATGTGGAGCCTCACTGAGGCTAATTTCAGATACATGTGGTATCCTGGATGAGAGCTGCCAGGATTTCTTGCTCAGGAAAGGCAATCAACATTTGCCCCCAGATAAATATTCAGCATGTTACTTTATTCAGTATTGTCATTTCACCATTTAAGGGCCTTTCTTATTTTCATAGTAGTAGATGATAATTTCAGGCTCTCCTGTCACAAAGGTTAATGTAACAGTTAAAAGGTTACACATATCTATTTTATACCAAGACAAATCTTTGGAGGAAAAATACGTACCTGTAAGAACTTATCATTTCAGCTCTATCTGGAGATATACACAGTGCGATGCAGACATCCAGTTTCATAACTCCCCAGTTCCAAATAGACAAATAAGGATTAAAAAGAAAGAAGAAATAAAAGAAGCACACACAACGCATTAGTTATATTTGTATGGCTAATATAGAAGGTAGTTTGAAAATACAGAGAATAACTTCTAAATGATGTTATTTGTTGAAAATAAGTTGTTGATAAAATCATTTATTAGCATTCAGGAATCTAGATAATATTTTCAATCCAAGGTGCAATGGGAAAAAATATAACACATTATTGTGTTTGGAAAGCATATCTCCAGTAGAATTGTCTGGAAAGTATATCTCAATATAATGTATTATAATGAGTAGCAGAAGGATATTTTGCTATTCCCATAGGTCCTGAAATGGTAAGGTACATGAACTCATGTATACTTATGGGATTACTAGGTGGATACTTTCCTTTTATTCAAAATGCATGTGTTGTACAAGCAAATTATTGCCACTAACGGGCACCTGGGTGGCTCAGTCGTTAAGCATCTGCCTTCGGCTCAGCTCATGATCCCGGGCTCTTGGGATGGAGCCCCGCATCGGGCTCCCTCCTCAGCGGGAAACCTGCTTCTCCCTCTCCCACTCCCCCTGCTCGTGTTCGCTCTCTCGCTATGTCTTTCTCTGTCAAATAAATAAATAAAATCTTTAAAAAAATTATTGCCACTGACTTAGGTAAGAACTTGAATGCTATAGATCCATAATAATTATGATCATATTAAACTAAGACAGTTAGTAGTATCCAATGTTACTAGAGCACTTACTAGGCACTATAACTTATAGGTACTATCTCACCTCAACTTCTGATATTAATGGTCTCCTCTAGCAAATTATGGACCATTATTTATAGTGGAGCTGGAAACTAACTTGGCTTTGGAACTCATACCTTATTTTAAAAGTTGTCAGCACAAAAAGGCAATAATAGTTACAGGATCATATGGCTCCTATATTTGTAAACATTAACACCTCTATTTTATTGGTCTTCTTTAATGACCAACCCAAATTCAAGTATTTAAGAACTGGTTACGTTATTTGACCATGCACCATATGCCAGGCATCAGGGGTATGAGGGAGGCACCAGGTACATACGCCATATAAACAAGTAATTCCCCTGTCCTCAAGGATCCTGCACTCTAATGAAAAAATTCACAGTCTAAAGAAATTTAGAAAAAAATGGAGGAGGAAGAGGGATGGCAGTAGCATACCAGCCCAAAGCATTGGCTTTGAAACCAAACAGATGAGACTCCTAATAGTGGATCTACCACTCACAAGTTATGTAGCCTTAACAAAAGTGGTTAATTTATCTCAGCCTCATTTCACCATCTGTTAAATGGGAATGACAATAACATCTGTATCATGTAGTACTTTATGAGAATTTAAAATGATAATACATGTAAAGTACTCAGCATAGTACCTGCAACGTGGTTAATGTGTAATAAATGTTAATCATTCCGATTAGTCACTGAGGAAAACAGCTAAGCTTATCATACGATTTGTGTGAATTAAAACAATAATTCGTATAAAGCACTTACCAGAGTGTCTGGCACATGGCAAATGTGTAATATGTTAGCTATCACTATTATACAGTCATTTAGAAAAATTGCTAAGCTGACAGTATCCGTGGAGAGTAAAACGTAAGTCAATTTATAGTCATTTACTTAAGTGTACTGGTATGTAAGTTTTGATCATTACTGTCATGGACATTTGCATAAGGCTTCATAGTACCCAGGACATTTGATATACATTACTGCATCTTCACTGTGGTTGAGGTGCATGGAGGATGGATTTTACTATTCCCTTACTTTGGTAAGAGAATTGAGATTTAGGAGAAGATTCTAAATCACTTGAATATTTCATCACTGTTGCTCTGGACTAAAACTCAGACTATGTACCCTTGGGAGAGAATGCACAGACCAGAGCTGGGTTTTCCTGGGTAACTAGTCTAACTCCTGGATTTTGTTTGGTTCTATGTTCAATTGTGGAATGTTACAGAATGAATTAGTCTCAGGCTTGGGTGATTTCCACAGAGACCTATGGTGCATGGAGCAATTTTACAAAAAAGACAACAAATATCTCCAAAAAGACATTATCATTAAGTGTCCTTTTCTTCATCAGTAATTAATCACAATCCCTGTCTCCAAAATGCTTAATGGTCATGCTTACTTGCAGCTGGATTTAGGGTGCAAAATTCATACTTTTCATGGATCACTGACATCTGGCTTTCTTCAGACTGGCTGATGCATCTGTAAAAGCAGTTTGATAAAAATAGCAACCAAGGGATCAAGAGGGAGTTTAATAATCAGTCATCCTCTCAAATATGGTTTTGTTTCCACTGAAACCCTTCTTCTCAAAGACATCAAATGTCAATGTATGCATTTATGAAAGATGAAAAACACAGTACCCTAATTGAGATGTTTGATGAGTTTGATCACTCATTATCTCAATAATATATGCAAATAAAAAGGCATTTGCATTCAAAGTTCATTTTTAAGAAAAATATTAGAGTAAGGGCAATGAAATGTTAATTGGATTTTAAGGAGAATCATTTTGCTCGTTTTTGGTCCTGAAACTGACAATATCCCCATACTCGAACAGAGCAGCACAGCTGATTCATGAGTGTGAGTTTTGGCCACCAGCTGTTGTGAGCCAAATGACTTTATCTTTTTGACATATCATCTTTTGTGGATTCTTTCCAACCCATGTGAAATGTATGGCTAAAGCCTGACTATCCATAATGTCAATATTATTGGTAAGGCTAAATATATTCACAAGTATAAAAATGCTAAAATTGGGCAAACAGGGAAAGGTTGGTAAAAGAGTACAAATTTTCAGCTGTAAGATGAAGATCTAGTGTACAACACAGAGACTATAATGGTTGACAACACTGTATTACATAAACAAAATTTTCTAAGAGAGAACTTAATGTTCTCACCAAATATATACATGTGAGGTGATGAATGTGTTAATTAACTAGATGGTGGGATTCCTTCCACGATGCATACTTACATCAAATCACCACAATGTATACTTTAAATATTTCAGAATTTTGTCAATCATACCTTAACAAAGTTGAAAAAATAAATGTTTAAAAAGCATGATTAGAGAGATATCAGGATAAGAGGGGGAGTCAGAGCTAATAAGAAGCCCCCAGTGAGGTAAAAAGGCCCCCACCAATATCTGAACGAATTCATGTGGCTCCAGGGTCTGCTGTGAAACCCTTTACATTGGAAGCAGCCTCACTTCGTAGGATGCCCCAGTATATCCTTGTATGCATACATGACTTGAGGGCCCATAAGGTTTCATCAAGGCCAAATTCTCCTAGGAAAATAGCAGAACTGACAATTCTGTAAGCATCTGAATGTATCTCAAAGCTGAGATTTTAAATGCTGGGAAAGAGAGGCTTGTTTATTTCTTACTACATCTGGGTGTCTGCTTTCAAGGTCATTCAGAAAAATGCATGTCAAATGGGGAGAACATTTGACATTCTGACAAATACTAGGCACACACATCTATTTTTTCCTTGATAAAACATAATTATTATAGAAACATCAAGATTTATATGACACTCTACTCTTGCAGAAATTATTTGCCCTAAGGTTTAGTCTTTCTGCTTCACTTAAAAAATAAGAATGCTAACACCTTGTTTTTATGTTTGTTCATTGTTTGTCTGATGAGGGAAATTATCAAGAAATGTTTTAACATCCCTTAAGTTTTTAAGCTGCACTGTCTATGATATTCATACGGACTGTGAATTTAGATTGGGTACTTACATGTTCCTTGTGAAATGTTTCTCTGCTCTGACTTGGTTCAGTAGTTATTACATTTCCTTTGAATTAATCTCTCCATGGCTTGTTGCGTGTATTAGTTGTATACCCTTGACCTTGGAGTCTGACCTATTCTCCCTCTTGAGCAGACCTCTAATGGAAAAGTGACATGGAATCAAGCTGAAGCCCTTGCTCCTTCTAGGACAGCTGCCATCTCATCTCTGACACACCACTCAGATGCTCCTGAGTGGAAACTACCTTTTCTCAAGTTGAGTTGTAATGGCTAAATCCAGAGACGTGCTCCTTAGAGCAGTATAAGCCTCATCATAGGACACACATTCCATCAGAAAGACTATTACTCTTCTATGGGCTCAATTCCCACTTGTGTGTGTGTACCCAGATGACAGACCTTAAAACTGACTTCATAACATCCTCTGAAACAAGGCTCTTTGGGGATACAAATGAGGTGACTGCTTAGCTTTCAACTCAGTCTCTTCCTTCCCTCCGAAAAACCTGTAATAATAAATGCCTGCACCCTATTTGTAAGTCCCTGTCTCCTACAGAGGTCTCTAGAGGACTCCCAATCTACAGTCTGCTTTGGCATCAACAAGCAGCCTCTCTCCCTGGAATGATGGGATTGTTGAGAGAAATGGGCTCAGAGAAGCTCGTGAACGTGAATACTGAGAACCTTTTCCCCAGAAATCTTTTATCCAAATGCACTTTAGGAAAAGTGGATGGCAGTTCAGATCTCTTCCTAAAGGAACGCAGAGCTCTCTATTACGATTTATCACCCATGGTTACTTTTTGACGGAGTTACCCATAATTATTCCTTTTAATTTTTTGCAGATGAAGAAGCTACTCCACTGAATAGTTTAGCAGCTTCCCCCAAAAAGTGTGTGACTCAGCTCTAGGCAAGATTAGAGCATAAGCTCTGGCCTCCAAGTCTTGTGCCTTATGCCAGATAGGACACCCTAAAGGAGCTAACAGTAAAAGGGTTTGAGCAGGTCAAAAAGTAGAACAAGCAGAAAACAAATGGAGCCCAAAATTTTAAAAATCACAAGATTGCCACTTTTTTAAATCTCAAAACACTAGATTTAGTTTAAAGGTCTTCTTCTAGGATTACTTTTTTTTTTTTTATATAAATGGCTTAAGTAAAATAATGAGTATTCTTAATGTATGAAGACATGGACAATAACAAAAAGACTATTGGAAACACAGAAAATAGTTCAAAATAAATCCCCAAGTACTTACACTTTAGAATACATACTGTCTTACTGAAATGTATGCCATTCTAATATTATCTGAATAATGTGAGTAGGGGTAGACTAGAAAAAACAAGAATAGAAAGTATGGGTAGTGCCAATTGGAGAATCAGCTATTCAAGTTTGTAGACAATTAGGGATCATGTGGTCCAGGCTCTATATTATAGTGAAAGCATCCTGTGCCAGGGATCCATTCAAAGTCTCAGTGCTAGCTGAAGATGGGGTGTCTGACTCAGGCTCAAATGATACAATACCTTTTATTTTTCTCTAGTCTGACTTTTTAAAACCCTGGCAAACTAAAGATTAGGTCACTTGCCCAAAGTAACCAAGTTGTTCAAAGGTGGGAGGCTGGACTCCTACTCTAAGCCCTCTGACTTCAAAGCCTGTCTCTCAGTCCTACTTGTGTCAGCATCATACCCTGGAATAAGGACAATATCACCTGTAATAGGATCAATGCCAGAACTGCACAAGTAATATATGTGAAATTATTAACTTCTTAGTATAGTGCAGAGAATAGGTGCTTAATAAATGTTTAACCATTATTACCAGTAGTATTAGTATTAACCTCTACACTCTGCCACAATAGCAAAGAGCAAGTGAAAAATAAACCCAGCATCTAAACTGACCTGTTCTTCCATCTATACAAAAATCCAGGTTTGATCTGAGGAAGCTAGGGCTGAATTTCCTCAGGGGAGGCACTTCAGTGGCCATCAGTAAGTGGCAATGTGGCAAGCACAGTCCCCATATAGGATAGCCACCTGGACAGCACCAAATATGGAAGTAGAGGCGTGTGGCCATGCCTGCGTGTGGCAGGAGGGTTATCACAGTGAGGGAGTTCAAGGGGGCAATGCACCCAAAGCAAAGGCAGAAGTATCCGAGGTGGCCAAGTCTACAGCAGAGCCCTGGGGGAACTGGGCATGCCAACAGGCAGGAGGGTACAGAATAAAACCAACACAGTTTTCTAATACAGGTCACCTACTTATTCCCCTGATGGACCCTATCCCCACACAAAAAATTATCCACGTTGTACAGGTAAATTCACAGAGAAGCAAGGTATCAAAGCCCAGGGAAGTTAAGTGATGTGCTGAACTTTGCACAAATGGAAAGAAAATTCACAGTCCTTGTCCTGTTTCGACCACATTCCTAGCCCACACCCTCTCTATCTCCCATTATGCTCCCCCTGAACCCACATTTCAGTCTGCCACCATTCCTCCACCCAAGGTGTACAGATGCTGGATAACCGAATCCACATTCCTTTATATGAATAGGAATAGTTCAGGTTAGCCAACCCATCTTCATCTCAGTGACAGGAGAATGATTTCTAATAAGATTTCATAATTTCTCATAAGATCCCAATTGTGAGATTCTTTTTCATCTCAACAATTTGGGTTTGCTCTGCCCCTGCGGACCTTGTAGGCCCCTGGGAGAGTAACCAAGCATCTCTGCCTTGTACCCCGACAGGTTGGGAAGCAGCACCTTCAGAAACATGCAGCGCCGGCACACGACACTGCGGGAAAAGGGCCGCCGCCAGGCCATCCGGGGTCCTGCCTACATGTTCAACGAGAAGGGCACCAGCCTGACACCCGAGGAGGAGCGCTTCCTGGACTCGGCCGAGTATGGCAACATCCCCGTGGTCAGGAAAATGCTGGAGGAGTCCAAGACCCTCAACTTCAACTGCGTGGACTACATGGGGCAAAACGCGCTGCAGCTGGCTGTGGGCAACGAGCACCTGGAGGTCACGGAGCTGCTGCTCAAGAAGGACAACCTGGCGCGGGTGGGGGATGCGCTGCTGCTGGCCATCAGCAAGGGCTACGTGCGCATCGTGGAGGCCATCCTCAACCACCCGGCCTTCGCCCAGGGCCAGCGCCTGACTCTCAGCCCGCTGGAGCAGGAGCTGCGCGACGATGACTTCTATGCCTACGACGAGGACGGCACGCGCTTCTCCCACGACATCACGCCCATCATCCTGGCGGCGCACTGCCAGGAGTATGAGATCGTGCACATCCTCCTGCTCAAGGGCGCCCGCATAGAGCGGCCGCACGACTACTTCTGCAAGTGCAACGAGTGCACCGAGAAGCAGCGGAAGGACTCATTCAGCCACTCGCGCTCCCGCATGAATGCCTACAAGGGACTGGCAAGCGCTGCCTACCTGTCTCTGTCCAGTGAAGACCCTGTCCTCACCGCGCTGGAGCTAAGCAACGAATTGGCCAGACTAGCCAACATTGAGACTGAATTCAAGGTAACTCTCCCACTCACCACTCTGCAGACAGATTGCCCAGAGGGCTCTTCCAGGTGTGTCCAGTAGTCAAATGGGTTGTCTTCCGGTCTAACCCTGGGTGAGGGCCTTGGGGTCTCTCTGGCCCATGGGGAAGAAGGGGATTTCCTCAACCTTGCCAGATGTAGGCCTAAAGGAAAAGCAGCCCATTAGATGAAATATTTGAAACCACCTAAATGTGAACAAGAGGTGACTTAAGCACAAGTCTACATAGTAAAAGACAAGCAGCACACAGGCAGGATGATATTGCTCTGCCCCAGGGAGCTCAGGAGTGTCTAGGACACCTGTGGAGGTTTCCTAGACCAGGTCTGGGACTTCTTGATTGTCTCACCTGAATGGCTTTGATTTGTCTTGTCCAGCTCTTGATCCCATCCTGGACTGTGTTGATCCTAGATTCAGTCTCCTATCCAATGCTAGAAAGTCTTGCCTGCAGTCTTTCTCAGTTTAGCAAGCTATTACTATTGTTCTGTCAAGGGGCTAAGGGAAAGGTATGTGGAAATGAAAATAAAACTGTCTCTGTGTAGTTGGGCTTCTTACCTCAGTAGATGGGCCCAGTGCAAAATCCTGTAATCCAGCCCCCTGAGAATACCTAAATGACCACACTAGCCCGGGAAATGGAGACCCATCTCCAAAGTCCACTAGTCAATAGTGGAGTGATCCTGTGCTTTTACTGTCAACTGACACTTCTCTTTGAGGGAGGTGTCTAAAAACAACCATTAATATGGGTACCATTATTATCCTCATCTTTGATGAGGGCACAGAGGTAAAGAGATATCATGTAGCTGGTAAGTAGCGAAACCACTGTTCTAATCTAGGCACTCAGAGCCCAGAGCCAGCTCTTAGCTATTCTGGGAAAACTGTTCATGCACTGGGCTTCTCAAGGTTCATTAGTCTTTATCTGAATGATGAAGGTATTGAATACCCCACTGTGGAAGGTACACCTGGAAGAGTAGAAACTATAACAGGCTCAGCATTTCTAACCTACTATTCAGTCAGAGCCTATGATGCCTTTGGAGCATTTAAAAAGGTGTCACATGCAAGGCCAACAATGGAGCTGGGAAAGGATGTTAATTGCAGGAGAAAAGTTCATTGTCCAAACAAGATGTCCCTGCAAGAGCTGCCCCTGTACGGGACACAATTAGGTGGCCAAAGATGGGTACCAATTCAGCCAAAGGAGGCCCCATGGACCATGGTGTTCAGGGAGAACTCAAAGAAGGAAACAGAATGGGGCTGGGCCTTGCTGAGCAGGAGGAACTGGATCAGTGGGAAGAGAGAGGTGGGCATTTGGAGGAGGCAAGTGAAAGTGAAGTCCAGAATGGCCCAGAGCAGGCAGGGGACTGCCAAGAAGCTGCATGGGCCTAGAACAAAGACTTCCTTTAGGGGCACACAGGAAGAATGCTGCAGAGATGGCTTGGGGTCAGATGTCAGAGGGTTCTGTGTGTCAGGCTGAACACTTTGGATGCTCTCCTGTAGGACATGGAGAGCCACTGAAATTTGTGATTAGGGGGCTAAAATGATGAAAGCTAGAGTCGTAGAAATTTACTTCACTGGTAGGTTAGCTGAATTAGAGGATTTGGAGTGTGAGGCACTGGGACCAAAGGGGAGACAATTTAGGTGTGCATGCATGAGACCATGGAAGCCTCTCTAAAGGAATGTATCACCCACAGCCACAGACTGAAGAGCCAGGCTCACAAAAAGCTGTGGGGCACTGCAGACTGTGAATAGATGAAGGAATCTTATAAATAACTAATTTTAAGCCATCTGTTCCCCTATCTTGGACGCATCTACTGAAGTGGAAAAACTTCCCTAATCCTGCATTGTTCATAGCCTCATCTAAAAAAAATTGATGGGTATAGATGAGGGGATTACCCAAAGAGGTCCCAAGGAATGTAGCTATTGCCTGTTCTTTCCTTGTTTCTGTACAAGAAACTCCATCAACCAGCAAGAAGGTCAATGAAGTCCCAAGGAAGGTGGGTGGAGTTGTGCTTCTTCCCTCAGTCTCAGACTGAATCTTCACAGGCCATGTAAATAAATGGCTAATCCAATTAATTTAGATATTTCTGGCCCAAGGCGGGGGGGGGGCAGGGGGGAGAAATTCCAGAAAAAAAAAAATTGGATTCAGTTTTCTGGTTAATTGCACAATAAATAAAACAATGCTAGACTAACATTTGGAATTACATCTGAGCCACTTGTTTCCTTTACTAAAATCACAAGTCTGGCATATTTTAGTATGTATAGTATCTAAAACTGGAAGTTTGTGGAAAGCATGATATTTTGATTTAAAAAGTAAATTATGAAAATTAGAAACAATTAAGAGCACTACTAACATGATGACAAATGTGTTCTACAATTGCAATGCCTTACTCAAAATAAGAGCTAACATAAATACATTTGCTGGCTATTAACATCCCGCTAGTTACCTTTGTTTGAAATAACGTCTTTCACATTGTCGACAAGTGGCACATTATAAATTAACACAAGCGTTCCTTTAGAACTTTATTACTTATTCAACTATCCTTGTATGTGCATTCCTGATATTATAAATCTTCTCAGAGAAGAGATCAGCTTAGCCAAAGACAAGTCAATTTGTAAGAAAAGAATAAAGAGCAAGTGTGTGTTCTAAAATGCACTCTTTAAGTCTGTCCTGCTTTAAAGGGACTAGGCATGGCTGACTGTAGCCACGTGTATGTGGATGACCCAGTGACATCAGCTGTATAAAAAAGGTATCCAGTCCTGACTGGAGGTGTCATATGTCATCCTCCAGATCCTCTAAGACACTCGCTCTGGGAACGGCTGCTCCCGACTAGAAAAGCTCATGCAGGGACACCTAGATTCAGTGGTCTAGTCTACTGTTTTTGAGTCGCTGTAATTTATCACCAGAATAGAGTCTAGTCATTAACAAGATGTACAGACAATGTCCATGTCTCCAGTAAATTATGGCTAAAGTCAGATGCCTGCTAGCAAGCCAGTATTTTTGGTTTGGAAATGATGCATCTCTTCAAAGATTTTTCTTATGCCTCTCTCATTTTGGGGGTCTAAAAAGATAGGAAAACTCAGTGTGGCCAGTGAGACCTTCTTAATGCCTTGACTGGTGCTCAGTAATCTAGTAAGCATTCCATAAATTCTTGATGAAGGGAATGAAGGAAATCCTGAAAGCATAATCCTTCCAACTGAGGAAGCAAGTGATTATGTTTATCTATGATTTAAACTCTTCCTACACGTAAGAATCTAATAGAGCTATTTGATAGACACAGTGAGATGGGAAAGCTCTACAGAAGGTTACGAGGTGGTTACGGGGATCAAAAGAACACACATTAAATAACAGAAGACCAATCATATGCTGCATTGTATGGTGCCAGTGGCCACTAAACTCCTGGAGGGCACCACCCACAAGTGACATTTTGGTTAACTGGCTTATCTATAGAGGAGGAGACAGACACAGAGAAAGGGAATATCAGCACGGGGTGGGCTATTCAGAGGTGTTTCATCCTGATGGAGGCTCTCTCTGTATATAGAAAAATTAAGGTTGAGTTACAGTCTCTGCCACCAGGAACACAATAAGGTCTTTACATTTCTCTTGAATTAGTCTGGTTTTCTCCACTGATCAGCCTTCTGATAAAACTGCTGAGGATCCCCTTATTTTGCTGGTATCTTGCCAAACTCTAGGGCATCCTGTCTATGTGTGTTGCTTATCTACAGAGCTGTTGTTCCAAAAGGATTACAGGTGTTAATCTTTCTTCTAACTCAGAGTTATGCTAGCAGCAATACCGAGTGGGAGCAGGAAGAGGTGGAGAAGGAAAGGACAACAGAAAATTGGAAAATCATGGAGTGAGATTTAGGGATTTGGAAGGAAAGAGAAAACAGAGCAGGGACTGGAGGTATCCCTCTTGCTCTCTCACCTTTTGCTTAAATTTAAAAGTACCCCCTGTTCCCAAGTCAAGGAGTTATGGAAGCCCAAGAAACACTTTACCTTAGTTACTGAACACTTGGTCATCGGAATAATAACAAATAACAACAAATCTACAACTAAGAAGACTTTTCGTGTTGACACAATATCAGCATGGAGGCTGCTGATTGTGCAATTTATTCTAATAAACCAGAGAGGAGAAGAGTAGGGGGCAAGAAAGCTAAAGCTGTAGCTTCATCTTGCTTAAAGTGTTGATGACTTCACTGTATTCACAGGTATTATGAAAAAACAGATAATGAATTATGTATCAATGTTTGTGTTGCCATTTTAAGACCCATAAAAAAAAAAACCTCTCTGAGCCTAAAATACCACAGATTAAAAATGCAAATAATGATAAATCAGACCAATTTGCCACCTGCTATGATCTCTACTGAGATCCCATTGTGGAAGGTAAAGATGTTGAGATGGCAGTTTGTAATCTGCTTGCAAACTTATCAAAATGCAAGAGGAAAGAGGAGGGGAGAAGAAGGAGTGTCTTTGTATTGTGGTAGGGAGAGCTCAAAGCACATAGGAACTCAGGCCATATGGAGCCAGGGAGCTAGGAAGCCAAAAAGCTTGAGTAAAGGCCCACCCTGGGCCTGAGGCAGTACTGGAAGGTTGAATAAGCGTGTTGCTCCCAGCATCCAGTAGAATCTGTGTTTTGCACCTGTTTCTCATGCTTTGAATATTTTTAGGATTTTCAAATTTTATAGACCAACACCCGGGGAAAATACATTTCCTTGAAGTTTGAAAGCCTGGCTGGTAGTATAAACAAATGCCTACTTAACATGCAAGAAATGACTTGAAAATTGTTTCTTTTACCATCGGGAAAATATTTTTTAAGCTGCGAAGTCTGCAGGTCTTAAAAGCAAGTTGTCGGAGGTTTTTTTGTTTTGCTTTGTTTTTGTTTTTTTCCTTAAGAGAACCTGGCAGAAAACTCCTCAAAGCACTCACTTATCTATCAATTCCCAGTATACCTTCAGGGATCTGACTGTGTGCCCCAAGCCCTCTGCCTGAGCATCTGATGAGACAGAACATAAGCAGAGAAGGATCAGATGTCAGGGGATGAGCTACCGTGGGATGCCCCCAACCTGAGCATGGGCAGGTATGGTGCAGTGAGAGCATATATACCAGTCAACAGGTCCACACTGAGGCCAGAATCACTGGCTTCCATGTCTGAGAGCAAGATCCAGGGACTGGCTTACCTCAGGAGAAGGGATAGACATTACCTCTGCCCATGCTAGCTCCATCTTTTTCTATTTTCCTACCTAAGCATCCAGAGGGCATTTCACGAGGGCATTCACTAATGAGTCAATATAGGAAATGAGCTAATTAACATACCCTTTAATGACAATTTTTCATTGGGTCACAACTGATGCCTAAAGTTATGGGATTGTCTTCTTCTAGGGTTTATGCCAAGAATATGAGCCTCTAAAATACAGAAAGACAGTGTACATTGGGTGACAGGAATTCAGGTGGGATAAAGGAGGCCATTTGCTAGACGAGGACAAGGGCAGGAGACAGGCTCCAGTGAGCGCCCAGCGCAGCCGTGCGGCATTTCCTCAAGGCTGTAGAATGGAGAGCCAAGAGCTTGGCTCTGCAGACTGACGTGGCTTCCAGTCCCATCTCCTGGCAACCGTGCAATCTTGAGCATCTACTGGAAATTAGTTTTCTTATTTGGAAAACTGGGGTGTTAGAATTGTAACATGTCCACAATGGAATGCCTGTTTTCCCCACCCAAACACTGGCTCTTACCCTAATCTCTATAATGAAAACAAAATTCACCTACTTGTTCAGATGCCTCATCCCAATGAACCTCCAGAAAGTCCTGGCACATATTAGGTACACAGTGAATATTAGCTCAGTAAAGAAATAAATGAGTCAGTGAGTGAATTAATGACAATGTCCTCACAGGGAGCTGGTGAGGATTATATTCTTCATCTAATTTTATATTCCTCATCTAATCTAATCCTCACCAGCACCCTGATTAGATGAAGAATATAAAACTCTTGACAGAGAACTTGACCCAGAATAAGTACATAATTCTCCCCCAGAGAGCTCAGTGGGAATGAGCCCGCTAGATTTTCAACACCACAATGTTCCCTCCAATGAACACAACTTAAGTTTCAGCACCTCCTCTACTCAGTCTTCCTGATTTCTGCTAGGCTTCCCTACCCCCTGTCCCCGCCCCTTGAAGATCTTTCTAGAATTAGAAAAACTATAGGCTGTACATGCGAGCTCCACGGTTAAAAAAAAAAAAAAAGGCCAAGGGAATAGTTCCAGTTGGAAAGGCGCAGACCACTGAGAATGCTTAAGTCTGGAGTGTTGCTAAAACACTGCTGTGAAAAGAAATGGTGTGGGCAGGAAAGACAGAGGAGCAGAGGAGGAAGGAACTGGGCAGGCAGAGCTCCTGACAAATACAGAGACTATTTTTTGAAAAATATCTCCATGGAAAAGATTCATCACTACGCACAAAAAAACGGGGGAGAAATCATTTCCTCTACAAGTGCAACTATCAGTGTGAAGTATCAGAGATATGGAGAAATTGGAGATAGTTCTAGAGAATATCAGTCAATGAGTAGCAGCACAAATTACCTCAAATGGAAATGATGGAAATGAAGGACTTTTCTCTGAAACAAAAGTTACAATGCTATATAAATTAATCATCATAGGGTATCATTAATCAAGTACGCTGCACACCCCATCAACATGCAGGTATGTACTTTACTAGCAGCAAACTCACAGATTAAATGTGGAAATAGGTGTCAGGGGGACAGGATGGGAGTATGGTCTGGAGACCCAGAGAATATCACAACTGGGTGGACCCTACTTACAGAGCTATCTGAAAATCTGGCATCCTTGCAACAAACACTCATTAAGCCTCTAGTATGAGCAGGGCTCTAGGCTGGTGCTGGGATGAAATGATGAACAAGATTAAACAAGGTTCCTGCCCTGAGGACCTGATTGTCCAGGAGAGGGGACAGGAATTATTCAAACAATCATGCAAATAAATGGGGCTTTACAAATCATGCTGAGTGCTAAGCAGTAAAATAGTGGTTTTAAAAAGCTGACTTAGTGGGACAGCTGACCCTACGTGTATGTGTGTGTGTTTGTGTGTGTCTATGTGTTTTAAAGATTTCTCTAAGGAAGGGCGCCTGGGTGGCTCAGTTGGTTAAGTGACCGCCTTCGGCTCAGGTCATGATCTCAGGGTCCTGGGATGGAGCCCTGAGTCTGGCTCCCTGCTCGGTGGGGAGCCTGCTTCTCCCTCTCCCCCTCCCTCCTCCTCCTCCTGCACACGCACACTCGCGTGTCTCTCAAATAAGTAAATAAAATCTTAAAAAACAAAAAAGATTTCTCCAAGGAGACAATGTTCAAGTGAAACCTGAGGGTATGGGAGAGATAAGGAGCCAGCAGGGAATGGGAAGGATGGTGCTAGGCATAAAAAGTGCACATGAAATATTCAGCGCAGATAGGGGAAAGAGGCGCGTGTAAAGAACTGTGAGGAGCACCACAGTACGGGGAGTGGCAGGCAGGGCTGCAGGGGATAAGGGCACCGAAGCACGCCACCTCGGCCAGGGCCTTCCCACAGAAAAAGCTGGACTTCATTTCCGAGTAAATGAAGAGCCCTCAGAAGGTCTCAGTAGATGAGTGAGTGACTCCCGTGTGCAGTCTGGAAATATCCACTGCACCGGCGGGAGAAAGTGGACTGGAGGGAACAAGACGTGAAGGAGTTGGACAGCGGCTATAGGAAGAGGGGTCCTCCCAGGAGAGAGGTGAGCAGCACCCCAGTGCAGAAGAACCAGCAGAGCTCTACCTGCAGGTGGCTCAGCACAGCTGGAGCGGTCGCACAGTCAAAACAGGGGCCCAGCTCCCGGCTATTTCCAGGACAGCTTGCTTGTCTGGGAGCTGTGGGGACCCTGCTTCTTCAGTCTCTGGGGCCTCTCAGCGCTGCCCGGTGGAGCTCCAGCAGCGGAGAGACACAGAGGAGGAGGCAGAAAAGAGCCAGCTCCTTCTCTCCTCCGCTGAGGAAGCCCTGTGGAATAGCAGAGGGGCGGGAGAGTAGTGAGGATTCCAGCGATCCACCCTGGCCCCGGCAAGTAGAGAAGGGTGTGGCCCTGGCCAAACTGTTCATTGCCGGCTCAGACGTACTGCAAAGTGGGTTCAGCAGTGATATCCCCAGAATAGAAAGAATTCCACTGGATTTTAATCTTTCCAGTGCATCTTCCAGATTCTGAGGATATCTTTCTCTGCTGGCCGCAGTGACCAAGTAAACAAACATTTCATTAGAGGAAAATGACTAAATCCTATCTCATCTTTTTTTTTTTTTTTCAACTGGAGCTCATTTTAGCATCAATAAAGGTATGAAGTCGACCTCTTCCTCCGAGGTTTTGGTGTTGAGAATACCAGAGCAGGAGGAGACTGGGGACAGGCGAGGCTTTTCTGGGCACTGAAAATCCTCCTGGTGAAGCCCTGGTTGAGTATAGCGGGATAGATTAGCCTTGGCACTGCTGTAATGAAGTATCACAAACGTGATGACTTAACACACAGAACGTATGCTCTCACAGTGCTGGAGGCCAGAAGTCCCAAATCAAGATGATAGCAGGGCTCTGCTTTCTCAGAAGGCTCTAGGGTAAGATCCTTCCTTTCATCTTTCTAGTTTCCCTGGAGATCCTTGGCTTGTAGACACATCACTTGTATCTCTGCCTCTGTTGTCAAATAGTGATCATCTGTGTGTTTCTGCCTCTTATCCTATTCTCTGGAGGACATTCTTCTGAGGATCAGTCATTTTAGATTAAGGGCCCACTCTATTCCAATAGGACTTCATCTTAACTACTTATACTTGCAACACCCTATTTCCAAACAAGGCCCGGTTCCAGGGACGATGTTAATTTGGGGAGACACCATTCAACCCAATACAGTGAGGTAGAGCACCAAGCTGAGATGAACTGGGAAAGACTGAGACCAGGAATCCAAACAAACCCTCAGAGCAGGGCAGGAGAGAAGGCCAGAGGTCAGCTATTCTGGGAAGCCAAACACAGCCCTAAAACTAGGAGGTCAGTCTGGAAGAAAAGGGAGAGATTGCTGATGCTCCCTATTGACCAAGGCACAAGCTGAGCCAGCGATATTGCAGTTCTCTAAGTGTGTGTATGCGTGGTGTTTGGGGGAAGTGGGAGGTTGCTGACAGAAGCAATGGGGGAAACTCGGTATTGGGGCACTGCCCCTCTCAAAGACATTTTCAAGGGTTGGGTTTGGGAATAATGAAAATAAAACACACTGATTATAGAATTTTTAGAAAATATAGAAAAGTAGCAGGAACCAAAATGTCAGCCTTAATTCCCACCATCTAAGAATAATTCATATTTTGGTATGTTTTCTCCTAATGCTCCCCTATAGCCAGGTACAAAAAATTTGAATAAACCTATGACTCAGATGGTGAAACGTTATCATCATATCTTCATTTCCCATCATACTTTATCCTCATTCCCGTGCTCCCCCACCCCCAAGAAAGCCCCCACTTCAGTGTATTTAATGTATTCATATATAATGTATTTCATATATTTATGTTAATTATGAACATATGTGGTATTCATTCAAGAACTATTTCTTTTGCACCTATCATGTGCAAAGTTCTAAAGGTTGGGAACATTTAGAGACCATCAAAACCCTATAATCTCTGTCCTCTTCGAGCTTAGATTCCAATGGAAAAATATACTACTGAGTGTTTTTGTAAGTTACATAAAAGCGATTGTGGTACAAAATTATGACCTTTCGTACTCTTTCACTCGACACCATGTTCTTTTATGGTCTCTCCATGTCACTCTATGTGAGCCTCCTTCATTGCTTCTGTCTGCTGCCCAGTACTGCGTTCTGTGCATCTGCAGCCTTTCACTTTCTCATTCCCAGAGTGATGGGCACCTACATTGCTCTAACTTGTCGCCACCAATGATGCTGCAAAACACATCCCTGTACCCGCCTGCAGTCCTGTTTAAGTGCTCATATTACAGGCCCAGGAAGGAACACCCACGATTAATTTCACTCGGCCTGGCTGCCTGCCCCCCAGAAGGCCTGCCCCTGGGGGCTGTGCTTTGCCAATACTTCTAGGTATTATCCTGCCTTCTCATGTTTGCTGGTATGAAAAATATAGTTATTTTAATTTGCATCTCTCTACCTGCTAAGGAGGCTGAGTCTTTTTTTCCTATATTGTGTAGCCATGTGGGTCTCTCCCTTCTGTGAACTGCCTCTTCCTGTCATTCCTTCACCCATTTTTTAACAGGATTTCTGTTCGGAGTATTTTTAAATTTTCTTTCAGGAGTTCCTCATCTATTCTAAATATTAGGCCCTTGTCTATTTCAGACATTGCAAACATCTTCTCCCAGGCTATCACTCATCTGTTACATTTGTGTATGACACCCTGTTTTGAAGAGAAACACTTATTTTTGAAATGATTTGTGTATTTAGTCTTATTAAAAAACCCTTCCCCACCAAGGTCACAAGGACATTCTCCTACATTACATCTCTTTTTTCTTCTATTACTTTCATGGGTCCACCATTCACATTTAGGTCTTGAGTCCAACTGGAGTTTGTTTTTGTGTGTAGGGTGAGTTTGCATCACATTTTTGCCTTTCTCCACATGGTGAGCTAGTTTCCCCATCATCTATTCAGGAATCGGACTTCTGCCCAGTGATCTGTGATGCCACCCCGATCACACACCAATTCCCAAATACACATGTTTCCGCTTCTGGACCTTCTGTCCCACTCCAGTGTCCTCTCTGCCCATTCTTCTACCCATTCCTCCACAATTTCATTCCTAAGACTTTGTTTTATGACCCATTACCTGATATGAGAGCCACTGATGTTTTTCTCTGCATAGATTTGTTTTGTGCAATGGTGACAAGACTGTATAAACAATTTGGAATCCTGGTTTTCTTACTGAATATTGTAACTTTGGCATTGCCCCCATGTAATGTCAACACTTTATAAATAACATTTCCTGGAAATTTTTAGTGTCCTGTGTTGGGAATAAAACTTTTCCTCTACTGTGTTAGGTTGTACAGGTCAGGGCCTGTGAATTAACTAACAAAAGACAGATTAATAGGAGAAAAGATATAGTTTTTTTTTTTTTTT
>NC_138375.1:113548623-113570601 GCF_054177405.1 Leptonychotes weddellii
GGAAGCCTGCTTCTCCCTCTCCCACTCCCCCTGCTTGTGTTCGCTCTCTCACTGTGTCTCTCTCTGTCAAATAAATGAATAAGATCTTTAGAAAAAAAGAAAAAATGATAAATTTAAAATTTGTTTTTTGAAAGATGACAGTAAAAGAATGAAACTATAAGTCACAGACTCTGAGAAAATATTCACAAACCCTCTTATAAAAGAATTGTATCCAGAATATATATAAGAATTCTCAAAACTCAATAATAAGAAAATAAACTCAATTTAAAAAATGGAAAAGATTTGAACAGACACTTCACCAAAAAGATACAATGATGGCAAAAAAGCACATAAAAAGATGCTCAACATATTAGCCATTAGGGGATGCAAATTAAATGAGATACCACTACACAGAAAATAAACTGACCATACCAAGCTCTGGTAAGAATATGGATGAGCTGGAACTCTCATAATTCATTGGTGGTAATGTAAAATAGTATCCATTCCAAAAACTGAGTAACTTATCCGAGTTACCACTTACCATATAGCCAACAATCCCACTCCTATTTACCTTAAAGAACTGAAAGTTTATCTTCACACAAGAATTGTACAGGAATGTTTATAGAAGCATTATTCATAACTGCCAAAAACTAGGAGCACCCACATGTCCTTCCCTGAGTGAATGTATAAACAAACTGACATGTATAGGCAGTGAATGTGGAATAAAAAGAAATGAATTACTGATAATGCAACATGGATGAATCTCAAAGGAATCACACTGAGTAAAATAAGCCAGTCTCAAAAGGTTACATAATATATGATTCCCTTAATATGACATTCTGGAAAACTCAAAACTCTAGGGCCTCTTGGTTCCTGCCCAGCACAGCCACGGCTCATGGTCCCAAAGAGCCATTGTAACACAATGCAGCTTCAAAGAGTTGAATCTGGACAAATGGACTGGGATGCTTACTCCCTCCATTCATCAGTGCCCACAGGCCAAGAATGGCTCCCCCTTGTCACTTTCTTTAAGGACAGACTTGAGTATGCCCTAATAGAAAGTAGAGAAGAGTTGCATATAGCAGTTCACTGAGATGGATGGCAAGGTCCACATTGATTTAAACCACATTGTTGGTTTAATGGAAGTCATCAGCACTGACAAGACTGGAGACAACCTCCATCTCACTATGACACCAAGAATTGTATTACTGTTCATGAGATTACTCCTGAAGAGACCAAATGCAAGTTGTGCAAAATGAGAAAGATCTATGCGGGCACACAAGAAATCTACTATCTAGTGATGCCTGATGCTGACACTATCCACAACCCTGATCTCATCAAGCAGAACAAATTCATTCAGATTGATTTGGGGACTGGTAAGATTACAAACTTAATCAAGTTCAACAATGGTAACCTGTGTATGCCTGGAGGTGCTAACCAGGACAGCATTGGTGTGATCACCAGAGCTAAAGAAAAGTGAATTCAGAATCAGAGTATATTTTTGATATATGAATCAGATCTGGAAGGAGAGAGAGAGAAGAAATCAAGGGCTTCTCCCATATTTTATGTTTTCTTTCCCATGAGCCAGTCTTGTTCTCACTCCAATAATTAAAAACCACAAAGAGCAAGAGGTCAAGAGTTTGAAATCGATGGTCAAAATAAAGTGGTAACAATAATAAAAATTGCCTAACCATAGTTGAATCACTATGTTGTACACTTGAAGCTAATGTAACATTTCATGTCAACTATAAAAAGATTTAAATTGCCATTTGTAGGCTTTAGTATAAATTTTTATTTATTTAGGTGTTGACTTATTTTGTTATTGGTGTTATTTATTGTTAACTACACTAAGCATTTTACATTGTTTTGGTATTGATTCTCCCAATGGTTATATGATGTGTATATTATTACAGATTAAAAACTGAGATGCAGAAGAGGTGAATAGTTTGTTCCATTTCCCACAACTAAAAGTAGTAAAATAGAAGTTCAAACTCCAGGTCCTCCTGGTTTTATTTTTCTTTTCAATTTTTATTTAAACTCAATGTAGTTAACCAATAGTGTATTATTAGTTTCAAAGGTAGAATTTAGTGATTCATCAGTTGCATACAACACCAGTGCTCATTACATCAAGTGCCCTCTTTCATGCCCATCACCCAGTTATCCCATCCTTCCCTGCCCTCCAGGAACCATCAGTTTGTTTCCTAGAGTTAAAAGAGTTTCTTACTGTTTGCCTCCCTCTCTGTTTTTATCTTGTTCTATTTTTCCTTCCCTTCCCCTAGGTTCATCTGTTTCTTAAATTCCACATATGAGTGAAATCATATGGGATTTGTCTTTGTCTGACTTATTTCACTTGTCTTTGTCTGACTTATTTCACTTTGGCTGACGTATTTCACTAATACCCTGTAGGTCCTCCTGACTTGAAAACCTGTATACTCAACTTACTATCCTAGAGAATCTGTTAGGTGTTCAAACTTCCGTATATCAGCCCACCCTTTATTTCCCCACGTTAGTTGAGAGTCAGCCCCAATTAAGCCTCTGGTTTCCACGGTGTGCTAAGAAGGGAATATCCTGCCCAAAGTGGCAACACAGTGAGAGGAAAGACCACAGCACTGGGGTCAGATCTACCTGTTTTGAATCTTGGCTCAACCACTTAGTAGCTATGTTATCTTAGACAAGTAAACTGCTCTGATTGACTCAACATTCATGGAGCGTCTATCATGTTTCAAAACATGTTCTAGACTCTATTTGTGAATAAAACAGCAATGTTTCCTACCCTCGAGAAGCTTACATTCCAAGAGAGGACAGGGACAACAAATAGGTAAAATATATAGTATGTGATGTCATATGGTCATAGTACTATGAAGGAAAAAGAAGTACAATAGGGTGATGGCAAATGGAGAAGGGTTAAAATTTTTTAAAAAGACAGTCAAGGAAGGCTTCTGAGAAAGTGACATGTGAGCAAAGACTTGAACGAGTTGTGGAAGTTAGTCATGAGATCCTGGAGAAAGAGCATTCCGAGCAAAGAAAATAGCCAGTACAAAGGTCTTGTCCATGCTGAATGTACTGGGAGAATAGCAAGGAAGTGAGAGTGGCTGGAGTAGACTGAGGGAAGGAGAGAACCATAGGAAATAAAATCAGGAGGAGAATGGAGGGGCTAGAAATGCATGTCCTTATAGGATGACATAACGACTCCACTCTTACTTTGAGTGGATGGGACACTGTTGGTGGGTTTGAACAGGGCAGTGCCATGATCTGACTACTTTTTCTAAGTATCCCTCCAACTGATATATGGAGAATACACTATAGCAAATTAGGACAGATTTTTTTTTTGTCCTAAGCAAGTGAAAGGGTGGGGGAAACTAAATAAGGTGGAGAAGGCTAGATCCAGAGTTAGTCCTGTTAAGTGTGAAGTGACAATTTAGCATCCAAGTAGAAATATCAACTTGGCAAGTGGATATATGAGTCAAGTTCAGGAGAAGGATGTGCTAAACGTAACTTCTGGAGTCATCAGCATATGGATGGTATCTAATGCTCTTATATAAGATCACTAAGGCAATGAGTGTAAGTAGATAAAAGGAGAATTCAAAGGATGGGGCACATCTTTGGGGCATTCCAAAATTAAGATATCAAGGAGAAGAGAATAGATCCAGAAAGAATATAAAAAGTAGTCATTCAGGAAGAAAAACACACAAAAGAGCATATTAGGCTGGAAGCCAAGTGAAAAATGTGTACCAGAGAGGAGGAAGTAATCATCTATGTCAAAGCTCTTGATAGGTCATGTAGTATGAGGATTGAGAACCAACCACTGGATTTGGGAACATAAAAGTCACTTGTGACCTTGATAAGAACAATCTCAGTGGAGAAAGTGGATGTGGGTGTGAAAGTCTTATTGAATGGAATAGGAAAGAATGCCTGGAGGGTAAATGGAAACAATGAGTGTAGACAACTCAACTGAGGAGCTTTGCTATAAAATGGAACAGAAAATTGTAGTTGTAATTGGAGAGGAAAGTGGGGTCAAGAGAAATTCTTTTTTAAGATGAGAGAATAGCAGCATGTTTTATACTGAGCCAATAGGGAAAAGGAGAAATTGACAATGAAGGAGAAAGAAAGGAAGGTTCCAGGAGCCCTGTGCTTGAGTAGGCATCAGGGGCTGATATCCAGCACCAAAATGGAGGAGACAGCCTTAGATGGGAGCAAGAACACATCATCCACAGCAAAAAGAGGGAGTAATCCATGAGTGCAGATGCATGAAGGTAGAATATGTGAGCATGTCAGCATGTGGTGCTTCTCTTCTGATGACTCCTATTTTCTAAACAAAATGGGAGACAAGGTCCTCCTTTGAGAGTTAGGAGGAAGGGGAGGTGTCAGAAGACCGAAGAGAGGAGAAGGTTTGCAATACTTGTTAGGAGAGAGGGAGGGTACCCGAGGTTGGAGGTAGTTGACAGCATGCCTGATCAGAGCGGTTGTGTGTTGTGCAGCCACATTTACTATGCAGAGGCAGGAACAGGGCAGTGGAGAGTTAGACTCAACTAAGGTCAGGCTTTTGTCCAGTAAGAAGGATGAAATAAGAGGAGGACAAGAGAGTTGATGATATGTATAGGAATGATTTTAGCAACTGCCATGAAGGATAAGCACTGCAAAGAGGGAGAGAGGCCCCTAAAGGGAATGAAAACCAGTAAAAGGGAGGTATAATCAAAGCCTTGTAGCTCTGGTAGAATCAAAGGATTGCTGGGATTGGGGTCCCAGAGGGAGTGAGCTCAACATATGAAAGGCGGTGGTCAGAGTGGGGAGAGTTGAAGGTGGGGTCATGAAGGAGCTGTGGTTATGACGAATAAGTAAGAGTGGCTGAGTTAAGAGTTGAGGAGAAGGTCACTAGGAAAGACACTGTCAAGGAAATGAGAGGGCAGAGTAATGGGAGGGTCATGTTCCTGGATATTGAAACCACCACGAATAACAACAGCAATGTTGGGAGAGTGGCAGTGAGACAGGGGCTGAAATCTTCAGGGAAGTTAAGAGTGATCCAGACATGAGTAAGTTACAAATAGAAGGAAAAGTGGATTCAGCCTGTTTGCTTCTCTCTCTGGGTCTCAGTTTCCTCATTTTTAAGTGGGAAATGCTGACAGTCCTTCCATCATGAGATTTTTATAAGGATTAAGTGAGATGTTGCAGGCAGAACATCTGTCACCCATTGGGACTGGCAGACTTTAACTTGCAGAAAATTAAATTATTTTTAAAAGAGTACTTGTGAACGCCTGGGTGTGTGTCTCATCTACCTCCAACTAAAGTTGGGAGAGTATGACCCAGAAGGCTTACCAAGCTCAGGGTTGACCCAATAAATCACAATCATCCTAATTCCCTAGAGACATTCACCTGTGGTCCCCTCTGGTAAGCCTGGGCCTGGCCATGGCCAACCCCACCACCTGCAGCTGTCCTTATCCATGTCATCTTTGTCTTCCCGGCAGGCCCAGGTTCTCTCTGACTCTTCCAGCTATCTGCATACACCAGGTTTGTTGCCTCCCAGACTGTCTAATGCAGAAGACAAAAGCAAACTACATGCTTTGGCTGCTCTGTCTGGTGGGCCCCCCTTTCTATGGCCAAGCTAGCTGAAAGAGCCCAGGGAAGCTAAAATCTCAGGATGGTATCTTGTGTTCTGAACTGTGCTGAGCCCAGAAATGTGCAGATGCTCTAGGGCAGTATAATCTGATGTTCCTAGCATGGGGAGCTTGGGCCATGGACTGGGTCAGGCCCTTTCCACTTCTTTTCTGTATCTATCCATGCACTCAGCTCTAGGCAGGAGTTTCTACCAAGGGATGAGGTCATGTCTAACTAGCAGGGAAGTGTCTGTCTTACCAAGAATAGGCAACAATATTCACAGACTCCTTCTTCTCAAGACAGAGACAAGAAAGGTGATGGAGTGGGGGCCAGAGGCTTAGGACACCTGGGTTGCAGCAGCAGGACTGCCAGAGTTGAACAGGTCCCTTTTGCTGAGCCCAGTCCCTTTTGTTTCCCACCCCTGGTTCATTAGGGCTCTCAGAATATCTTATCTGGAATATGCTGTGAGCAAGTTTTACCTAGCATTACTGTTATGCAATCCAGACAGTGGATCCCTAGCCTCTACCCCCACACTACTCAGAGACCACATTTACCCTTTTCATTGCCAATTTTTCATTGCCTAGTATATTGTAGGCCCTCAACAATGAGGGAGAGAAGGAACAGAGGGAGGGAAGATGGGAGGGAGGGGTGTTAGGGATGGAGGAGCATAGAATACAGCTCTTCATCTCACCACCCAGTTCTGTGTCAAAACCTAGAAGACTCCAAGCATCTTCACTGAATTTTTCTCCATGACAGTCTGCCTGAGCTGAACAGTCATCTTCTTACCCAGAATTTCCCTTCCTCTCCTTAAATTATATATAAAAATGAAGGGTGGCCACTCCTGTCAGAAAACATTTTCTTGATCCTCTTCCTAGCAAACAAACATTTACCGTCCTCTTTCTCTAATACACAGTGACATTCTGACGCAGTAGTGCTGGAAGGAGACAAGAATCACTAATTCGGAAAAATGGCCAAGCTTCTACAGTTTGCCAGGCTCCCACCTATTTACTCAGGAATCCAAATTCTGGAAAAGCAAACCTGCATTCCTATTTACCAACCACTATCTACCAGTCTGAAGGCTGTTGACATTAACATTACAAGTGACATTTGGCTCTCGGTGTCCTTTCTGAATAGATTTGTTTCAACTAAGAAACTAACAAAGAAACCTCTAGAGGAAAATATTTTGGGGGAGTAGTGGTATGAGGGTGACCCGAAACATTTTTTTGTCCAACATTTTGGATCATTGTCTGGAACTGAAGCAATCTGCTTGGGGGAGAGGGAAGCTGGCATGTCACTCAGAAAGGAATTGCAGCCTCTCAAAGATAATTCTGAAAGGTATGCCTAGGGAAGAGAACAGAGGACTCCAGAGGCAACTCATTAAAAAACAAAACAAAACAAAGGTCAAGGTCTAAAAATGTTTATTCAACAGGCAAGTAATTTAAGGAGCCAAAATTTGCCATACAAAAGGATGTGTGGTGAGAAAGGATCCTATTAGATTTAAATTACATTTGATTTTTAAATTTATCATTTACAAGCAGATTTTCCAGCACCTAAAAAGAAAGCACACCTGTGTACTTTTTTTTTCCAGTCTTAGCCTATCAGCCATATCTTTCCAGTAAACTTCCTGTACAGAACAGTTACCACTCTATATGGGTGGTAAATGAGTGAAGGGTTATTTCCAGTCTCCAAGTTCATTTCTTTATCACCCCCTCTCTCAGAACTGGGCACAAAGAACTGCTGCTTTGAAAGAGCCAGGATGGGTGTAGCAGCCATCAGAATCACTTAGAGAACAAGGTGAAAGGACAAATCCTGGGCATCCTCCACAGGAATTCTGACTCAGTCAGTCTGTGAGAGGCCCTGGGAATCTGCAGCTCTAGCATGCACCCACGGTGACTCAGATGCAGGTGGCGCCCGCGGAGCCCACCCTGACCAATCCCTAGAAGAGGCCCTCTAGGCTGCTGTGCCTTCTGGACACAGTGCAGCCCTGGTTCCAATGTTCTCCGTAAGCACACACTTGGTGGACAGTTACTGATCCACGCTGCTGTGCTGGGCAAGCCAATCTGTGGGCCTCCTGTGACACACCCCTGATTTCTCTTTATTCTGTTAGAACGATTACAGGAAGTTATCTATGCAATGCAAGGATTTTGTGGTGGGCGTGCTGGACCTATGCCGAGACACGGAAGAGGTGGAAGCGATTTTAAATGGTGATGTGAACTTCCAAGTCTGGTCCGACCACCACCGTCCAAGTCTGAGCCGGATCAAACTCGCCATTAAATATGAAGTCAAGAAGGTAAGCTTCCCCACCTCTCCAGGCCTTCTTGCCTTGCAGGGCGGCTGGCCTCACTTTGGGCTCATGCATATTTTACGTTCCCACAAGGTGACCATGAAAACACCAATCACCCAACTACTCTCTAGACAAAGAATGGCCAGCCTTGCAGGACTGCTCAGAGCTCCTCAGCAAACCCCTCCCTTCACTCCCCAGCCCACCAAGAGAAAGGTAGCATGACTATAATTCCAGGAACAGGCTTTCAGCCTGGAAAACAAGAGAGGAGATTTTCAGCCTCCAAACAACTGGCAGGGACAACGTGACCTGGCATCAGTGAGGAGGCCAATTCCCCAGTTTTCACGAGAAACACATCACTCTGGTCTGTCAATAACACTGATTGAGTTCTGTGTGCCTGGGGACTTGTGTAGAAAATGTTTTAGTTTGGAGGCTTTGTGGGATCCATGGGTCTGGGAACCTTAGAGGAATTTCACTCTAAAGTCTTATGCAAGTACTTAGTAGGAAGCTCAAGGAGACTTGTCACAGGAGTAAGCTCGTCCCACCTCCTCACTCAACCTCAAGGTGTCTTTAATGGCCACAGGCACCCAGTAGCCCTCAGGCCCACAGTGCCTAGTCAGATTGAAGTCCTAAGCAGCAAAAGTCAATTATGTCTCCACTCTGGATGTATTCTGGATTCTTTAGAATCTGCTCTTATATTAGATGATGTCATCCATCCTGATGAAAACTGCAGAGCTCCAAAGATCCATGTGTTTCAATATCACTGTGCTTTGCACATAAACAAAATGGGTGATCAGCCTTTAAAGCTTTTATTTTTTTCCAGCTATTTCACAGGGTCAATACTGGGGGTATTTTCAATGCCCCCAAACTGACCTCTGGACACTTCTCCTCGTACTTTTCTCAATTTGTGTGGAGGGAACCATCCTTCAACAAACCACATATATTTGTGGAATTCATCTAGTGAGAGCTTCCAAGTTTGAAAAAATCTTCCTGCCCCCTTACTTTTAATAATAATAAAAAAATCTAAGAAAAATAGCTTTATCTGAAGACTCTGGGTCCCAAAGGCAAAGTGGACAAATCATAGGAAATGGGGCCTTTGATTACCATTCAAAAGCATAGGGCTATGAAAAGAGAGGGAGCAGGCTATAGCTTCAAGTACAACCCTATTTTCTTGGCTCAGGAAAACTCTCATTTTATCAGCAACCCCAAGAGCTCAATGAGGCTTTTCATCAAAGCACAGCATTCTAACCCAGAAGCTGCTGAGATACCCATGGCCTTGGAGTTCACACAAACCCTGCTATGGAGACTGTTTAGCAGTGGTAAAGATGAGCTTGAGTTTCCAGAACCACAAGTATTTCCTTCCTTCCCAAAGCCGGAGTACCCTCCTGCCTCCCAGCACAGGGAAGGAGCACAGCGTGGAGGTGAAGATGTCTTTGAAAACCCAAAGAACAGGAGATGCTTGGCATTAGCAAATTTATATTTGCAGTTTCAGCTATTCATGAGCAATTCTAATGGCCCATAAAATGCAAGCATTCACCATTTTTCTGAAACAAATCCAAACCTCTTAGCAACACTGTCAGTGAGGGTAGATCAGTCAGCTAGTCCAGAAGTCTGGCCACCACCTCATAGCTGCGTGTTCCCTCTTGTTGTCAACCACTAAGTACAAAACAGCCCCAGTGATGAATGAGAAGAGAAAGTAGAGTACTCCATGAACATGACAGTTCGGGACACAATAAAAAGGTTTTATGAGGGAAATTATTTAGTGATATTTGCCAATTAGGAGAGTCATAAAGGTCTTAGGAAATATCCCTCATGAATGTCAAGTGTCTGCAGCAATCCGTAGGTGGGAAGATGATAAACAACCTGCATAAAAAGTCAGCCTTGCTCATTTTAAAGACCTCCAATGGGTAAATTCTCTCAGACCATGTTTATCATTATGTAACAGCAGACAGACACAGAGTTTTCCTTGACATTTATTCTATCATGAATTATAGTGAAAACACCTAATATTAAAAAGATGTATTAATAAAAAAAGATGTATTAATATTATAATGAGATTTCATTTTTAATTTATGAACTTTAGCACGCTTCCATGGGCACAATCTAACCCTGGGTCATTGAGTTATGAAATGACTAGCATCAAAGCCTATTTATAAATACATTGCCTTTACACCTGATATATACAATAGCTTTAAGGCTGGGATATAGAACCATAAAAAATTCCTAAGTCTCTGCCCACATGATATCAAATCAAACCATTAATTCAGTAATTAAAGCAAATTAGTTGTTCTTGGCAGTTTCATGGGCCGCTACTAAGTAAGACCTTAAAAAATGGTGTTTTGTTCAAATAAATTTGGAGATCTTGAATTAAGTAGAGTCAAACAGATTTCTTTGCTTAAAGACATTACAGAGCTTTAACATGCATTGCTCCTCCAATTAAAAGAAAAAGGGTACAATATGTATTATTTGACCACAGAACTCTTTCTCACAGAAGATTGATGAAACTCGTTTTCCATGTAAAAGTCTTTGGGTAACTCTAATGTAGAATCAGCCTATATGAGCTATGAAACACACAGATGTAAATGAAGTGGGTGCTGCCCTTGCTGGTAATGAGCCCTGGATCAGGTCCTCACCTGAATGTCTGCCTCTCTTCAGGCACCACACTAATGTCTGGTCGTCTGGCTGGCTCAGTCATAATGTCAGCCTCCATTAGCTCAAGACAATTAATTATCCCACCATTGCACAAGGGACCACCTGGTAAAAAGAAAAGAATCATGAAGTAGGTGTCAGGAAACCAGATCTTTAGCATGATTCTTTCACTTACTACCCATGTGGTCTTGGGCAAGTCTTTGAAGCTCTGAGTCTCATCCCCATCTGCAAAATGAGCATATAAGCTTCTGCTTCCATTTTCTGTGAACCTTCAAATGAATTCATATGAGAGGAAATGCTCTGCAAACTGTAAAGTTCTCTGGAGTTCCATAGGGAAGCATCATTGCTGTGATTCAGTGATGTCCCCCTTCCTTGTAACTGGGGGGCGGGGGGTCTTTCTATTTCCAGAGATATTCCCTAGCTTGTCCTTTGTCTTCTCCCTAGAAAATGCTAGAAACTTCCTCTTGGTAAGGACATTGTCATTATCGTCTAAAATCCTTCCAGAAAAGACAAAAGGCCTTGTGAGGATATGGTTGTTCTCCATGACTTCTGTTTTAAGAGAGTAGCTCAGCCTCCCCCAAAACCCAGGCAGATGTGTCATCTGCAATGTTAATCGTTGTGTTTAGAAGAAAGTGTTGGAAAAGTGGCTCAGAAGGTGCCCTCTGAGGTTAATCCTGGTCCAACCACTTAATGGAGTCACTTGAGCAAGTCACTTAGCCTCTGTACATCTCACTTGTCTCATCTATAAAGTTTGGATAATAATACCCACTTCATAGGATTATGGTAAGAATCGAATGGGAAAAGTGTGCCTCAAACAGCGTCGGGCCCATCAGCCTGTGGGTATAGACGAAGCAGTACACTACACACACTGTGCTGGCTTAGAGCCCGTGTTCATGTTACTTAACACACTTTTGGCACCCATCTCAGTCCATCCCAGCCCTAACAGGTTACGGTCCCTTTGGAAGCCAAGGCTGCCTTATGAAGAAGTAAGGGGACTTCTCTCCCCATGCTGAGTCACACGTAATCTCAGAAGCAACTCTACTTGGGCCTCATGGATAAAGAAACCAATCCCTCCAGCTTTGGCCTGCAGCCCGCCATATATAGGCCTTGGTCTTCTCCTTCAGGGCCAATGTGACTAGCAGACATCCTGCTGTCTTCTCCATTTCTATGTCTGGCCCCGTGGAACCATGCCTAATATCTTTCTTAAAGGCACTCTACTCCCTCTGCATATCAGCTCTAAATAAATGCTTAAGGGACTTCCAGCTCCACCAACAGGGAGTCGAAATCAGTCTCAAGATCCATTTGGGCTCAGCTGGACCCAGGCTGCACCCGTAAAGGGAGCCCAGTGTCTAGCATGTGGTCATTGCTGAGTGGCTGGTCAAAGAGATCCAGACTCAATCCTTGGCGCTCTCTTCAACTTGACTAACTGAAGACACACATCTGAACCCTTTACTTTCATCCCTCCCTCTCTCTCCTCTTGATTGCTTCTTCATCTCTAGGCTCACAGGGATGTTCTTTTCCTTTCTTTCCCCTACATCGTTCCTTGCTTCTTCCTGACTCCAGGTGTGTCTATATGGGGGTCATATAAATCTCCTAGTCACTGAAAGAACTTTGTAGACATGTGTCATTCAAGCTCAAATGCCACAGGAGAATGGGACAAAGGGACCCAGAAGGTGCTATTTTGCACAACAGAAGCCTTAATTCTACCTAGAGAGGAGGTGGAGGCTCCTTTGGACATAACTAAGCAAAGACCTATTATTAAAAAAAAAAAAAAAAGGAGAACACATGAATATTTTGTCCAAAATTACATTAGTCCCACTGCAGAAAGCATGTCTATTATCAGGCAATTATCACCAGTAAGGGGGTAGTTCAGTCTGACAAGTTGTTTCAGCCACTGCCTGTGAGCTCTATAGACATTGATTAGCCTGCTGGGCATCCCAAGAGGGGTATGACAGTCCTGCCCTCAAGGAGCCATCAGGTGGTAGGTAAGGTGGGGACAGGGATGCTATGACCGTAGCAGCAGCAGCCTCTGCACTTTGCTAGCTGAGCAAAGTAGAGTTCACAACAGTCACTTTCAGACTTGCAGGTGGACCCCGCTCTCTAGTGTCCTGTCCTGCAGCTTGGTTGTAGAACCTAAGCATGGCACTGGCCATCTTTCCTCCCAACTGATGAGACTCCCCACTCTCCTACAGGAGCAGCTCCACTTTGCTGCGCCTTCCAGACTCTGAAACAGTGCCCATTCCTGACTCCACCAAGCTCCTAGGTGATTCCTGGCTCAGAAAGCTAGTCTCACATGAAATAAAGCCCTGGGAGAGGACAAAGGGAGGGAGAAGGAATGAAAGGAGGGCCCTCAGTAACCCTACTAAGACAGTTCCATTTTCCTCCACACCATTGTACTAAGGAAATAATATCCCCTATAATTTTCATTCACTTACTTAGGCATCATTGAACAAACATTCACTGTGTCCACTACACCACCAACTCTATGCTGAGCACGGGGGAGACTTAGAAGATCAAGACCTAGGCCTCACCCTTGAGGTGTTCATCAGGCAAAGGAGAGAGAAGTGTGAACCACTGTTACAATCTTGTCTGAGCAGGACAAACAGAAACAGGAAGTGGCAGCGTGAAGGCCAGAGGAAGCAGTGACCGGCTCAGTCGGGACCCCAGGAAAAGTTTCCCAGAAGCAGAAATGCTTGAGACAGGGCTAAAAGGATGAGAGGTGCTGGACAGGATGTCAATTTAGCTGAGAAGCAAGGGAGGACAATTTAGGCAGAGGGAGGTGAAAGCTGAGAAGTCACAGATACCTGAGGAAGAGTGGCATGGATGGGGCTGTTTAGAGGGGGGCAAGTGTTTCCCTGTGGCCATATCACTCTGGGAAAGGAGCACACTGGAAAGCTTCTCAGAACCAAATCCTTGAGGGTGTTTCATTACACAGCCACTTGGACTTTGTCCTGGCAGCACTATCCCAGGGAATTTTCTGTGATGATGCAAATGTTCTATTTTCTGCTGTCTAACATGGTAGGCGCTAGCTTCTTATGCATGGCTAGCCAGCACTGGAAATGTGGCTAAGGTAATTATGGAACTGAATTCTTAGTATTTTCTAAATGAATTAGCTCAAATATCAAAGCTGATTGTGGGCAGTGGGTACCACACTGGACAGTATGGCTGCATATCCTCACTCATGCCTTCAACAAGCTTTCAGTGAGGGCCTACAAAGCATGCTGTGCTAATGAACGGGGATGTGGTGCTGAATGAAAAGGACATGATGTCAGCCATCATGGGAAAGACAGATGCTAATCAACACATCACACCAATAAATTGTGATGTTGGATTTGGAGTATTATAAAAGAGAAGACCATGATATTATAACTTCTAAAAGTAGCTGTCACCTAATCAGGCAGGTCAATGAAAGCTTCTCTGAGGAAGTCACACTTGCTCTGAGAGCTAAAGAATAAAAAGTTAACCAGATGTGGGGAGGACATTTCTAAAGAAGAGAACATGTTCAAAGCATATTCGAAGGCCCTGTGGTAAGAGAAAACATAGCATATAAGAGAAACTGAAAGAAGGTGAATGTGGCTGAGTTGGAAGGCATAGGGAAGAGTGGGGCATAGGATGATTGTAAAGAAGCAGGCAGGGACCAGACCATGCAGAAAGGCTCATTGACCATGCTAAAGAATTTTGTTCTCATTCTTTTTTCAAGAATAAGAGGAAGCCACTGGAGAACTTTAATGAGAAGTAGTTGTAAAGATGAGGAAAGATGCAGAGACAGCTCTTCATCTGAGAAAAGCTAGAAGGCAAACAGGGTGGGTATGGATGCAGCATAGTTGTTGGGCAAAAGGGACATGATATTAATAAAGACGGGCGTCGTTAAGCTCTGTTGACAAGCAAAGCCAAAGTTATAGTGGCTTTTAATGAAAGAAGGCTTATTTATTGCTCATCCTATTTCCATCTTGTAAGAGAATTCACTCAGGAATCCAGGCTGATAGGACAGCTACCCTCTCCAATGGTCCCACCCTGTCAAAGGGAACTCCAGTGATGGGAGAGTCCCACACGAGCAAGGAAATGCTTCCACCTAGAAGTGACACACATTCTTCCCACTTACAACTCACTGTCAACAATTAGTCACATCACCCACAACACCATGAGAGAAGCCAGGAAGTGTAACGCTGCCATATGTTGAAAGGAGAGAAAAAATGAAGCTATTTGGCAAATAACACTAATAACTACCAAAAGGATAAAAGTTGAAGGAAGTCATATTAATAGCCTCAATTTCTCTATAAATAGGAAGCAGAATCACCCTCTGAGATAGAAAGCAGCCTGAAAAAAAGTGGAAAAAAAATGAGGAAAAATTCCATGGGAGATGGAAGAGAGAGCTGAGCAGTAGAGCCAATAGCCCAGCCAAGAGGGAAGGTGGTAAATTCTTTGCCAATAGCCAGTGTTCTTAATAAAAATAGAAAATCTCTACCAAGATCAAAAACATAAAAATGATAACACACATAATCAATGTCCTCCATGAACCTCAATTCCATGCTGTCAACTTCATTTCAACATCTTTTCATAGACTTGGGGCCCAGAAGTACATAAAATGTACACAGGTTCCTCTCAGAGAATAATGCCAAGGAGGATGGGGTGTGCTGGGGAGGGGGCGATTCCACACATCACCACTCTGTGTAAAGCTGGGCCAGGACCTCTAACCATAGCAGAAGTCCCTTTGCTTTTTTCTTCCAAAAATCTCCACCTTGTGCACATTTTACAGCCATGCTGTAAATGGACCCATTTTTCTACCTGGAAAAACTCCCAGAAGAAAACAGAATGTGTTGGGTAGAAATACAGTGTTACAGTTGAGCGCCTGCCTCCTCAGATTCTCCAGTTACTAAGTCTGTGGCTTGCATTAAGTTGCTTAGCCTGCTGGCCTGCAGCAGCCTCCCAGATAAGGTGGACCCTAATGCTCAAGAGCCTGCTGGATGAAATTTGTGTTAAAAGACACAATGAGGCCCAGCAATAAATGCACAGCTGGCTGAAATCCCTCACCCAAATGCAGTGACCATGGGGAGGGACACTAGAGAGAGGGAAGATGACCTCTGCTGGGGTTCTGTCTCATTTCTTCTGTCTGCATAGAGCACGGGGACAGTGAGCAAAGGGGACCTGGGGACACCAGGGCTTTCTAGAGGACGTCTGAGACTCCATTCAGACACTCACATGCTCTAAGCAGACATTCTCCCACTGTGTTTTCCTGCTGAGGCATCGTTTTACCAGATGCTCAGAGTTAAGAAGATCGGAGTTGTCAAAAACACAGTCTGGCTGGTCAGGCACTACCCCAAACTATGCCGCAGGATGCCCAGCAGCTGCCAAACACTGTTGGAATCCACTGGTGTCGAAAGCATCAATCAGCATCTTCTTTGGGGATTCCTCTCAGCATTTCCATAGCCCTAGCCTGACCACATGGCACAAAAATTATCAATGTCCATGAATCTCTCAGCCCAGAGGGGCTATCTTTTGCATAGGAAAAGGACGTTTTGTTTTTCTCAAGCAGCAAATCTTAAGAAGGACTAATCCAAGTACACACGTACCCCTTTTCTGCCTGGAAAAACTCTCAGAGGAAAAACAGAACCTGTTGGGCAGCAGTACAATGTTGTGTCTAGAAGCCTGACTGCGCATGTTCAAGTCCTAAATCCTTCCCCTACTAGATATGTGACTTCAGACAAATTATCTCATCCCTGGGCCTCAGTTTCCTTATCTCTATAATGAGCACAAATAATACCTAATAAAAAATAATCAGGGTTTCTTAACACACATAATGCAGCTAGAACATGGCAAGTGCATAATAAATGTTAGCTAATGGGAGCTGTTTGCCATGTTGGCCTTACAAGTAGAACTATCCTTAAAACTAAACCAGGACTGAGGGAGGAATTAAGATGGCAGAGTAGTAGGGGGACCCTGAGCTTGCCTCGTCCCTCAAACACAGCTAGATAACATCAAATCATTTTGAACAACTAGGAAATTATCTGAGGATTAAGAAAACAATCTACACAATTGGAGGGAGACAACATGGTAGATGTGAGGTTCGGGGCCATGAACTGGGAGAGAGAAAAGCCACAGACCCACGAAGGGGAGGGAACACTTTTCGCGAAGTGAGGTCAGTGAGAGTTGGAGAGAGTGCGAGAGAGAGCAGCGCATAGGATTCACACAAGGCGCTGTGGTGTGGGGATCCCCTGGGTCGCACTGGGAGAGATCGTTTCCCTTCCTGAAGTACATTTGTAAGAGGGTATTTTACCTCTCCAAGCACCGAAGGCCTGCCAGCAGCCATCCAGCAGCCATTCAGCAGCAAGGGCCAGAGAGGCACTCAGAGGGCAGATAACCTGGCCGCAGCTTTTCACTGCGTGTCACAACAGACTCCAGTCACCATGCCTGGGCCCTACATCGTGTGACTGCTTCCTTGGGACAGAACGGTGTCTGGCACAGCACTGCCAGGCTCTTCTCTGGGGGAGGGAAGTGGGTCCACATCTTGCCAGGCCCTTTAAGATTTGGAGTTTTGAATCCCAGCCACTAGCCAGAGACAAACATAGGAGAACTGTGGCGCCAGGCATGCCGACGGCCAGGCACGGACAGGTTGAAGGCAAGGATCTGATGAAAGCCTGGGACACAGGAGAGGACACTTCTTCTATGAGGGCCTCCTGAACAGCAGTGGCCGTGAGTTCCCCTACCTGGGGACAAGAGGGTGGGGTGATGCCATCTTCCACCCCCAGCCACCAGCACAGTCGGACTTCAGAGAGAAACACAGAACTTCCAGGAGAGGCTGAGGTCATTTAAACCAAACCCCACCCCCCTGACTGGCAGGAGCATCTTTACAAGGGCAGGTCTGACTGTGAGCCAGCCCACCAGGCCTCTCCCCCAGAAGACCAACACGGGACCCCCCCACATGTACCAGGTCTGTTGATCAAAGAGTGCTCTCAAGAGTCAGCTTCAGTTCTCATGGGATAGGACCAGGCTTGCTTTTTTTTCTTTCTTTTTTTTTTTTTTTTTCTTTTCTTTGGTATCAGGCTTAGACCTTCTTGTTTTTGGTTGGTTTGTTTGCTTGTTTCCTTTTCCTGGTTTTTTTGGATCAGGCTTCTTTTTCTTTTCTTTTTTTTTTTTTTTCCTTCTTTCTTTCTTATTCTTTAGAATCAGGCTTATAGTTTTTGTTTACTTACCTTTTTATTCCCTTTCCTTTTTTGTTTTCTTGGATCAGGGCTCTTCTTTAAATTTTTTTATCAGGTTTATCTCAACAAACAAGTCAAAGCATATCTAGTTTAAGGTCCAAACACTCCCCACTGCAAGCAAGGAGGAACTCTGCAGAGGACTGACCTGTGGGAAAGAGCAACCAAAACACAACAGCAGAGTACACACTGAATACACAACAAACACTTCCTGAAGCACCAGGCCCTGGTCAGTGTAGGACCCCTTCTTAATATAGTATTAATCTCAGGACCAGGAAACAGAACAAGCTTTCTTAATATACAAAAGACAGAAACTAGACATGATGAAAAGAAGGAGGATTTCTCCCCAAAAGAAATGTTAAGAAGAGATCACAGCCAGGGATTTGCTCAAAACAGATATAAGCAATATATCTGAATAAGAATTTAGAAAAACAGTCTAAGAATACTAACTGGGCTTGAAATGAGCATATAAGACACCAGGGAAACCCTGGCTGCAAAGATAAAGACCTAAAAACTAGGCCAAAATAAAAAATGCTGTAACTGAGATGCAAAACCAACTGGATGTAATCACAATGAGGATGGAAGAAGCAGAGGATACAACAGGTGATATAGAAGGCAAAATTATGGAAAATAATGAAGCTGAAAAAGAAGAGGGAAAGACAGATCACAAATAAAGACTTAGGGAACTCAGTGACTCTACAAAGCACAATAATATCCACATCATAGGAGTCCCAGAAGAACACGAGCAGGGGGAAAAGGGGCAGAAGGTTTACTTGAACAAATTATCACTGAGAACTCCCCTAATCTGGGGAAGGAAACGGGTATTCAAGTCCAAAAGGCATAGAGAACTCCCTTCAAATTCAACAAAAACAGGTAAACAACAAGACATATCACAATGAAACTTGCAAAATACAAAGATAAAGAGAATTCTGAAAGCAGCTAGGGATAGAAGGTCCTTAACCTACAAGGGTAGACACATAAGTTAGCAGCAGACCTTTCCACAGAAACATGGCAGGCCAGAAGAGTGGCATGATATATTTAACATGCTAAATGCAAAAAAAATATGCAGCCAAGAATACTTTATCCAGCAAGGCTGTCATTCAAAATAGAAGGAGAGATAAAGAGCTTCCAAGACAAGCAAAAACTAAAGGAATACATGAACACTAAACCAGCTCTGCAAGAAATACTAAAGGGGACCCTTTAAGCAGGAAAGATTTTGCAACAAAGACTAGAAAGCAATAGAGACAAGCTATAAGAACAGTAACTTGGGGCGCCTGGGTGGCTCAGTCATTAAGCATCTGCCTTCGGCTCAGGTCATGATCCCAGGGTCCTGGAATCGAGCCCCACATTGGGCTCCCTGCTCCGCGGGAAACCTGCTTCTCCCTCTCCCACTCCCCCTGCTTGTGTTCCCTCTCTCGCTGTGTCTCTCTCTGTCAAATAAATACAATCTTTAAAAAAAAAAAAAGAACAGTAACTTTACAGGTAATACAATGGCACTAAATTCATAGCTATCACTAATTACTCTGAATATAAATGGACTTAATGCTCCAATCAAATCAGGGTATCAGAATGGATAAAAAACCAAGACCCATCAATATTCTGCTTACAAGAGACTCATTTTAGAGCCAAAGACACCTCCAGATTGAAAGTGAAGGGGTGGAGAACTATCTATCATGCTAATGGACCTCAAAAGAAAGTTGGAGTAGCCATACTTACATCAAACAAACTAGATTTTAAACCAAAGACTAATAAGAGATGAAGAAGGGCACTATATCATAATGAAGGGGGGGCTCTATCCAACAAGAAGATCTAACAATTATAAGTGTTTATGCCCCCAATATGGGAGCGACCAAATATATAAATCAATTAATAACAAACTTAAAGAAACTCATTGATAATAATACAATAATAGTAGGAGATTTAACACCCCAATCATAGCAATGGACAGATCATCTAACCAGAAGACCAACAAGGAAACAGTGGCTTTGAATGACACACTGGATCAGATGGACTTAACAGATATATTCAGAGCATTTCATCCTAAAGCAGCAAAATACACATTCTTTTTGAGTGCACATGGAACATCCTCCAAAACAGATCACATACTGGGTCAAAAATCAGGTCTCAACCAATACAAAAAGACTGAGATCATAACCATGCATATTTTCAGACCACCACTCTATGAAACTTGAAGTCAACCACAAGAAAAAATCTGGAAAAACCACAAATACATGGAGGTTACAGAACATCCTACTAAAGAATGAATGGGTTAACCAGGAAACTAAAGAAGAAATAAAAAAATACATGGAAGCAAATGAGAATGAAAACACAACAGTCCAGTCCAAAACCTTTGGGAGGCAGGAAAGATAGTCATAAGAGGGAAGTATAGAGCAATACAAGTCTCCCTCAAGAAGCAAGAAAAGTCTTAAATACACAACCTAACCTTACATCTGAAGGAGCTGGTAAAAGAACAGCAAATAACGCCTAAAATCAGCAGAAGAAGGGAAATAATTAAGATCAGAGCAGAAATAAATGACACAGAAATAAAAAAAACTATAGCACAGATCAACAAAACTTGGAGCTGGTTCTTTGAAAGAAGTAACAAAATTGATAAACCCCTAGCCAGACTTATCAAAAAGAGAAATGAGCCAAATAAAATCACAAATGAAAGAGGAGAGATCATCAATACCACAGAAATACAATTATAAGAGAATATTATGAGCAATTATATACCAATAAATTGGGCAATCTGGAAGAAATGGATAAATTCCTAGAAACATATAAATTGGAAACTGAAACAGGAAGAAATATAAAATTTGAACAGACCTACAAACAGCAAAGAAACTGAATCAGTAATCAAAAGTCTCCCAGAGGGGCACCTGGGTGGCTCAGATGGTTAAGCGTCTGCCTTCAGCTCAGGTCATGATCCCAGGGTCCTGGGATCAAGCCCCACATTGGGCTCCTGGCTCAGCGGGGAGCCTGCTTCTCCCTCTTTGTCTGCCTCTCCCCCTGCTCGTGCTCTCTCTTTCTGTCTGTATCTCTGTGTCTCAAATGAATAAATAAAATTAAAAAAAAAAAAGTCTCCCAGGGCCACACGGCTTCCCAGCGGAATTCTACCAAACATTTAAAGAAGAATTAATACTTATTCTTCTGAAGCTCTTTCAAAAAATAAAAATGGAAGAAAACTTCCAAACTCATTCTATGAGGCCAGCATTACCTTGATTCCAAAACCAAAGACTCCACTAAAATGGAGAATTACAGACCAATATCCCTGATGAACATGGATGCAAAAATCCTCAACAAGATACTAGCTAATGGAATCCAACAGTACATTAAAAGGATTATTCACCACTATCAAGTGGAATTTATTCCTGGGCTGCCAGGGTGGTTCAAGATCTGCAAATCAATCAACATGACACACCACATTAGTAAAAGAAAGGATAAGAACCATAAGAAACTCTCAATAGATGCAGAAAAGCATCTGACAAAATACAGCATCCTTTGTTGATAAAAATCCTCAAGAAAGTAGGGATAGAAGGAACATACCTCAAGATCATGAAGGCCATAAATGAAGGACCTACAGCTAATATTCTCAATGGGGAAAAACCTAGAGCCTTTCCCCTAAGGTCAGGAGCATGACAGGGATGTCCACTCTCACCACTGTTGTTCAACATAGTACTGGAAGTCCTAGCCTAGCAATCAGACAACAAAAAGAAATAAAAGGCATCCAAAAAGGCAAGGAAGAAGTCAAACTTTCACTCTTTGTAGGCAACATGATACTCTATGTAGAAAACCAGAAAGACTCCACAACTCCACCAAAATTGCTAGATCTGATACATGAATTCAGCAAAGTCACACAATATAAAATCAATGTACAGAAATCTGTTGCATTTCTATATACACCAATAATGAAGCAGAAGAAAGACAAATCAAAGAATCAATCGCATTTACAACTGCACCAAAAACCCTAAGATACCTAGGAATAAACCTAACCAGAGGTAAAAGATCTGTACACTGAAGAACACTACACTGTACACCATGGAACACTTATGAAAGAAATTGAAGAAGACACAAAGAAATGGAAAAACAGTCCATGCTCATGAATTGGGAGAATGAAGATTGTTAAAATATCTATACTACCTAAAGCACTCTACACATCTAATGCAATCCCAATAAAAATAACACCAGCATTTTTCACAGAACCAGAACAAAAAATTCTAAAATTTGTATGGAACCAGAAAAAATCTGGATAGCCAAAATAATGTTGAAAAGGAAAAGCAGAGC
>NC_138375.1:113571101-113613021 GCF_054177405.1 Leptonychotes weddellii
GCAGCAACCTCTTTGACCTCAGACGCAGCAACGTCTTACTAGACATACCTCCGGAGGCAAGAGAAGAAACAAAAGCAAAAATGAGCCATTGGGACTTCGTCAAGATAAGAAGCTTCTGCACAGCAAAGGAAATACTCAACAAAACTAAAAGACAACCAACAGAATGGGAAAAGGTATGTGTAAATGACATATCTGATAAAGGGTTAGTATCCAAAATCTATAAAGAACTTATCAAACTCAACACCCAAAAACCAAATAATCCAGTTAAGAAATGGGCAGAAGACATGAATAGACACTTTTCCAAAGAAGACATCCAAATGGCCAACAGACACATGAAAAGATGCTCAACATCACTCAGTATCAGGGAAATACAAATCAAAACCACAATGATACCCCCTCACACTGGTCAGAATGGCTAAAATTAACAACTCAGGAAACAACAGAGGTTGATGAGGATGTGGAGAAAGGGAACCCTTTTCCTCTGTTGGTGGGAATGCAAGCTGCTGCAGCTACTCTGGAAAACAGCATGGAGGCTCCTCAAAAAGTTAAAAGTAGAACTACTCTATGACCCAGCAATTGCATTACTAGGTATTTATCCAAAGGATACAAAAATGCTGATTTGAAGGGGCACATGCACCCCAATGTTCATAGCAGCATTATCAACAATAGCCAAATTATGGAAAGAGCCCAAATGTCTATCAACTAATGAATGATAAAGAAGATGTAGTATATATATACAATGGAATATTACACAGTGATCAAAAAGAATGAAATCTTGCTATTTGCAATGACGTGGATAGAACTAGAGGGTATTATGCTAAGCAAAATAAGTCAGTCAGAGAAAGACAAATACATGATTTCACTCATGTGGAATTTAAGAAACAAAACAGGTGAATATAGGGGAAGGGAAGGAAAAATAAAATAAGATAAAAACAGAGAGGGAGGCAAACTATTAGAGACTCTTAAATATAGCGAACAAACTGAGCTTGCTGTAGGGGAGGTGGGTGGGGGGATAGGCTACATGGGTGATGGGCATTAAGGAGGGCACTTGTTGGGATGAGCACTGGGGATTATATGTAAGTGATGAATTGTTAAATTCTATTCCTGAACCCAATCCTACACTATATGTTAACTACCTTGAATTTAAATTAAAAACAAAAAGACTAAACCAGGATTTCTCAACCTCAGTACTATTGACATTTTCAGTCAATTTTTTTGCTAGGGGCACCATGCTGTGCCTTATAGGATAGTTAGCACATCCCTGGCCTCTACCCACTAGATGCCAGTAGCACTCTCCTCCCATGCCTTATCAACCAAAAATGTCTCCAGATAGTCTCTAATGCCTCTGGGGGAAGAGTGGGGACAAAATCATCCTGTGTTGAGGATCTCTGGAATAGTTTTCAGAATGTAGGCCATAACCCCTTAACTATAAATCTTGGGGGGCAGGGATTATAGTTCTCCAAGGACGTATTACATCTCTGTAGACCAAATCCAAGGTTAGATCAAACTCAAACTCACTGTATCCCTCTAGAACTAAATTCTCAAACTTAGCTGCACAGTGAAATCATCTGAGAGCTTTATTAGAAAAGACCAATTTCGGTGCCCTACCCACAGTTTCTAATCCAATTCTTCTGGGTGGGAGCCCAGGAAATGTGTTTTTTAAAGGCTTTCATGATTCTAGCTTTCAAAAAAACTGAGCTCCTGGAAGGTGGGACCCCTCCTCAACCATGTAGGTCTCTGAAGACAGAAAACAATACTCACGCTGCACATTATGTATACACACAGAGTATTAATTCCTGCTGAGTAAATGAAAAGATGGATGTAAAGTGCAAAGTCATAGGCTTTAATCCTTTTCCAACCAACTGTAATTCCCCTTGTGATTAAAAGTCCTCATAATAGAATTCAGATGATGTTTCACGCTGGCCTCGAAGTATGAGGCCACCACCCCCATTTTTTCTATTGATGACCTGTGTCCCTCTGGGGTTGGAACTCTGCAAGAGAACTCTTACTATCTAAAGAAACCCTAACACTGGTTCTGGCCTGGAAGTCTTAGGGATGGAGCAGAGAGATGGGTGACTGCCAGGATGCCCCTGATGGGGAGAGACCATGGGGCCTTTGTCCTCCAAAGGGGAGCTCAGATCACTGACGGTTCCACAGTGGATCTCAGGATTGCTCCCTCCACTCAGTAGCTTGGGTTGCTGGCCTGCCCCCACATCCTTACTGGCTCAGTTTTAAGAGGGAAAAGCAGAGCACCTGAAGTCTCCTCTCTGCCCTTCCTCAGGCCTGCTGTGAATCATCTGACACAACTTCCTCTGAAGAGCAGATACCACTATGCTTTTGCAAAAGAGATTTCAGATCCTCAAAGCATGGCTATCACAACAGAAAACTACTGCCTTTTGGTTATTTTGCTGCCTTTTGTTCAGCTCTTTCACTATATAAATATTTGCATGAAAGGATAATCCTTTAAAGCATTTTTCTTCTTCCTGGTTATCATGTTTCCTGGGCTACCTGGCCTTAGCTTTTCTAACTATCCTGATATTCATCATGTGCTGCATTTGTTAAAATAGTCAGAGTCATTACTATTACATTCTGATTTGGATGTTAACAAGAAGAGAGGAATTTGAGGAGCATTCAAGAGAGAAACATAAATCCCCAATGCCTCCAAGAAACGGATGCAAATTAGATAAGCCCAAAGTGGAAAGAACAGCAAGAGCCATTTTCAAATTGTCACTTTTATCCCAGAGTCAAACAGATCTTAGAAATTATAGTCCCCCTAAGGACCTGTGACTAACTCCAGTGATTAAGCTAAAGACCAACTCTCATTATTTCTGTACTAAATGCTCATATATGGATTCAGAGTCTTAATAAGCATTTGATCTTTTATATATTCCTCCCATTATGTAGCATAATGCATTATTCTTTTATTAACATTCATCTGCCTAAGGTCACTTGCAAATTCCTTGATGGAAGGAGATTTTTGTAAGTATAATTGTGGATGAAAATCTTTGCCAAATAGAGATCCTTTCACTTAAATAATCCAAGCCATAGTCATGTTGTACCTAAAAGACACACACACACACACACACAATTTAAAGTTACAGAATTTTTTAAAGTAATCAGATTGTGTTATGCCCCACTCACATCTTCCATCTAAAAGTGAACAAGACAGGTGCAGTCCCTGCCCTCAGGGAACTCACAGTCTAATAATTAGCACTGCAAGAAGCAGAGCCTGAGATGAGGGTCCTTGTGCAAGTGAGTGATCTCAGGAAAATCCTGCCATGAGGGGCAGAAGCTGGAGAAGACGCTAAGAAGTGGTTTCAGTGAAGCCTAACTTCAGCTTGATCTCGTGGGGGGGCTGTGGAGTATGAGTAGCACTACATGCATGCCCCATACTGAAGCAAGGGGCATCTGTCTCAGTCAGTCATTACTTGCAGGCTGCCCCCAAGGGGGAGGCATAACCTCCCAGGCATTTCTGGGCAAAGCAGCTCCCATTGGTAGAGGCAAATTTCTGGAAAAGGATGTATCAGTGAGCTCTCAGCAACCAACACCCGCAGAAGATGAGGATGTGAATTGCCTAACTGGTAAAGGGATCTAGGCAGACCACCACCAACATCTTCTTGCCTTTAAAGTACTTAAAACCCAAACTACTAACCATGGCCTACAAGGGTGCTGCATGGTCTGGCCTTCCTCTCCAAATTCATCTTGCACCAAACTCACTCCTGCTCACTGATCTCCAACTACACTGCCTGGTTCTCTGTTCCTTCAACACTCCAGTGCCCAACCCAGAGAATTTATTGATCCCTTTCCCTAAAATCTCTGCTGGTTATATCTTCCTCATTGTTCAAAACTCAGATATAATTATAACAATTATCTCTTTCTCAGAGAGACCCTTCTGATCATCCTATCTGAATGTGGTCACCATGTTGCTCCCTCCCTCACTGGCTACTGTTCATCCTCGTACTCTCTTTTATAGTTAATATCTGTTTATTTGTTTACTGTCTAGTTCCCCCAACACACTGGACTCCGTGGAAGCAGCTCACCACTGTATCCCTAGCCTACAGCAGACCTAAGCAAACAATAGATTCTCAAAATTATTTACTGATAAAGTGACTGAATAAATGAATACAACATGCCTGAGTTTTTTTCCAGCTTTTATTTTTCTGAAATACAATAAAATCTCATGTTGTAGATGAGATGCATTCCTAAAAACTAAGGGTTCTCTTGGGGATCAAAATGATATAAAGAGAAAAGTAGCCCATAATGTGTTCCTGGATATCAGTTATTATTTGTCTCATTCTTAAACTCTTATAACTATTAGCACTGAGTCTGTGGAGAAACTCAGATCATTACTGAAAGCCTTATTTTAATAAAAAAAAAGGAAAGAAAAGAAAGACAGATCACTTAAATATAAAATACCACTGTTTGATTAACAAAGTTAGTAACATTTTGGTCTCCAAAACTGAATCCTGAAGAAATTATCAATTTTTGCACTTAGTATTAAAAAAAAAAAAAACCCATCTGATGTATCATCATTTGACTGTTTGCTTGCTCCCCTTCTAATAGGTATTAGTTCTTTCTGAACAGGCAGATTTACAAATTGAAGAAGGAGGAGATAATCATGTGACACCTATTATCAGCTAAATTTGTGCACATTAGAAAGTAAGACCCAATCCCTGCCATCAGGAGCTTACATCCTAAAGGGCTACAGAGACCTGAACCCAGACTTCTAACCAACAAAGAGAGGAAAGATTTAGCTCAGGCAAAAATGATGTGGGAAGCCTTTAAGGAAGAAGAGGGGGTAGCTTCTGAGTCAGACTGTAAAAGATGGGTCAGAGCTCAAAAGAAAAGGGGAATGAAGATGTTCCAGACAAGGAAATGGGGGGGAAGCACAAGGTATGATAATGTCTGGAGAACATGCAGATGGTCAGGGTGAGGGCATCTGGGAAGAGAGGAGGCTGGGGAGGAAGGGACAAAATGGGGGTGGGGACTGGGGACCAGGAGCCTGGGGTCATAGGAAATGTGACCTGCTGGGGATGTGGGGTCAGATCTGCTGGGTTGTGGAGATGTGCTGAAATGTACGGCCTTCATTCCATAATGGAAATGAAATCCATGATGTTGTCTTTACAGTTTGCCTCTATAATCTTATTTACTTATTATACAAACAGCATAACAAATGGAAAAAAAAATTTTTTTTAAAGATTTTTTATTTATTTATTTGAGAGAGAGAATGAGATAGAGAGCATGAGAGGGGGGAGGGTCAGAGAGAGAGGCAGACTCCCTGCTGAGCAGGGAGCCCGACGTGGGACTCGATCCCGGGACTCCAGGATCATGACCTGAGCCGAAGGCAGTCGCTTAACCAACTGAGCCACCCAGGTGCCCAAATGGAAAAATTTTTTAAAGGAAAAGAATAATCTACAATCATATGTCCATATGTCGATTGTTTCCATTTGTTTACACTCCTCCAATTATTTCCCATACGGAGACATGTGTTTATATACTTACAGCTACGTGATAAATAATTCTGTGATGTGATTCACCTAGCATTAGAAGATAAACATTTTTCCATTTTTGTCTATAATTATTATTTTTATGCCAGGATAAGACTCCTGTATCACTGTTTATATATTATCTACTGATGAACATTCGCTTTTCTCATAGATTGATATTTTACTATTATCTCCATACATACCACTTTCTGTCCTTCTTTTTGTTATTTCCTAAAATTGAGTTTCTGAGAGTGAGGCTTCTGGATCAAAGGACAAATATTTATGAAACACACTGCAAAATTATTTTTCCAAAGGGCTACACTATTTTTTTAGTATCAACAGTTTTATACAACTGAACTGGTTTATCAGTACTCTGCAAGCATCAGATATTATTAGGATTTTTTCCTCTGATTTAGTAGATGTAAAATATTGTCTTATGCATATTGTAAAATGCATTCCTCTGGTCATTAGGCAGATGAGCATTTTCTATGTGAAATCCCCCCACCCACGGCCACTCACTATACACCACCACCAATATCCTTCAGCATGTACATATTGGAGCCTGACCTTATCCATGTGGATTTGAATGGCTCTTGTGCAATACAGAACTTTTTACATATTTGGGGCCAAGTCAGTGCTATGTCAAGACTGCAGGTAGGCTTGCTTCTAGTAGCAGGGTTTCATATTGTATGTGAGAATGGGAACTAGCTAAGATGCTACTGAAGGAGTCCAGTGGGAGGTGATGAGAGCCTAAAGTAAGGTGGTAGCTGTGTTCATGAAAAGTAGGTGGAAATCTGCAGAACTGGTTGTTTTGCATGTAGAAAATATGACTTTGCAGTCCAGAGTACAAATTCAACCTAGAAGATTCTGTGGGAGTCTGGCCTACCAACCACAGGACAAACTGTATTACTGGGATCCCTAAATTGCCCTAACAGAGACTTCATTTAGGGGACAGAGGGTACAAGAGGCCATTTCGGAACCTGGGGGACTTTGTGGCAGGATGGGGCAGTGTAGAGCCTTGGGCCCACATAGAAGGGGGAAGGACTGGGCAGAGGACATGGAGAGAAAGAATCAGGACTCAAGAGAGATGCTCAGAAAGAACACACAGAGAGTAGTTCTCTCTCAGAGTGCCAGCCCTGTCCCCACTCTTCATGTGCGTGCCACACCTCGTAGCCTCAGCCATCTGTCCCCATATTACTGATGAAGGAACCGAGGCCCAGAGAGAGGGAGCAACTCTCCATAAGTTATGCAACTGGTAAGAAGTGCAAGACGAACTCCAACTTATATCCCTGGTCTCAAAGCCTCTGTTCTTAGCTACCACTCTGTGCTGGGACCAGGGGGGTTAAGACCAGATTCCCCTGCCTAGCAGGTTGCCAGAAGAATTCCCAAAGGGAAGAGGTGGAGAGGGCAAGTGAACCCACAGAGCTCAGTGTTCCTGCTCAATCCACAAGCCCTGTGCATGAAGGCAGAGCAGTGCCAGAAAGTGGAGAAGGGGTCTGGCTATAGAAACTAACGCAGCCAAGATCCTCAGAGATACATAACTTCTCACCAGATCCTCAACAACCCCTTCTTATCTAGTTTCCCCAGATTATTTTCAGTGGATGCAAAACAGTACTTGATCTTCTAATAAAGACCTTCATTCAATGAGCAAAAAGGAGATGTTAAAATGTTCGTTAATTTGGAAGCTGCTTTCAGTAACCATCAGGTTGAAATTTATTGATATTAAGGTCATTAGGGAGGATTTATAAAGACAAAGTTCCAGCAACCTAATCTATTAGCACCAGTTACAGATCCTTTGCTGATAATAGACCACTACCCTGAGAAAACAGTATACTATGAGGGTGGGGGACACATATATATATATATATTCTATTATAATTATAATTGGTTAGTATATTTATAAACATTGCACATATATGCACACCCATATAACATGGTTGTTAAAGCCTTCTTCCTGAAATAAATGACTCCGTCCCAGAAAATCAGAGAATGCATGTTTCTTCTGAAAACTAGATCTTTCAACATGACGTGGATCATGCTGAATCTTTTCTGTGTGGAGTAGTGGTTATAATCATGAGCTCTGGAGTGAGACACCCTGGAGTCACTTTAGGCAAATCACTTAACCTTTCTTTCCCTTCATCTCTAAAGTGGGCGCAATAATACTTGCCTTATAAAGTCCTGGAACATAGTAAGTACTGGATAAATGTGGGCTACTAGCACATTACAAACGTTACCTTTCAGGAATTATTCTGACCCATAGCAGGTAGTAGTTCGGAGACTGGCTACATATTATCTGGGTGGCAAGAAAAGCATAGCCCACTCCAAAGTATTATACTCTATTATTAGAAAAATAATTCTCTATTTCTAACCTTAACCATCTGTTCTATAAGAAATGTCATTATATTATTAAAATTAAAATATATATAAAATACTGAACATGTAATTAGTGGAGAAACAGGTATAACCAGTATGAATTTGCTTCATGACTCTTGGGGTAAGAAATCTTGTATATGGGGTGAGAGTATCCAGGTGGTTCATATCTTGGTTGTGTGACCTTAGAAAAGTTACTTAGCCCCTCTGTGCCTCATCTGTTTAAGAAAAGACATAGCTGTGTCTATGTCATAGGATTATTTTGAGAATTAAATTCTAAACTTAGAATGTCGCGGTGCATCTTAAAAGTTCAGTAAGTGTTGGCTCCTAACATTACTTTTCTAAGCCATGTGAAATCTGGCTCAGTATCTCCTACCCAGGTTGCCAGGAAATCCTATCTCAGTCACTCTGGGGCATCCTCCTCTGTCACACCATAGTCCTGAAAACTCACCTGTGTACCCAAAGAAGAGCTCTTGGCCTGTCCACTTCTCCTTGGGGATACCTGCTGTCCCTAGCATGCACTGATCACCATCTGCCCAAGCTGTATCTCCTCCATCTAATTCATTCAACAGTTTGGCTTTGAACCATACTGCTTTGGTTTTGTTTAAGCACTTTTTCTGTCCCAAATAGTATAATAGGTGTTGGGAATACAATAAAACAAAACAGACAAGAATCCCTTCCCTCAAGGAGCTTCCAATGAAGCAGGATCTGTGGACCAGACTACTGCTGGGGTCCTCTCCTTCCACAAAGTAGCCCCTTGGCATTGGGTCAATTTCCCCAGTACTCTGGAATGACCCCTACCTGGGGGTCTTTCTACCTCTGGGGCAGAGTTCAAATGCAATCTGATGTCTACACCCCACAGAAAACTCATAGAGACCACTTCCTTCTTCTAGTCTCAGGAAGCATCTCTCCAATACCACGTACCCTCCTCCAGCCCCTCTCCTTCACTGGGCCTTGATCCCCCAAAAAGGCCACCATGTGGCCTTTGGAATCATTGCTAAAACCCCAAGAAACTGTGCACTTCCTCCTGAGCCAGGACTACTGCTCTCACAGAACCCTCCTGGCCTCCTCCTCAGAAGGTAGAAGGCAAAACACCACTCATTCTCCCGGGATGACACTCCACCTGAGAAAACATGATGGGCTCATCTTCCAGGCAGGTTATTCAGACATGCAGCGATGCAGAGGGGATCAAGGCAGGGACATCTAAAGCTCAGTGGGCAGGAGGTGGCATCTGGGCTACAGAGCTGTCAGAGGGAAGGAAGACACAGAACGGACTCTTGGGTCTGATGAGCAAAGGAAATTAACATGATTTTGAGAGAGCAATTGCAGCAGAGTTCAGGGGCCAGATTTCAGATAGACGAACGGCTATAGGGTAAGTCAAGAACACGGGTGAGAGCCAGTTGTGATTAGGAGGGACACTTCTTCTTCTGGGAAGGAGAAGAAGAGAGGATGAGCATCCCAGCAGAGAAGAGATGAAAGCAGTGGAGGGAGCTCTTGCCCAATTGCCCCATGGAAAAGGAGGCAAGACAGAGTGCTGGGGACTGAAAGTGAATATAGGTGTTCAATTTATCTTCTGGTGCACAGAACTTAGTGGCCCAAAAAAACCAAATCATTTTATCTGGTTATAATTCTGTGGGTCAGGAAATCTGGCATGGCTCAAGGGAGAAGTCCTTATGGCCACAGTGCATCAGCTGGAGTCATTTGCTCAGCTGTATTCAATTGGTGGTTATGCTGGAATGGAAGATTCCAGAAGGCTTCACTTAAATGTCTGGCACATGAATGCCCTTTTATAGTCTTGGTCGGTCGGTCAGTCTCTCTCTGCCTCTCTGTCTCTGTCTCTCCCTCCTTCTCCTTCTCTTTCTCTTTCTCTCTCTTTCCCCATCCTCCCCTACCTCACATGGCTATGTTGGACTCCCTAACAGCACAGGGATCCTAGGGAGGTGGTCTCTTACAACGCAGTTGCCTTTAAAGGAGTGAGGGGAGATGCTGAAGATCTCCAAAGTCCAGTCTTGGAAAGTTCTGTGGCTCTACTTCTGCCACATTCTATTGATCCAAATAGATCACTGAGAACTAGCCCAACCTCAGTGGCAGTAGAAAGCGACCCCACCTCGGTCACACTGCAGAGTATGTGAGATGTGAGATATTACTGTCACCATCTTTTTTTTTTTTTTTAAGATTTTATTTATTTATTTGACAGAGAGAGACACAGCGAGAGAGGGAACACAAGCAGGGAGAGTGGGAGAGGGAGAAGCAGGCTTCCCGCCGAGCAGGGAGCCCGACACGGGGCTCGATCCCAGGACCCCGGGATCACGACCTGAGCCGAAGGCAGACGCTCAACGACTGAGCCACCCAGGCGCCCCTTACTGTCACCATCTTTAGAAATGCCATATACCCCAGGTTGAAAAAAGAGAGTTAGCATTCCTATTTGTGGGGATACATGGTAGAGTTAAGGAGATGAGCTGGAAGATTCATTCATTCACTCACTCAACAAGTATTTACTGAGAGCCTACTATGTACTGCACACTGTTCTGAGTACTATGGATACAACGCAATAAAAAAATTATTTACCCTTATGGAGCTGAAATTCTAGGGCAGCGACAGACAATAAATGTATAATATAAATTCTGGTGGCTGCTAAGTGATATAAAGCTAAATAAAGCAGGATGAGAGAGAGCAAGGGATTGTTTGGTAGGCAGAGGGAAGACTTCTGTTTTGGTCAGGATGGTCACGTGAGGCCTTAGTATGTTTCAGGAAGAATGAGGAGGCTAGTGGAGCTTCATCACACTGAGAAAAAAGGAGAAGGTCAGGATATGAAGTACTCAAGAACCAGATTATCAAAAATCTCATAGATATGGGAAGAAATGTCCTTTTTCTCTACCCATAGTGGATAGTCATTGGTCTGGCCTCTTGTCCAGATGAAGGAGGCTCAGTTCTTTTTTTTTTTTTTTTATTCTTACGTTAATCCCCATACATTACATCATTAGTTCTAGATGAAGTGTTCCATGATTCATTGTTCGTGCACAACACCCAGTGCTCCATGCAGAACGTGCCCTCCTCAATACCCACCACCAGGCCAACCCATCCTCCCACCCCCAGGAGGCTCAGTTCTTAGCAGAAACCCATCCTCACTGGCCCCTTCTCTGTTCTTGGGGAGTTGAGGAGAGGGGAGATTACAGAATCCACCATCATCCTTGTGCCCTCTGACTCATCCTCAGGTCACCACGTTTCCCTTCTGGATTCTCAGACCTTGGGGTAGTGTCTCTGCTATATGTTTGACATTATAGCAACTAGAAGCTATCCAAATTTGGTCCGGAAAAAGTATAAAAAGGATTCCAGATGGCTCTATAAATTAAATTAAACTCACAACTGGCCCAGAAACTTTCCCCATCATAATTACATTATTGATCATTAACATTTAAAGAAGCTACAAACAGAATCCTGGATATTGCAATAAATTATCATTGTCTACTGGGCAGGTTCCATGAATCAGGTGCCTCTGGAGCCTTTTGAGACTGTCTGATGCTATAATTTAAATGATGTTGTTCTGCTCTTAGTAAGTTGGAATGCAGCATGGGGAGAAGCAGAGACAAGTGCATGCACATACAATCTACATCATGGGCATCTGGCCCATATATCTAAAAATAAAAGAAAGACTGTTACAACTTCTCCCAGCTCCTAAGGCACCCTGTTTCTCTGAGGCATGCTTAGTCTTCATCTTAGGGTGATGCTAGACGCCTGAGTGGCTCCCATCTCCCATTGCTCCCCAAAGGACATCCTACCCTAAGCTACCTGCATTTTTCCTGACACACCAGGCTCTGAAGCATCACTAATAATAACAACAACAATCTATTAAATGCTTAATCTGTGCCCTTCACCATACCAGGTGTCTTCAACGCACTCAATCAGGGCACCTTCAATATTGTCATCCCCACTTTCCAATGAAATAGATCTGGCTGAGAGGCAGAGTCAAGATTTAAAACAGGATCCATCTGACTTTGGAGCTCCAAAATCTTTACAGCTCCTTCTCCTCAGCATGCCCTTCCTGACTCTCTTGATGTCTGCTAATAGACTACATAGTTCAGCTCAAGAAACCCTCCTCCTCTAGGAAGCCTCCACGTCCCCTCTTGGGATGGATGCTTCTTCTCTGGTCTTTCATGGCATCCTGATCTAACCCCCACTATGGCATTGACTGAGCTACAATGAATTTTCCTGCTGACCTGTCTCCCTGACTAGACTTTGAGGCCCATGAAAGCCAGAACGTTATTTTTAACCTTTGTGTTCCTGGTATCTGGCTCAGTAGGTATTTTCTGGATGGATGGATGATGGATGGATGGACGGATGGATGGACAGATAGATATAAACTTATGCATACACATATGTGACCTTAAACATATCACAATCACTTATAAGACTCAGTTTCTACTTCTGAAGAATATGAACATTTTGAGAGAAGGAAAAAAGTGTTACTGCCATGGGCTGATTAAAAACCAGCACTCAAAGTAAGACCAAAATTAACTCAACCCATCAAGAACTTTTATATATATATCTATATATATAATGTCTTCGGGCTTGACCCCTGAATGACAAGGCGGACTACTGCCTCTTCAAATACTAAACAGAAGTGTCAAGAGGACCTTTGCATTGGTTGCTGAATATTCATGCCCATCATTTGACATGTAAGAATGACATCCAGCAGTCACCTGCATGACCAGAACGTGCCTTTGCTAGAAATAAACATTGCATGTTTCCCAGTGTTTAGGCCATGATAAATCTCCACATTTCCCAGAGAAGTGAAAGGAGCCACTGAGGATGTCCAGGCTGGAAGCATGGGTAACAGAGCAAGCACTGATACAACTAAGAGAAAAAGAAAGCAACCTGTACTAAGTAGCTGGCTAAGGTATATGCCAGGCTCTCTGTCAAGTAACAATGTCCCTTAAGGTATCAGATGACAGAAATGGGAAGCGTGACATCAAGAATTAGGAAACACCCCCTTCAAAGTTGTCTGTGTGCTCGTAATTCTAGAGAATTATGGTAGTTATTGGGGAAGGGGTGTTCATCATAGATACCCCCTACTGCTCGCACAGGGCCCAGAAGTCCGTGAGAAGGAACTTGAGCGCTGTCTACACTAGATTTAACTTTGTTGGTCAGGTTGGTGCTGGGAAGAAGAAGAGCAGGAAATAAGGTTAATGTTATGGAAAGACAGAGAGATAAACTCCCAAAAGTGAGGACAATCTGGTCAAAACCTGAAAAAAGGGGTGAGCAGGAGTTCTGAGTTCAGTATGAGGCAGTCCTCAGATCCTCCCTGACCTCCCCACAAGCCAAGATGAGCTAGTTGTGAGTAGGGAACTAAGAGTACTGGCTCAGGATCTCACACCTCTGTCTACCTAGCTTTTGGGAGGCTAACTCATATAGTCAAATGGAGGTAAAATGAGTAAGACAAGTAATCCTCCACTTGGGGTCATCACAACAGAATTACACAGGCCTGAACATGGAGAAGGAGAAACTCTGGAACAATAGAAGGCATTAGTTCACCCTGGGTATCCATTCCAGCGACTCTATCAGGGGAGTGCCCTCCAGAAAAGATGGGCATGAGAAGAAACAGGCATTTCTGGGGTAGGCAGATGGAGATGTGGAGATAGCCATGATGGTGAGCAAGTGGCCATATGTGTTGAGAAAATGGATGGCCCACACACCAAAGAGGTATTCAAGGTCCTGAAGAATTCAGCACCCACTACCACATGGGAGCCCATGAGGCCAGCAACAGAACTGCAGGAGAAAGCCCCTAAGAGCAGAGTAGAGAGCAGAGGGCTAGACACATTCCACAGACACATGGAGTGGCCCAGGAGCCTTCAATGCAAGCAGACAGCAGAAGGGGGAGCTGACAGAGGGACAGCAAGAGCAGGATCACAGAGATGCAACATTAGCTGTTCCTGTGTGTTGGATCAGCCACCTGGGGACATTTCAGAAAACATTTAGTATTTGAACCAAGGAGAAATACATAGGAGGAGGCCATCATAAGAAAATTCTTGCCATCCAGCTCTGAAACATCAGGATTTGGGAATTCACAAGCTTCCCAAAGGCAAAGGCCTTGACCACCTTGCATCCTGCTGTATTCTCCAGGCCTTGCATGCTTGGCACCAGTAGCAATCAGCATTTACTATCTGTCTGATGGGTAGATGGATGAATGCATGTCTACCCATGGGGCTGGGCTGTATTCATCAGCTGACAAGGCCTGTAACATTTGGGTCACTTACCTGCTATTATTTCAACATTCATGTCTCATATCAAGATACTGGTATTAGTCACATTTTGTAAGTGTTGAAAATTCAGAAATTTACATTTTAAAAAGTTTTAATTTAAAAGAAACTAAATTCTGAGTATGTTTTAAATGTAAAATGCATATGAATAAAATCACCAAGTAAAAATAAAACATGGTCAAAATATACATTACACATACATAAGCATTATAATATAAATTCATAAAAGATGAAATCAACTTTAAAGTGTGATTTAAAAATAATTACATTAAGTGGGGCGGCTGGGTGGCTCAGTCAGTTAAGCATCCAACTTGATTTCAGCTCAGGTCATGATCTCAGGGTCGTGAGATTGAGCCCCACATTGGGCTCCACACTGGGCATTGAGCCTGCTTAAGATGCTCTCCCTCTGCACCTCCCCCCCACTCTCATGCAAGCATGTGTTCTCTCTCTCAAAAAAAAAAAAATAATAATCATTACATAAAGGTAAAATGTAAAGTGTGATTTTAAAAAGGAAAGCATATCAAATACATCATTGCTGAGTTATATGCATGCACACTTCTCTGCAACACAAACTTGAAAAATTTGGTATCACCAAGTCGTTAAGTCAACTCCAAATAGCTCCCTCTGATTCATTCATCTGTAACTGACCTAATATTTTAGTAGATAATTTGATAGAAGCTTTTTGAAAAATGTATGACCACCCCAATTTACCACCTACCACTAGGCTCCATCAACCTAGGACGAGAATATTTGTTTTGGTTAAAAGCTGTGTTTTCTATTTCAAGAAAGTATGTCCAGTCTTTGTCTTCCTTTATTTAATTAAATATAGATGCAAATTTCCTACATCAATATCCGTACCTTTAAATATATGTTCTCCTTGTTGATAAAGTCTTTGAACTAAAGTAAGAATCATTCTTGCAAGAAAAACTTGAATCAAATTTCTCCCTGTTACCATGAAAACTATAAATGAATATTCTGTGAGTGAGCATAACTTTGATTAAAAAAAATTAATGCTTGATATAATTCTTTGGACAGGGCTTAACATAGAAATGATTTATATTTCTGACACTTATTACAGAAATATTATACCAATAAAAAAAAACTGTAATTTTGGCACTTAAAAATTGAACTATAAACCAAAAATTGAACTGCATTTTCTGAACCTTGAAAACTCTTTTGAGTTAGGCATGATTATGGTCATTTTATAGATAGAGAAACTGAGACCTGAGAAGGTAAGCCGCTCTGTCCCTCACCAGTCAGTGATAGAGCCAAGACTGGCATCAGGTGGGCTGACCCAAAACCTGTGCATGCTCCATGACCCCATGAATCTCTGCACCCAAGGGACAGCAAAGTCATCAACAAAGGTCTGCAGAGTTATGGATTCAACTTGGGAACATTATTCAGTCAGAACTCAGGCTCAGAAAATTATCTGAAACCATAGCGCTTCTAGTAAGATGTCAGTGTCAGGTGGGACTTGGCAAGAGACCCAAGATACTAATTAGGTCCTCAACAAAGCGGTTTTATGACTGGAGTCTGTACTTTTCAAGGCTGTAAATCTGGACTCAGGTGGCCTCCACATTAACCTAGCTCCCGGCAAAGTGGTGACCAGGCAGGGAGCCACTGCTGAATCAGTTGCTGCTACCCCTGTGTGTATGCAGGAGAGAGCACCCAGGATTTTATCTGCAGTGGGATGATTCACTCCTTCCAGGTAGATAGAGTTGTCGAGGAAACTGGCTTCGAGCCCTTCCCCTTGTGTCTTCTTGACTTTTATCTCCACTGGGACTTGGCTGGCCCACTGACACAAGCACAGAGAGAGAAGGGTTCTAACAGCATCTTAAATCATGAGGTCCCCTGGCCTCTGTGGGCTTGGAGAAATCACCGTGGTCCCTTGTGCTTTGGCACATCTGCCTCATCGAAAATCTACCTTGTGGAAATACAGGAAAACAGTTCAAAACACTGTCTTTTGAGTCACACTGGCCTGGCTTCAAGTCCAGCCCATGTCACAATCACCTTCGTGGTTATAGCCAAGTGACTTAATTTCTCTGTCTCATACTTCCATATTTAAAATAAGAATATAACAGTAGCCATCTCAAGGGAAGCGACATGAGGATTAAATAATATGGTGACTGCTAAGAACAAAGCCTGACACGGAATAGATGAGATGCTCAATAAACATCGACTATTCTTTATTAAAACAATAATTATTATTATTTTGTTAATATTTCTTAGTTGATGTCAGGTTACAGTGGTAATGGCATACATAGAAATTAAACAATCCTTGGGACGCCTGAGTGGCTCAGTCAGTTAAGCGTCTGCCTTCAACTCAGGTCATGATCCCAGGGTCCTGGGATTGAGTCCCACATCGGGCTCCCTGCTTGGCAGGAAGCCTGCTTCTCCCTCTGCCTGCCTCTGTCTCTCTCTCTCTGATAAATAAATAAAATCTTAAAAAAAAAAAAATATATATATATATATAAAGAAATTAAACAATCCTCATCCGATCCAAAAGATAATCCTCAAACCCTACTTTAGTCTCATGTTTTAATCCTCTCCTGCACAAGAAAACAAAAGCCTGGTTTAGTTGGTATCACCTCTCCCTGTTTGCCTTCTAGTAAAGATGTGAAGACAGTTAAATGCTCATCAGACCCTGAGTAATACAGAATTTGTTATATTTAGAAATTATTCTGAAATGATGAGTCACAGAGAAAATCATAGAGCAAATCTTACAGGCTCCAGAAGAGCATGCAATTTATCACTCAACAGATGTTACTATTATGAGCACCTATTATGTGTAAAACATAAGGCTGCACACCCTTGGGGATCCAAAGACAGTTGCTTCCTTCAAAGAGCTTAAAAACAGCAGAAGAGATAAGATGTAAACACAACAGTACAGCTTTTCACAACTTGACCCTTCAGCCATGACTGCCAAGTGAGTAGGCCACAGAACAAGACCCAGAGGAGTCCAAGACATCTCAGGGGGCTGAGGGACTTGGTAGGACTTGAAAGTGGAAAGCTGGGTCTCAAAGTCTGGTTAGGAAGTGAATCACAGAGGAGCGGGATGAACACAGGCAGGTAGGCTATACAGGCCATGTTTGGGAACAGTATGTGGAGCAGCTCGGCTGGAGAGGAAAGCCCAAGAAGATAATCCAAGAAGGTCTGCTAGACACTGCTTCCATTTCTCCTATGGTTTCAGGCTGGGGCATAACCCTAAGTGGGGAGGCCAGAGTCCCCGCCCAGGTATGCAGAGGCAGTCATCTGGAGCCCACAGTGGGACTCTGGCCAGGAGAATGAAGTCAGATTGGAAACCCAGTGACCTCGTCAGCACCCTGTGGGCTCAGTGCTGTGGGAGGATCCCTGGTGAGCACTAGCAAATCATGTACTTAGCATTCGCCTCCAGGAGGGTGGCCAAGGCCCTTGGCCATTGCACCTGCACTCAGGAAAAGGCTCATCCACAGCTCTGGGAGAGGTCTAGCACCATTTGTTTAGGTCTCTGCTCCCCAGAGACTAAAGCACATGCTGTTCATGAACCACAGTCTCCATGAGAAAACCATTCTGTCTCTGGTAAGAGACAAGCTGCTAAGTCACAGGTACAGTGCTCCGAGTGCTCAGGGTAACTCACCATTTGTGTCATTCCACTTGGTCTATAAAATTGTAAGACTGCTTATTTTGAGGTGGGAGAGAGTTTTTTGTGTCCTGCTGTCCCTAGACAACAGGAACAGAGAACAGTGGAGCAAGCTACTCAACTGAATACATACTAACAAATCTTCCCAGGAGGGAAGAGCCTTCAGAAGTAGCCATCTCCTCTCGCCTCGCCACACAGCAGACTTGCAGGATGGCTCAGGATGGAGCTAGCTGCCTGGCGGGATACGCAGCTGTAGGAATAACTAAGAAGCATGCCAGGGCTGGTTAAGCTCGTGGGCCCACAAGTGGAAGAGGAGGTAGTGGGGCCAGAATGGAGTGAGAGACATCTGTACAGACATCTAATTAGATTCTCCCAGAAATGAGGGGGAAGTCTGAAAGATACTCGAGTAGTCAGAAAAAGGAGAATTTTGCAGGTGGTACTGCAAAAAACGTGAGGACAGGGAGGTAGAGTGCTGAGACAATGCATATGAAACAAAGAAGCAAAAATCCTCTTGACCTGAGCTCCCATACCTGTCTCCCTCGTTGGCTCATTTCCTGGGTAGCCCCACCGCCTCCAGATGATGGTATGAATTTCTTCCTGGTAAGATCTTTAAACTCCTATCTCAACTGCCTTTGGTAATAAAGCAAGTTGTTGTTGTCATTGTTTTCCTGTCTCCTGGCACTTGTACAGTGAACACCAATTTGGTCAAGACATGAATTCAGTCATTTATCTGTTCATTCTGCCTCCTTGGAGAACAAGCCAACTTTCAGCCTTTGTAGCCATGTGCCTCTTCCCAGATGTGGTGACATAGCCAGAAGTCCTGGGAATCTGCCAAACTACAGGGACGATGAGTAAGGAAGGCCACTCTGGTGCTGTAGATGGTTCCAGATTTGCAGTCTGAACACAACTTCTAGCTATGCCATTTACTCATGCAAACAGCACTGCCTGAGTACCCATCCACCAAGCACCACACTAAAGGTCCATCAGAGCCATCCAGGAGTTTTCTCTCTGTTAGAGGATCATCCAGGCATACAACTATGATAAATGGGAGAGACTAAGAATTGGAGGAGAGGAGAGAAAGAGAGATTCTCACCTGAGAGGGCAGGGTGAGACTTCAGGAAAAAGAGAGTGAGCCGAACAAAACCTGGACCGTGGCGACGAGAGGGAAAGCATGCTGGGGAGCAGAGACACCTTGAGCAAAGGCTCAGCAAGGGTCAAGCTTGGGGCAGGCTCTGAGAAGAGGGCTGCCAAAGTCAGGCCAGAGCCTAGGGATGGGAGGGAAAATAGTCGGAGTCAAGCTGGAACAGCAGCTGGAAGTCAGGCTTGAAACTCTAACCCTGACTCTCCCTTCCTTTGCTCTCCTCTTCTCTGCTTCCCTTTTCTTCCTTTCATTTCCTTTCACTTGCTTCCTTTCTCCCCAATTAAAATCCCCTCCATCTATGCCTCCATGGTTCCATCCATCCCAAACAGTGCGAATGGAGTGAACGGGGTATTAGCACAGAACATCCAGTGCTCTGAAGAAGCCAGTCAGATATCAACTGCCCCCCACCCCAGAGGACACAGCCCACTGCCAGAGTGAAAGGAGACGCCCAGAACTCTGGCTGGAAAGCCATATGCACATCTCTGGGGCATATCTGCAATCTGGAGGCTCACAGAGATGCCCTCCTGCTTGGCAGACAGAATGAGACAGTGACCTGACCCAGAAGAGATTCAGGAAACTTCCCCCAGGAGAGGCAAGATAAGGAAGTGGTTAAGAATGTTGACTCGAGGGGCGCCTGGGTGGCTCAGTTGGTTAAAGCGACTGCCTTCGGCTCAGGTCATGATCCTGGAGTCCCTGGATCGAGTCCCGCATCGGGCTCCCTGCTCGGCGAGGAGCCTGCTTCTCCCTCTGACCCTCCCCCCTCTCATGTGCTCTCTCTCTCATTCTCTCTCTTTCAAATAAATAAATAAATAAATCTTTAAAAAAAAAAAAAAAAGAATGTTGACTCGAGTCAGACATGAACAGTGATAGTACCATCAGCTTTATAATGAGCAGAACACTTCTCACCTTATTGTGTTAAAAGGATTAAATGAGAAAATGTTCATAATGTGCTCAGCACAAGGCCCGATCCATATGAGTGCTCAATAAATGTCAGCTTTTATTATTCTATTTATGACAGAGAACTAAGACCAGGAAGGACTAAAGTCCAAGCTAACCAGATCCAGAGCATTCCAGAGGGAGCTTAGTGGAATACAAAGACCTCAGGCTTTGGAGTCAGAAAGACCCAAGTTGGAACCACTTTCTAGCTGTGGGATTGTGGGCAACTTGAGGTGACTCAGCATCAGCTCCCTCATCTGTAAGAGGAAAGCACATCTTCATTTGTATTCAAGGATGTATAAACATCCATTTTTTGGAGAAGTTATTACAAAGATAATAGCTAACATAACTAAAATTGCTTCATGTAGTAGGTCCTCAATAATTAATACCAGAAACACTCAAGCTGTGACTTCAAATTTTTTTACTTTGTCTAGTGCCCATGCTGAGAGGCTCCTTGAAAGAGGCATAATTTTTTGGATTCCCCATCCAGAGTTCCAAGCCCCATACCGTTCTTTTCTCACTCCCATCACCATCCACCCAGAACTATCATGGATTATCCTCTTGTGGTGGCCACTTGGGAGCAGCATGGCTAAATAAATAGGTTCAATGAGCATGGTGACAATGTTGGTCCCATACCAGAATGCTTCACTCATTTAAAACTTAATAAAACAATGGCAATTTCTGCTTTATTTATTGTAATCGAGCATACTAAATTCTTCAGGAATTTTTAACTCGAAAAACACGATGGCTACTCAATCCTCTGCTGATGGCATAAACTCAAGAAGAAGAGCCAAGAGAACTATTCAGACATCCCTGGGGAGGAACAGAAGTTGAAATAAGAACAGCACCAGCAATGATACCTTTAATATTAAGCACCAGGCCATGTTCGGAGCACCCAACACTTAATCCATCTCTCCTGCATCACGAAACTAGGAGCTGTGAAGTGGCTGGCCCAGGGTCACACAGCTAGGAAATGGCAAGATCTGGAATTTGAACCTGCATGGGCCAGCCTCAGAGCCTGTGAGTGCAACCGCTCTGCTAACTGCTGGCACAGAGAGGAGCAACCTGAAGGTCAGCCATGGAAACAAAGCAACTAGCTGTGCCAAGGCTGTGGGGCTCTCAGTATTATGTCTCACGGTTAGAAAGCCCACCAAGTGTACCCACTGGTGGGATGATCGTTCAGTGTTATCCGCTCACCCATGAGGGATGGCCTACTCCAGAACTGGCAGGGTGTGTTACTCCAAGGCCCCATTCCACTTCCAGAGTCACAGGGCTGAGAGCTGCAGGTGGACCAGGACTGCAAACTCTCTCTGTACTTCTAGTGCTGGCCACAGTGCCCGGTGAGAGGGAGCACTGAGGACAAGTCTGCAAAGTGAATGAATGAACAAACAAATGACCCACCAACAAACTAAACTAGTCAATGACTGACACTTCCATTTCTCTTCTTCCCTCCCCAACTTCCCAGACTTGAGAGCTTTCCCAAGACAGAACGGGAAGGAAAAACATTAGCAGCACTGAACCCAATCCCACGAGATGCTCCAAATAGGAAATGGCATCACAAAATTATTCTAATTCCGATGGATGGTCTACACTAAGAAAAGCCCTTTGGTGACTGTAGCTTGAGACGGTGTCTGTCTCCCTTTGCCTATGTAGACAGTTTCCAGAGAAAACAGGTTTCTATAAGCAAATGCTGGTGTTGAGCTAAGTGGAAAATCTTGACCACAGTCACATCAGCCATCACTGGGCCCTTTGATGGTTTATCTGTATAAAAGAAAGTCATTTTATCTATAGGCATTGGATTTTATAAATTTTGTTCCAGCTAAGTTATTCTTCAGCTTATCAAATCACGCTTTCCCACATCTCATCATTCTGTAAATGAGACTTAGTGTCCGAGGGAAAAACCTGTACTTAAAGAATATGGAAATCACAGTCTCAAAGCCCCTGAGCTCAAACGTAGTCCTCTTTTCCTCCCTGCGAAAAGTGCAAAATGCAAGACTGAAAAGCTTTTAAGGCGGTGGAGGGGAGGGGCTCTGAGGAGGGAGGAGAAGGGCTTTCCACAGGTTCAAGGGCCCGCACTGCTCCTCACGGTTGGAGTGCTCCATAACCGGTAGACGGGCATCAGGGTGCAGAATACACTGGATAGTGACCCCGCCTACCCAGCAGAGACCAGCCCATCTTGAACCAACTGCATGGATAAACCAAGCTGCACTTTCAGTGGAGGATGGGGCAGGAGGGACTGGGTAGAGAGGGAGTGGCCTCACCCACGTCATTTCCAGAGACACCAACACTTCAAGAATCTGTCTGCTCACACAAGGTAGAGACAAGAATAAAAACAGGAGGGTGAGGGAGAGTTGCAGAGTAGGAGGGAGGAAGAGAGAAAAAGAGGAAGAGGGACAGAGAAAATGGGCAAGAAAAGCAGAGTCATGGGCTTACTTTTATTTATTGCATACTAATACAGTGCTTACTATTTGCCAGGTACTATTCTAAGCACTTTACAAATACTAACTTACTTAATCCTCATGATTAGCTTCATTTCTAGAAGAGGGAAGCTAAGCATGGAGAGAGTCAATGACTTGAGAGCATACGGCCAGCAAGTGACAGGGCCATGACCAGAACCCAGGAAGCCACGCACCAGTCCATGCCCTTACCCATCCGGCCTGAGGAAAGTCTTCGACCCTGTTCTGATGGGAGCATCTGGCCCAAGGGCGCAAGCATGCCGTGAGACAGCCCTAAAAATAGTTAAGGAATGTTTGTATCTCTCAACAATTATGTATTCTTATCACATTAGATATTTCCTTGTGAATGAATATAAAGCAGGGAAACAGTGAAGGGGATGGTTCTCCTTTGGGCTATAAAAGAAAAAGAGCAGCCCACAGATCAAATAAAAGCAGAGTAACAGCCAAGACTGAGCTAATGTGCCCAAGAGTTCCATACACCACCACTGTATTCTCACTATGTCACCAGGGGCTAGGAGGAACAAGACGCTTAAGCGAGATAGTAACAGAAAAGTAGCTTTAGGTGTAACTTGTTATGTTAACCATGAACGTTGGTCAAACGAGCCACTAGGATAACTGGCGTGAGATGGACTCAAAAACCGGCAGCATGATTCCTGGCCCCTCCGGACTCTCAGGGCCTGTTTTCCAGCCAATCTCCTAATCCATCAGTCCATCGTAGGGACCCTGGCTCAGAGCTCCTGCTTATCTCTGCAATTTTACTTCCTTCAGCTTCCCCCTTCCTGCCCCAGTTCTCTGTACAGTCCACTGGGTGGCTGGATTGATTTTCTCTGCACTTGTCCAAACATGGACGTGGCTGGATTGATTTTTTCTGAAGAGGCTGCTCAGCTCCACGTAAGCCCCCGGTAACAGATTCTCAGCTCCAAGTCATCAAAAACTCCCTGCTATGAAGAGTGAGAATCACACTGCTGGGAAAACTGGGGTGTTCTCACCAGTTCTTCCTGTGAAGGACTTCCATAAAAAGTGTACCACACTCAGTCCACAATGGTTTGGGGCAAGAATGGCCTGGGCAAAGCCCTCGGTGTCATCCATCCTTTTGTGAGCTAGATGCCAAAGAAAGCAAACCCAAGACAACACTGATTTCCTGTGTTCCCATTCTATTCTAGCTGTGGGTTTTTCTTCCATCCATTCCTTTCTGACCCTACTTCTGAAAATCCTTCCCCTGCCCACACCTCACCCCCACCTCACCCTGCAGGAATTCTTCCTTTGTTCCCTAGCTGAGTGTCCTGTTGTTTAGACTGTTGTGTCCTGATGGCATGTTCATGTTATTCTCATCTTCCTGGGATCACAGATGATGTCTCTCTGTGCTTCAAAAGCACAGTGGAAAAATTCCTTTGCTACACACTGTATTTCAAAAGCCTACCCCAAGTTCAGAAAAGTGCCCATAGAAAGATAAATAATCTGGGCTTTAGCTATTACTTGCTGTCAGCTTTCTGGGAGCAATATACTATAAACTCTGTCTGCAAATTAATATGTTTGGAGCTAGGTTGCTTTATTATGGGGGAAGAAATGCAGCTATAAAAATTAGCACATGTCTAATCAGAAGAAGACAGAGTCTCAAGAGAGCCCCCTTGTTTTAGTTGTGACCACTCTCTTCCTCTGAGGCAGGCAAGGGAGAGTGGAACGGTCCCCATTGTGTTCTGTCTCAGCATTTCTTCCCCTCCAGCTCTGCTGCTCCATCTGTTGTGCTAACTTATCTGTAGAAGGCGGTAGTAAAAGCCTGGATGGACTCTCTCCCCTGGTACAGAGAGACAAATGGAGGGGACCAGCCCTGGAGTCCTTCCAGAGCAGCTACAGTTGCAGGGAGCCAGGGGCTGAGCCAAGTGGCCTGCTATTTCATGAGCAGACATCTCAGCTTCTAATCAGACTGTGAGTTTCCCCAGGGCAGATCCATTTCAGCACCCAGAGAAGGCTTGCTGTTGAAAAACAAAACTGACTGCCCCCCATGTCCACCCACCATCCCTCTGAGGGACCTCAGCTCCCAGAAAGCTGACCATTACTAAAACACTCATATGAGTTTCTGTTGCTTGCTCCACTTTGCTGTGAACCAGAAAGGGCAGAGAAAAGCCTATCACCGGGGCGCCTGGGTGGCTCAGTTGGTTAAGCGACTGCCTTCGGCTCGGGTCATGATCCTGGAGTCCCAGGATCGAGTCCCGCATCGGGCTCCCTGCTCAGCAGGGAGTCTGCTTCTCCCTCTGACCCTCCTCCCTCTCATGCTCTCTGTCTCTTGTTCTCTCTCTCTCAAATAAATAAATAAAATCTTTAAAAAAAAAAAGAAAAAGAAAGAAAAGCCTATCACCTGCTGGCGTGAGGAATCCTACCCTACATTGAGGAGAATCCACTGCTCTTGTCCTTAGAGGGCAAGACCACAATGGTTGCTGTGGGTTCAATAACGCTACCAAAAAAGCTTCATTCTCACTAATGTTTGAGGAATAGTATTATCGGGGGCTGCCGCATGGCCACATAAACCTTTGATAGTGTCTTCACACATTGCCTGGCTGCTGCCTTGAGTTCCCAGAAACTGGAAACAAGAACATGCTGCCATTTGCACTGAGAATGTTTTAAAACTGTTGTATTTACATTATTCTTATAATGAAAAGGAAATGTTTTTACATTTCCTCATAATCATTGCACATGTCCCCTTAATACCAGTGAGGCAAATGGGATGAAAACTGGTGTATTATGCTCTAGAGTCATCAGATGAAAAGTCAGACCCTTTGAAGAATGCCCAGTGTGTCTGCTCCAGTCCATGGATGCAAGGCTCTCCTGAGTAGGGCTAAAGAATAGGGCTACCAAAAGCACTGAAAAGCTTCCTCCTGTCACAGGGGAACATAAGCTAATGAGTAAAATTTTCTTACATGTCAACTTCATTCCCATAAATCTTACTTAAATATTGCCTATTATCCATTTCCACTCAAAATCAACTAAACAAATGGCCAAATGGCACCAAATATTTGCAGGAAAAGGTTGTTTGGCTGCAGCAGCTCAAGCCAACTTGCTGGATGGAGCAGAACGAGGAAGACTCCCTATATGAATAAAAGCATGTCTCATGTACCACGTGGGCAGAGTGGAGCCAGGCCCAAGAGAGGGCACACACTATCTGAGCCTCTTTCTGCACATTTTCATTCTTCTTTTTAACTGGCTCATTTTGCCACTTAGTCCATACAGAGGAACATGGTTGCCCACCTCTCCCAAGATCACTTGTTAACTTGTAAATAAAGAAACTGCCTCTCTCAGTCAGTCTCAAAGGCCCAGGTGAGAGAAAATGATAGGCCAGTTGAAGTCAGGGTTCCACGCCTACTCCAATAAGCGATATCCAGAAGGGATGAGGTCACACAATACCAAACAGCCACAAGAAGTCTGTCCTGTAACCCGGGCATTAGGACAGGGCAGTTTGAAGAGAGGGAGGTAGCAGTGAGAAGCTGCTGTGTGAGGGACACCACGGGTCAGTACTCTGGTAGGCCATGAGAGGTTCTATGCATCCAAGCCAACGCCGCTACAGCCCAGTGGGGAAACACTCAGTTTTAATGTCTCCTCCAGAAACACTGCAAGTACTTTCCTTAGCCAGTACAGGAAAAGAGACGGGAACACTTCTACAAACTCATTTAATCCTACAAGACAATAATAGGCTGTTCTGCAAACGGGATACTGAAGCTCACAGTAGCTGGGTAAGCGGCCCAACGTCACCTGGCTAGAAAACAGAGGAGCAAATTTCAGACCACTGGGACTCCAAAACCCCATTCATGCTCCATTCATGACTCGGGCTGCCTCACAAGTGAACTCTGCCTAAGCTAAGTGCCAAGCCCCGATGCGGCCGGTCCTGTGAGGCCTCTGACCTCAGCGCCATGACACCCAGCATCCTCAGGCCAGAAGGGCCCCGCGGGGACCTGCCCGCAGCTCTCCCCTAACGCCCCAGCCACGCCCCAGGTGAAACACCTCAGCCGCTAGCCACTCGTAGGTCGTATACTGTTCAAGTGCTACTGATGCCATTTTCCTGTTTGCGTTTTGTTTTTGTTTTTGTTTTGTTTTTACAGTTCGTTGCTCATCCTAACTGTCAGCAGCAATTGCTTACCATGTGGTATGAAAATCTCTCAGGCTTACGTCAACAGTCTATCGCTGTGAAATTCCTGGCTGTCTTTGGAGTCTCCCTAGGCCTCCCTTTTCTCGCCATAGCCTATTGGATTGCTCCGTGCAGCAAGGTACAGACTGCTTAAGGTGCATGTCGTCTGCAGTGATCTCTTCTCTCTCCTTAGCATGACCTGGAGGCCACTGGCTCGAAGCGACAGCTGAGCGTTTCCCGTGTTCAGAGAAAAGAGCTTTGAGATACTTAGCAAAAGTAGAAAACCACACAGACCTGCTTGTTTTCCAACATTTTTCTAAAACAGGGAGGAGTGATAATCTGGGACATTTAAAATACATGAGGCATAATCTGATCAATAATGGAAAAGAGAGGGAAGACAGGCACTTTTGCTCCTCTAATTACGCCATGTCCTAGACACATCCTCTACACTCACAGTAATCATTATAATAATGGTCACAGGAATAAGCAACATTTACTGAGTGTTTTCTTTTGGCTAAGCTCTTTTCATGGAAGATCTCATTTCACCCCCTCAATTACATTATGACGCATATACTTTATGAAGTAGGTTCAGAAAAGAGAAATGACGAATAGGCTGAGAGTCAAGTGCAGCTCATGTTGGGCTCTGCAGCCCCATCTCCACATCGTCCCAGTTTCCCTGGCTTCCCTGATTAGGCTCTGGGCCACACGGGCGGCTAACTGGGTCACAAGAAGGAAAAGACAAAGGAAAGAGAAGGAGAGCTGGAAAGGTGCAGAGCTGGGTTCTTTGCTCACAGGGGAGTGTCGGGTGCCGGCTGCTAACGGAGGGAATGGAACTTTCCCACCTCCCGTCCATCATCCCTACAGCCCAGCCATCTGATCCAGCCACAGAAATCCTCGGCACTCACTCCAGCTTCAGGCAAGAGTTAGCAACTACAGGACCAAATCATGGAGAAATGATTCCACAGGCAATCTGATCAGCTAATGTGGTTAACAAAAAATGGAACCTCTTGTCAACTCCAGTAAGAGGGACCTCATGCCAGGATGATGGGCCCAAGACTTGAGGGCTGCTGATGAGGCCACCTAACCAGAGGCAATGAACTCACTGCCTTTGAGTAAGACGCATGCCATAGACACAGGTTAGGACAGATTCAGACTCCTTCTTCTGTAAAATGGTAGTAAAAAGTCCTCAAACTGAGTATTTGTGGTGTTCAACCTTACATCTACTGAGGATTTTGTTTCTTTGACAGTCTACCATGCCATGGATTTCTAAATCAGAATTCCCCAAATGATACACATATAAATGAAGGCATTTTTTTCTGCCTTTCATTATGAGCTGAAAAAAGTACAGTGAGTAAAACAAAACCAGATTTAAAGCTGGGTTAGAGTAGGTCACTGGTTCTAGGCACAGATTTTCACACTGGAAGTATCTAGTCTGTCCTGCAGGTTAGAGCCTTGCCTTCATTCAAAGCCTCAATGCATAGGGATGCTCACCTCCATACTCTGGGAGCCCCAAACTACTTTCAGGACAGTCAGTCATTAAAATAATAGCCACTTGGTAGAGAAAACACTGACAAGCCTCAATTTTGCTTTTAAAACCAAATGCAACAGCTACCAGAAAACGGGGACTAGCCAATACCAGCAAATTGGTTTGCCTCTGCCTACCTGGTCACCTGGGGAAATACTCAGGAAGAAATGATATTCCAGTTGTTGACTAAATTTTTTAGATTTTCAGTAGGTCTAAGAAGAACCATCTTGGCCAATATCATGCAGATGTGATGTCCCCCTGCCAAAAAAAAGTATGCATGGGAGGGGGAGGGAGTTCTGGACTTTCTTGGGGTCCAGTAAGTCCAAGAGACTGGTGCCACCATGAAACATAGGGGTCACACCAATAGTAGTCTTCTAGAACATTCTGGAAGAAATGATTGCAGGAAAATTTAGCCCAATGGCTGAGACTTCCTCTCTTCTGTTCAGATACATGTCTGATTGACATTTGGTGCTCATGGAGCTTCCAGTAACACTAAAAAAAGAGCACTACAGATAAATATGAGCTGGCCATTAAGGCACTTGTGTGCACTTTCTGGGCTGCAAGTCTGAGTTCAACACATTGGAGGGTGTGTCCACATTGGAATGACAAATCTTTGTGGCATGAGATCATTCTTGGTGGCACACTGCTCATTCTGAGGAAAGATTCCCTCATTAAGGAGGGAAACTTTCGTTGTCAAAGTTGCTCTGAAGCAGCCAAAGGACAGCTAAAACAGTCAAGATATTTTTAGTTTCTTTCCTTTCACCACTACAAAAGAAATCTATTCAAGTTTGGCAAAGATATTGTATTACTGGGGATTATAGAGGGTCACATCTTCCATGTGAAGAAACCAGCCCTCGCCAAAGGCTCCTGAGGCCCAGAATACAAGGTCCTCCCAAGGAAAGTGGCACAGTGGTGAAATCTGTTAATGTGCTGCATCCCTCCTCCCAAGGGATCACTTTATACCTAATAAATCTATGAAAAAGCCAGTGTCATCCCAGCAACTTCATATTCTAACCACATTATGACACCTGCCTCAAAGAATTTAGAACTTGATATTCTTTTCTAAATGTATTCATAACCAGCTAAACCTCATCAACCAGCTAATGTCCATCAATGTCTAACAAATGCTGAAGTTTCTATTTCCAACTTAATGGTCCATTTATTGAATAGTTGCTGTCCTAATTTAGAGACCACTAGGGATACCAAAATTACTTGATTGGCCTGCCAAAATGATCTCATTTATTTCCCATTGAATCCCCATGGCTGTCAATTCTACTTTTATTTAAATTTCTGAGGGTCCCTAAGAAAGACAGCTAAATAAGGAGAGTATAAGGTCAAGGATGTCAACAGAAGTTCAGCTTACTAATATAGTGTCTGAAGAGGGTAACCAAGTCATAGATGTGTACATAAGATAATAACAGCAGGTCTGGATCTTGGGACAGGCCTCTCAAGGTCAATAAAGAGAACAGTGATATTTTTCTATCATCTCTCATCTTAATCACCAGCATTGCTGAGGTCAAGCAGCCCAATGGGAGGCCGGTGAGTTCTCACCTCATGGCTGCTCTCAGACAGATCTTTGCCCACAGAGCTCTTCATCCTCTCAAGGAGGGCTCTGATGTCAAAGGCCCTTTATGGCTCAATGGCCTATTTTGCATCCTTTGTTATTCCATTCTGATTCATAATTTAGGTTGTTTGCCTATTAAAATCTGAGAGCTGAAAGAGTTAACAGTCATCCATAAGGGCTCAAACAGGGTCTCTACAGTGGGTGGATCGAGGAGGAAGTCAGCATGGGGAAAGTGTTGAGGAACAACACAAGTTCTAATTGTAAACGTGTGAGAGGTGACTGATTTCCTCCATGCCTGTTATCCTTGATGGTTCAATTATGCTTATAACTCAGTCCCAGGACTCAGGAAGGGAGAGCTGTAAACAACTTCGGTCTCCTACCTGGTATCTTTACAGAGGACAAGCCCTCGGTCCATATACTGCCACATAACTCTAAATGAAGAATGCCAAAGTGATAGCTACCATGCCCCAAACCCCTAGCCCCGTGCCAAACAAAACACCAAGTGAGGAGGTGGAGGAACTCTGCAGCTTTGGAAGATCCCTGCTCTGCCTTGTCAAAGTTGAAGTGGTTTGAAACAAGGGTCCTCACACCATGAGGCCCAGAGCCAACCAGGAGAGGACAATGCCTCCAAACCCTTCTGTGTCCCCCTCATCTGCCTCTACCAGAGAGCACTAGATTAAAGAAAATCATGCTGTAATTTTGGGAAGCATTGTCATGGAGGGGAAATTCGTGCCAGGAAATAGAGCCTATTTTGCTCTTATGTTACAAAAGCATCTGCCCTCAAATCCAAAAGGAGAGTCCATCACCTGTCCCCTGCTGGGACAGGAGTTAAGAGTACCAGAAGGCTGATCACTTCCATACTGAGCCCAGTCTGAGCCCTGCGACATTCTCTCCCCAACTCTCTATCAATTTCCTAGCACAGGTTCTCTGTTCTCTCTCCACTAGAAAATCAGCAACTTTGAGAGAAAGGACCAACCCTGATGGCTTATTTATTCTATCCCCTCCAGTGCCCAGGATCATGTTGCACATAGACAGTACCCAAAGGGCTCATGCATGACATCAGGACTCTGTGTAGCTCCCACTTTCTGAAGCCTTGCCTATAAGCTTTAAAAGAGCCAGTTGGGTTTAAGTTTCCCCTTAGGAGAATTGCCTGAGGCTCTCTGGTGCCACAGAGTAAGTGCTTCCTGTGTGCCAGGAGCTGCTCTGTTTTGTGCCTATTATTCATTTCTTATATCAACCCTACATGACAAGTTATATTTTATCCCCATTTCACAGATGGAGAAACTAAGACACAAAGGGATTATGTAAATGCCACAAACTATGGAGGTGTGATTTACACCTAAGATCTCTGGCTCAGGAGACCTGACCTTAAACATTGCGTGTGTGTGCACGCGCGTGCATGTGCGTGTGTGCGCGCACACACACACATACATCTGCCCCTCTACCCTTTCTAATACATCAGCAGCATTACAACCTTCAATGCTGAATGTAAACATCTTAACTGCTGACTACTTCACTTTGCAATGGACTTGGTTCAGAAAGTTAGAGGTGGCAGGACTTTTCTAGAAGGGAGGAGTCGAAACCACGATTGACAAACTATATTCTTTCCTCTTCTTTCCCGAGAAACCCTACCTTCAAGAATCTACTATCACTCAGCACCTTTTCAGTCCACAGGACAAAGGGTGGATTCGCATGGCAATGTGAGAACACCCAGATTAGAGATACCCACTGAACATCTTCCTGCTCCACCCAAAAAAAGGAAGATTCCTGAGCCCTGCGTTAGACATTGTGAATAAGAATTTTACAGGGAGCATATGGAGAAACCCACCCCTAATTTAACCAGGATCTCTAACATTTGAGACCACTCTGGCCTTGAGGATGTTCATGTTTCTTTTTGGAGCACTTGATCCAAACTTTGTCTCCACTCAGCTTTCCAACATCTACACTGAGGTCTTCCTTGAGGCCACTGGCACCTGGTGGCGAGTGAGGGTGGCATCTGGTGATAGAAGACTGCAGAGAGATGGTGGAAACACTCTCTGTGGCTCTCCTGCAGATACGACCTACCTCACAAGCATGTGGCCACCAGGTCCCCATTTAGACGCTTACACTGGTGGTCAGGGCTAAGAGTCGAGCAGCACGGAACACAGAGGTGTGCTAACCAGTAAAAGGCCACCTCTGATTGCTCATGAATGTCATTTATTTGCAGCTAATTCAAGAGCCCTACTCAGTCGCTCTCATACTCATATATTTCCCAGAGATGAAGAATAGTACCCAGGAGGTTTGGGGTAAGCCAGACATTGATATACAACTGGTATCAATTCTCTGCTCACAAGGTCCAAGTAATGACACAAGTGCTTTAGCCCATTATTCAGACTCACCAGTTTCGCACTGGTGAGCAAAGAGCCGAGCAGGCCAAGGTCTACATCTCCCAAAGCTCTACTGTCTTTTTTTTTACACCGAACGCAGTTCCTTGACCCAGCTTTAATGATTCCCCAGCTAAGAGCTGTTGGCATATATTGGCTGACTTTTCTCCTTTCTTTTAGTTCACCTGGTGGCCTTGTAAAAGGAGGAAGTTTTCCCCAGGTGTAATTTGTTTCAAAACTTATTTTTGTGAGCCAAAGGGAAATGTCACCAAAAAAAGGAAGAAAAAAAAAAGAAAGCTATTGAAATGATTTGATCTCAACTGACCTTTATCAAAGTTTGACCAATTAAAAAAAAGTCTTCAAGCCCAGAAGAAAAAGAGGAAAGACACACTAATACCTAACCTCGCTTTCCTCCCTATGGGCCAGATCAAGTGAGAACTGAACCCAGGGTCACCTTCCACGGGACCACAGGGCCTTATCAGGGTTTTGTCTTATGTTTGCTCTAGATACAGTAATTTTTACAGACTCCTCTTCTGCCAGCCAATAACAACCTGAAGGAGGTAACAAACGGAACATTAAATGCCTCAAACCACATCTTCTGGGGAATCCCAAGGCCAGCTCAGGTTCAGCTACATGCAGCTTCCTACCTCAGGTGCCTCCCATGGGTGAGAAGAAGGAGCAGTGTCCCATATCTTCATCCAGGTCGTCACTGGAAGATACTGTGTAGAGCCCACTGATAAAGGATGGGAAACCTGGCCATGAATCCCTTAAGATTTGGGTCTATCTCCATGGTCCCCAGCTTTTTCTGACACTTCTGGAACCCTGCTGGGACACACAAGATCTGGCATCCCTTTCCTTCTGCTCAGCCCTCCCCATTCCCCACCCTACGGTCAGGTTCCATCTTCCCTCGCCTCTCACCACTGCCCCAACTAGGACACGGTGACGAGAAAGGAAGCTGGGACTATTTAAGGATGTCTCCTGGGTACACCAGGATTCTGGCTGGGAAATGGGGCTTCAAGATCTGAACAGAGTCAACTAAAACGCTGAAAAATTCAAACTAGCTATTTGATATATAAATCAAAATGAGACATGGTTGAATTCAGTTTTCTTACCGAATTTATGTGAGATGTTTCATTTGTCCTTACATTTAACCTGTGCATTCTGAATTTAATGTATCTACCCATGGCCAAAACTAATCTGCAGTCCAATTTTGTAAATAATGAAGTTAAACATTACAAAGGAGGGTCATTTATAAAATGTCTGTAAGCTCCATGGTTTTCAGGTACTAGATCTAGTGCCATATGACATCTGACAATGCAAATGAATGGAAATAAGTTTTTTTCCAGCATAGTAGGGATTCCCAATGTCTAGACCTGAGATGCTGTTTTTTTAAAAAAAATTACTGTATCATTTTTTTAATTTCAATTGATAGGTTCTATGGCATTAGAATCATAATAAATCAGGGGCCTGGGTGGCTCAGTCATTAGGCGTCTGCCTTCGGCTCAGGTCATGATCCCAGGGTCCTGGGATTGAGCCCCGCATTGGGCTCCCTGCTCGGCGGGAAGCCTGCTTCTCCCTCTCCCACTCCCCCTGCTTGTGTTCCCTCTCTTGCTGTCTCTGTCAAAAAAATAAATAAAATCTTTTTAAAAAATCATAATAAATCATGTTACACTAATAATCAGAACAATTAAAGTGGATGATTACCATGCTAAAGCATATTAAAAGAACATTATCAAGCCTTCTGACTTATAAATGTTACATTGAACATAGTCATAATTAGGGAAATTTTACCTGCAAAGACCCCTGTAACTGATCGTCTACTGAACCAATACTCTATGTCCCAGGTGACATTTCACTCTAGGACTCCTGAATGAGGCGAAATGTGAACATTTGGTACTTAGGTGCAAGTGATAGCAGTGATCTAGTAAGGACCCACAAGAGTTCATTAACAGGGGTCAGCAGACTCACCGGGTGGCCCACAGTTTAGTCCTCAAAGACCAAAGTAGCCCCTGGATGGCACACCAGGGCCAGAGAAGATGTGGCCAATACTTGCTCCCTAACGGGGCATCTTCTGGATCATTTCAAGCTCACATGGAACAACCACACAATTCAATTATGCGCTAGAGTCACAAGGGAAACCTCAGGAAGTTTTAGAGTAGTATCAAAGGGGCTATGATCTACACACATGCACCAATAAAAAGAGAATTTTTTAAAGTACAAGGAAAAAGTCCTCTACGTCCGGAAATTAACCTGTGATTTAAAAATGAAATCCAAAGAGAAGTTACAAAATATTGATAACTGAGTATCAGTGAACACCCTACCTGTCAAAATTTCTTGTAATATGGCTAAAGCAGTGGGAAGTGTAGAGCTTTAAGTAAATTTACCCACATATAAGAAATAGTGAAAACAAATCATAAAAAACCAAAACTCAGGAAAATGGACCAAAGAGCAACAGAGCATATCCAACATGTGTTTCTTTAAATTCTGAACTCTACTGAGATAAATTATTTTTTTTTCCAGATGTGAATGGCATAAGACCCATATCCATGTGGTTGGGAGAAGCCGTGCAGATTATAGCATGATGATACGTCACTGTGTTCTACTCCTGTTTAAACCACTCCCACTAAATCTCCTAAATAGGAAAAAACTGAATTCAATAGGAAATACATTTGGCTAAGCAGTAACTCATGAGGGAGTGCTAGAGAAAAGGTTGTCTGGGTTCAGTTAGCAGCTTCTGTCCATGATGGAAGATTCCCTAGTTAAACTTTGGCAAAAGCATTTTAAAGAGAGACCTACACCCGCCTACAGATGCCAGTTTAACATGTCTTGTACATATTTTGTTTCCAGCTAGGAAGAACCCTGAGGAGCCCCTTCATGAAATTTGTAGCCCATGCAGTTTCTTTTACAATCTTTTTGGGATTGTTAGTTGTGAATGCATCAGACCGCTTTGAAGGCGTTAAAAACCTGCCCAACGAAACCTTCACAGACTACCCGAAACAGATCTTCAGAGTGAAAACCACACAATTCTCCTGGACAGAAATGCTCATCATGAAGTGGGTCTTAGGTAAGCAGTCGCTCTGTCCTTTATTCTCTCCTCCCTACTAATAATAGGACATTATTAAACTCTGACTTCTGAACCTCTTCCTTTCCTCTTGAGTGCACTCTGGCAGCCAAAATGGTGAGCAGATGACCAACAAAGAAGCCAGAATCAACTTCTATATATGCTGGTGTGTCCGATGCACAGGCCTTTAATAGGAATCCCAATTTTGGAAGGAGATGTTTGGAGGAAATTTGCTGCATGCTCTTCATTACACATGTATTGAAAATGCTTGTAAAGTAGGCTTGCATGGGAAAACGTATTTTGATCATTTAACTATAGTCTACCAGAAGCCTTAGGAAATCAAGGTCTGCTTTTAGAAAAAAGTATAAAATTGCATAGCTTAAATGGTATTTTTTATCACTGAATACTAACATATAGTAGAATTTAGATGATAAATAGAAATCTAAAAATTAGGGGAGTTACACTTTCTCATTATTTGCGTTAATGAACATCATGAAGCTGTGACATTCCTCTTTGTGGTGATGCTTTGTACTGCCAAGGTCTGCCACTAGAAGTGCCAAGGAAATTTTCCCAATTTCCCCCCTGACTAGCTAAGAAAGACCATCTCTCTTTTACCCACTTCATAAGAACTATTATTAAGAGGAACAAACAAAATAAACTAAAATGGTAAAAGCTAAAACTGTACAGGCAAAATGGGATATAGGTTTTTCTAATACTACAAACTGCAAAACTATTTGGTAGGAAAAAAAAATGAGGCTTGGTGGGAAAAAATGAAAAACTGTAAGTTATCATCAGTGACATTGCACAAAGCTAAAACCTGCTCAATAGATTATAATATTTACATCAAAAAGATATGAATTTGATGAGAATGTTTTGAACAAAACAAAACTGAAAAGAGAACTGAAAAATTTAGCTCTGGAGTATCAACATGTACTCCATTAACTAAACTGCCCTAATGCTATGCACCCCAGATTTTGCTTTCTTCACAAAAAATTCAATAATGGTATAATTTTCACTATGTTCATGTGAACAAACATTGAGTCAAAATGTACACAGGGTTGAAGTATCTGTGCCATCAATCCACAAAAGCACAAAAGAACAAGTACTTGAGAACAGCCAACACATGGCCTGCTGCAGTTAAATGAGAGAGCCTAAGAGAGCCACAGCGGTTGAACCACGTGAGAACATCCTAGATGCCCACGCTGAGAACAAGGGGGGCTATGGTCTCTGAGCTAGGTCTCTAAATAGGAAGAGAGGGATGAGAAGAATGGTTTGATCCAAAGGAAAGAAGCAGGAGAACACACCACGCTTCCCACAGGCTTTTCATCAACCAGCCAGTCTCTGACCAGAGGCTCACTTAGTGGGGTCACTGGCACTAAAGTTGTAAAGAGACATTAAAGCCTGTGGCAGAGTGAGTTCTGTGGCCTAACTTTCCAAGTTCAGGGTCTACCCCAATCCTCCCTAGTGCATCCCCCCAACCCCCATGGATAAACTAAACACTTTAACACTGCACTGGACAGAATGTTTGTATGGCCCCAAATCCATACGGGAAAACGCTAACCCTGATGTGACGGTGTTAGGAGGTGGGGCCTCTGAGAAAGGATTAGATCATGAGGACAGAATGCTCGTGAATGGGATTCGTGCCCTTATATAAGAGTCTCAGGGAGCTCTCTCACTCTCTCCCTGCCATGTGAGGGTACAACAAGCAGTCTGTAACCCAGAGAGGGCTCTCATCAGAACCCAAATATGCTGGCATCCTGATTTCAGACTTCCAACCTCCAGAACTGTTGAGAAATAAATTTCTCTTGTTTACAAGCCACTCAGCCTGTGGTATTTTGTTAGAGTAGCCCAAATTGAGTAAGACACAGATTAAAAAAAAAAAACCATAACTCACATGTTGGGTTTATGGATAAAAACTTAAGAGTATTTATGGCCCCAATCACTCACCTACCTCATTCCCCCACCTGGCCCCCAGGGAGAAGACTGTGGTGAGTGCAACCATGCCTGCTCTTAAGTGGTAGAGCTACCCTATGTTCATGGCTCCTACTAAAGCAGGACTTCCTCCTGACCCATATTTCTCTTCCTGGATGGCAGAGCACTGTCCCAGGAGGAGGCATTTCTCTCCAGCTACAGGGGACCCAACTTCTATAGCCTGGTCCCAGGTCCTGCCCATCAAAGCAGAGCTGAGGTTTTAAGACCGTTACATGAAAAGTACGGGGGAGGGGAGGGCTTATTTCTCATTGACCTATTTCCTGTTATATTTCAGGTGGAAGAAAGATTCTAACTTTTTCTTATTAGGTAACTTTTCCAAACTTTATTATGAATAATTTTTTTTAAAAAGATTTTATTTATTTATTTGAGACAGAGAGAATGAGATACAGAGAGCATGAGAGGGAGGAGGGTCAGAGGGAGAAGCAGGCTTCCTGCCGAGCAGGGAGCCCGATGCGGGACTCGATCCTGGGACTCCAGGATCATGACCTGAGCCGAAGGCAGTCGCTTAACCAACTGAGCCACCCAGGCGCCCCTATTATGAATAATTTCAAGAATATTCAAAAATTAAGACAAGAGTATAATAAACCCCATGGACCAATCTCTCATGTTCAACAATTAGCAAGTCATGACTAATCTTTGTTTCATCTTTACCTTCCCTAGTTCCCTTCCCCTGACACTATTCTGAAGCAAATCTCAGACATCATATTTCATCCATAAACATTTTTATGTGTATCACTAAAAATTAAGTTATTTTTCTTTTTTTCCATCTTTTTTCCCCTCTGTGTTTCAAGTTCACAGATAATTTTTTCTGCATTGTCTGCGATTTTAATCCCCAACCAGCGAATTTTTCCTTTCAGATATTGTATTTTCCAATGCTTGAAATTCCATTTGGCTCTCTTCTTATCTTTCACTTCCTTCTTCATGATGCTTGCATTTTCCCTTAAATCCTTGAACATACTGTGCATTCTTATAGTAACTGTTATAAAATCCTTAACTCTGAATTCCATCATCTCTGTCATTTCTGGGTTACCTTCTACTACCTAATCTTTCTCCTGACATGCATCACATTTTCCTGCATCTTGGTGTGTTAGTGATTTCTGACTGAATGATGGGCACTATATAGGTTATGTTGTTGAGCACCCAGATTTTGTTGTCTTCCTTGAAAGAGTATTTGGCTTTATTCTGACAAGCTGTTAAATTACCTGCAGATGAGTTCAGGGCTTTTCAAGCTTTCTTAGAGTGAATCTGGAGAAATTTAACCATAAGGATTGTTTATCCTTGTACTACAGAGATACACATCAGCAGTCTCTACTAAATGCCCTGGATAATCAACAAAGAACTTCAACTCTGGATGGTGTGAGCTCAAACATCTCTCTCCACTGTGCGTGAGCTCTGGAAGCTATTCAGTTGCAGTGCTTTGGCTGCTCTTTGTGGAGTTTTACTCTGGGCATTTATAACAGTGTTTGGGAAATGTTCAAAAGGACACCTATGTAATTTCCTGGACTGCATTTGTGGTTTTGTTTTTTTTTGGTTTGCATAGTACCCTTCTCTCTGGAACTCTGCCACACAACATCTAATCACCTCTGCCTTCCTGAACTCTAGTGTCTGTCTCTTCAACTGTGTGGGGCTGCCTTTCAGGCTTCTGGAATTCTTCTCCATACATTGCAGACTGGAATGTGCCTCCATAAAGGAAGACACAGTGTTCAAGTGGCTTACCGTGCTGGTTTCCCTTTCCTGAAGGAATATCTGTTTTCAATGTCTGAGGATGGTTTCTTTTTTTCTTTTTCTCTTTTTCGGTTTATTATCCATCATGGCTGGTAATTGAAGCCAGACCTCCTTTTCTAAAACAGAACCACAAACATAAAAAAAAAATTAATAATTTTTTCATACCTTCAAATTTCTGGTCAGTACTCAAATTTCTCTGATTGAGGAGACCAGTTGTAGCTTGCTTTCTCTCTTCCTTCAGGTCTCTGGTCAAAGTTTACCTTCTCAGAGGAGTTGAGCAATAGAAACATGCACTCCCATCTCCCTACTCTGACAAAGTGAAATTTGAACAGAGACCTGAAGGAAGAGAGGATGTAAGCTTTGTAGACATCTGGGTGAAAAGCATTCCAGACAGAAGGATCAGTATGTGTTAAAGGCTTGGATTCAGGAAACTGGTGTGGCCAAAGTGTAGTGAATGAGGAGGAGAGAACAGAGATGAATGCAGAGTTGAATAATGCAAGGCCTTGCAGGCCATGGTACACACTTCTGATTTTATTCTGACTGTGACAAGAAACCACTGGAAAGTTCTGAGCACAGAAGTGACATCATTAAAACTGAAGTTTTAAATGATTTGCTGGCTGCTATGTACAGGACAGAGAATTCTGGAACAAGAACAGAAGCAAGGAGAACAGTCAGGAGGCCACTACAGTAATGCAGACAGGAAATGGTTTGTTTTGGGAGGAGGCAGATGGTGACTTACATTCTGTAAAATCAATAATATTTACTATTCGACTTTTTGTGGGGTGTGAGAGAAAGAGAGCTGTCAAGGAAAATTCCATGTGTTTTAGCTCAAGTAATGGTATATTAGAGAGTCATTCACTGCAACAGGAAAGACCAGGGGAAGAGTGGTTTGGAGAGGAAGGAGAGAAGGAAATCAAGAGTTCGGTTTGATACCTATCCAAGTGGAAATGTCAAGGAGCACTTGGATATACATATCTGAAGTCCATAAGTACATAAGGAGAGGCTGGGGCTAAAGACATAAATATGAGCATGTCAGTGTACTTAAAGTAAATTAAGTGTGCAATCACCCCGACTGCAAATGTGGTCAGACAAACTGAGGACCAAGCCCTCGGGCACAAGGATACTTAAGGACAGAAAGATGAGAAGTCTCCAGCAAAGATTACTAAGAGGAGAGCCAAGAGAGTGGTGTTGAAGCCAACCAAAGTAACTAGGTCAAGAAGCAGGGAGTGATGACTTACATCGAATGCCGGCAGATCAGGTAACATGAGGCCTGAGACCTCACCATTGAATCTGGAAGCTAAGTCCCTAAGTAGCCAGAGGGGATGGGATCCAGGAAGCAAGTGGAGGACCCGGCCTTAACAGGACTGTGGACTCCTACTGTACCAGGAGGGAAGCTGGAGGTGAGGCCACAGAGCAGGAGGCTCGCTAGATAACAGTGGCGGGGGCAATGTGGAAGTTTTCAGATATTTCTTCTCCTTTCTCAATTCTTCTCTCAATAAATATTTTCTAGTTATTAGGCATTATACTAAATATCAGGCACTGTGCCAGATACTGGGGAAGCCGCTATAAAATATGACTAACAATATCTTTTTTTTTAATTTAATTTAATTTTATTTTCTAAAAGATTTTATTTATTTGACAGAGAGAGACACAGCGAGAGAGGGAACACAAGCAGGGGGAGTGGGGGAGGGAGAAGCAGGCTTCCCGCTGAGCAGGGAGCCCCATGAGGGGCTCGATCCCAGGACCCTGGGACCATGACCAGATCCGAAGGCAGACGCCCAATGACTGAGCCACCCAGGCGCCCCTGACTAACATCTTATCCCTAAATACATTCTGGAGCTCCTTACTTACTACAAGTTAGCGCTAATCTTTGAGAGAAAGCTCTTGAACACCGTGTGCACTCCTAGCACGCCCTGAAGGCTACAGTCTGATCTACCCTCTGCTCAGACATAGAGAGGCTTCAGGTGGCATGAGGCCCCTCCCGACAGAATCTCCAAATTCTACACTGCCAGGCAGCCCGTGATCAGCTAGATACAGAGCAGCACCGTCTTTTCTCCCATAACGTATCATATTCATAAATGCAGGGCTGTGGACACACTGATTATAAGAACACTATTACTCCCTCTCTACCAGAAGCTGCCCGAGGGCTAAAAAGAACCTTAGGACCCTAGCAAGTCCAACCTTCTCCTTTCATGGATGAAGACGGCAGCCACAAAGAGGGGAACAGCCTTCTCCAGGTGGCCTGCTTCTGTCCTTCCTACCCCCAGGCCTCAGTACATTCTCAGCCCAGAAGCTAGAGTAATCCATTTAAAATTCAATCAGGTTTTGTCCCTCTTTGCCTCAAAATTCTTCAGTGGCATCCCATCTCCCTCAGAATGACACCAATGCCATTATAATGGCCTACAATGCCCTCCACCTCTCCATCTCTCCACCCCATCTCTGTGCTTTCATCTCCCACCACTTCCCACTTGACTCGCTCTGTTTCAGCCCCACTGGCTTCCTTGCTGCACACTGTTTCTACCTCAGAACCTTTGCTGGGGCTGTCCCCTCTGCCTGAGAGCTCTTCCCAAAGATAACGCATGGCTCACTCCCTCACCTCCTCAGGTCTCTGCTCAAAAATCCCCTTCAAAGTGAGGCCTTTATAAACCAACCTCTGTAAAGCCGCAAGTTCCTCCACCCTGACTGTCCTATTCCCCATGCTCCTTTTCTTCCTAACAGTTAACGTCTCTGACCAAACTACATGCTTTCCTTTGTTTCCTCCTGTCTCTGTTAATATTAACATTTCTGTAATCACATAAATCTGTAGTTGACTCTTTTCATCTTTTGTTAGCCCTCTCTCCACCTGGCCATGTGGTTTTCCCAATGACCACTTTCAATGACCACATCGGGTGACAATATTCTAATTTACTTCCCCAAGCCTCTCCTCCTACTAGGCATGTAGGTTTGTTCTTATTCTGCTGTACAGTTCTGTGGAAAGGTCAAAACCAATTAGAAATATATTCTTCCTTCACTCCAGATGCTTTAGTTGATTACCAATGGGATTCGGGGGGAAATCCTAGATTGTCAATCCAAGAGATTTAAGGCATGGGAGCAGAGAGGCACAAGGAGACTAAGAAGACACACCCAGAGATAGAAGAAAAGCCAGGACACAGTATTAAGGAAAGCAAGAGAAGAGTATGACAGGAAGGAGGGATAAATTTGCTAGTAGACATGTGTGTTCTGTAGTGCAGTCAAATGAGCTGCTTTCGGGAGGACTCTGTGAACCAGGGACCATCACTCCTTGCAGCCTGGAGAACCTCCAGGATCAG
>NC_138375.1:113613521-113757970 GCF_054177405.1 Leptonychotes weddellii
TGTAAATGCCCAGCATAGTAGGAAAATACACTTAAAGGGCTGCAGAAAAGAGCTTGGGACTGGGTGTCAGAAAACCCAGTCCTGTGTCCCTTTCTCCTTGGTGGCCCTGCCTGTCTGAATTTCACTTTTCACGTGTGTAAAATGTTAGGATCAAGCTCTCCCTCACCCCACCCACCAGGGTTATAAACTCTCCAAGGGCAGTGCTAAGTCTTAGCTCCAGGATCACACAGCGAAGTTTGGCCAAGAATGAACTTATAAAATCCTATGGGCTGGGTTCCTCACCTAATTCATTGTTTTGATGGCTTCTTCATTTATTCAGATCAATTTCCAAGCAGACCACTCCAGTCATCTTTCCAAAGTTTCTCCCATCAAGTGAGACCAGGTATCTGCTCTGCTTATCACCTTTCAGGATTATCTAGCTGCTCAGGGTGAAGCCCTGTCTCCCCCTCATGGCCTGAAGGAAGCCTATTGATGGTCTACTTGGGCCTTCACTAACCTTCCCTGCTACCAATCGTCAGCCTCTTCAAGTCCCCTGGAAGAGCCTGTCCTCCCACACTCCCATGGCCACTATCTGGAACTCTATGCCAGCCCCTACTCCTTGACCTAACTCCTGGTTCCTCACACCAAGTGTCACCTCCTCCATGAATTCACTCCATCAGCGAACAAATACAAGTTGTTCCGGGAACTCTGCTGGGTCTCATGATTATAACACTGTCTGCTCTTATCCCTGTGTCTCCACAAACAATCCCTGGGCATTTTCATTACAGCATCTGTCACCCTGGAGCATTCATCATTGCTTGTGATACATTTGTCTCCAGTGCTAGGCTGAGCTTGCTAGGGAAGGGCTTTCATCTTGGTTGTGGTGTCCCTAGAATGGTGGCTGGCACTGAGTCAGCACTCAACAATGTCTATTAAGTGGGTGGATGAGTTCCCAACCAGTAAGAGTAAGCTTGTGCCTAGTAGTGGGCATGGTAGGTGACAGCCCAGCAGAGAGCAAGGTCCTGCAGTGCCTGTGTGCCTTTGGACAACGTACTTGCCATCTTCATACATAAGTTTTTTCACCTGTAAGGTGGAGATAATTACAGTTTAACCAGCTATCATGCTATTAGGAAGGTTTACTGTTGCTCAAGTGCTGAGCACAGGGCCTGGCACCTAGCAGGTGCACAGCACTTACTAACTACTAAAATGAGAGAAGAGAAAGAGGAAGAGCTTTGTTGAGAAATTTTTAAATCTATTAATATCATCAACTGAATCCCAAATATGTATGAGGCCCAGATTTGTTGCAAAGGACCTGCCACTGAGATAGTATTTGGATGTCAGAGCTTGAGGGCATATTCTCCCTCCTGTGAATTCACAGAACATCCGCCCAAAAATGAGAAGCTGACCTGAAAGGACCAAAAGGCCTCCCAGGAGGTGGTCTCCGAAGTCTGCTTTGCTGAGGACCCTGGGACAGAGTAGAGGATGCCCTGGGGTCAAGACCACTTAAGGAATGTGCATATTTAAAGTCTCACAGAATTCTGACGGGGGATCCCTTCAAAATAGCATCTGAAGCATGGATGGGAGTGAACCCCCTTTTGAACTGACAAGCTCCATCTCAGCAGCCTGCAGGCCGTTATTCAGAACCTGCCCAAATGAAGCTACTCCTTTCCCCCAAGGCTTCCCAGCCTGTTCCACTGTCAGCCATCCTCATTAATTATCAGTGACCTTGTTCTCCGGGCTCCGGGGCATCCCTGAGTGAAGGGGATTTTGCCTGAAGGAGGTTCCAGTGCCCAGCATCCTTACTCCTGAGCCCCTGGGCTCTAAACACTCCTCTGATTGACAAGCTGGAGGCAAGAGACTGTCACACTCAGCTTTGGATAGAAAATGCTGACCTACCCTCAGCCCCTTGGAAGTAAGGGGCCTAATTTCACTCACTGAAGTACTTAATTTCACATGTTTCTTTTTTCATTAAGCATTCCTGCTGCTCAAACCCTTGGGCCCATGCTTTTACTCATGGCCTTAGAATAATTTAAATTAGCCTGAGTGAGTTAATATTTAAATCTAGTAAAACTGACAAGGGCATTTGACTATGGAGGAAATGATTTGCAATACCCAATGAGAAGCTACTTATATTGGTCCAAAAAGTCAGTTTTCTATAAGCAATTTGCATTTCAGATTCATAGAACTTTTGGTGCTTGAAATTACCCCTAAATTCCAAGAATACCAAGAGACTTTTCTAAGGTCACATACCCAGTAGGTGGCCAAAGCTAGAACCTGAACCCAGGGCTTCCTGAATTAAGGCCAGTGACAGCCCTAAGTCATAGCCTGCAACTGTCCTAGTGCCCAGCTAAAAGCACTTCCACGAAGACATCAGGAATTTTAATTTGAGGGTAGCCAAGAGCAATAAACATTACTTCTTCCAGCCTGTAATGGTTTTTCTAAAAACATTTCTAAAATATCTATTCGAACTGGCCCAATTGAAAGTAATCTCAGTGTTAAGAAAATTATTACTTTGCTGAATTACCATACAAATTTTGAAAGGGTAAGCTTGAGAAGGGTGGTTTGCGAAGAAAAAAAAAAAAAAAGGCAAGGTGGGGAGTGGGGGTGTCTTGTAAACAAACCTGCAATGTTTTGGGATATTTCCTATTGTGCAGACTCTGATGTGATACAGACAGGCTGATCTTAGAATCTATTTCATCAAACAAAGCCACAATTCCTCTAAACAGATGCTCTCAAATTACTATTCTCCTTAGAGAAACATTTAGTTTCAATTCCTCCTATATAATGGACCACTTTCACCAGAAAAGGGAAAACTCTGATTAAAACTGTCCCTGGGCAGAGGAGAGATGATCTAGTGTGGCCAGATGACCAAGTCAGCCATGCTTGCCCTGTGACCAAGATAGCCATGCTTCTGTGCCCATGACTGTTTGTCAGCTCCTAGTATCATCCTTGACTCCAGGCTTCGTAGGCAGCTAAGTCCTCAAAGGCCACTGTATTATAATGTGGTCATCTGCCAGTGTGCTTGGGCTTGAGGTCTGGAGGAGACAGAAAAAGGAACACCAGCAATTGGCTGGGGTTGGAACTGTTGGGGGACTGCTGGGGAGACCTCCTTTGCTGAAATCCAGGGCGTATGGACACAGAGATCACAGGAAGCTCTGACAGCCCAGCTCTGCAGTCTGGACTTTATCTTAGGGTTGAGGAGTATACTGCCGGAGTAAGTGACCATGATCCAACCTGTACTTGAGGAGGTAAGGAGAAAGAAGTGAAAAGTGAGAGAGCAGGATGGATCTGGGAGTCCACCAGAGGAGGATCTGCAGAACTGCCGTGATCCATGGGGACAGCCTGAGGAGTCAGGACTGCAAGAGAGGGGGTAGTGGGCAATGGTGGGACTGAGGTAGGGAGGGATGGGGAGGCCAACTTAGGATATGGAGTATTTCTGGCACTGGCAGGACATCCACTTAGAGCAGTCTCTCTGTATAGTGGAAATACAGCTTTCAAGCACCTAAGAAAAATTGGAAATTATCTACTTGTGGGACATCTGCAAGGAAATGAAGGACAAAGCTGTAAGGGTGGACATCCTTACTCAAGGACAGAGGGAAAAACGAGAATGGCCAAAACCCTGGAAAGCAACAGCCTTTAAGGGATGGGGGGGTTGGAGGATGAGAAGCAACAAAGGAGGATGAGGAGGGCCAGTGAGAGAGGGAAGAGGCTATGGGAAGGCAAGCCCTCATGTCTGATGCGTAGGAGCCAGGGAAGTGCCAAAAGAGGCAGGCAGTGTTAACCTTTTGGGAGTGAGTAGGTGGTGAGTGAAACCATTTCACTCACCAACCACTTAGCCATTCTCTTACTACATTACTTCCTAAGTATGCAGGCTAAGTGTAGTGCATAGCATGGGCTGGTTCTGCATCAACTCTCTCCCAGGTTTGAGTAGCTACAGAGACTCCCTAATGTCATTTACAAAATATTCAAGAATCTTTTCTACACATTACTAGTTTTGAATCCAATTTTATCTCCTGAAGAGGCAGAATAACATAGTGGTCAAGAGCACAGACGACTGGGGCAGACCTCCTAGATTCAAATTCCAGATCTCCTGCTTCCTAGCTGGGCACAGAACAACTCTCTGTACCTAATGAAACATTAGCTATAAAACTGAGATAACAGGATGTACTTCATGGTATTGTTGCAAAGATTTAACTGAGTTAATATATACATGCACAAAACAGTGCCTGGCACATAGGAAGTGCTCAAAATGTTATTGTATCATTAAGTTTTAATAATCTAAATCATTTTGTTTTTAACAATCAATAAAGATGAAGATAGAGAATAGCAGTATTTAATAGAAATATAGTGCAAGTCATACATAAGCCACATACTTAATTTCAAATTTTCTAGTAGACTCATAATAAAAATAGTAAAATTAATATTTAACCCAATTTATCTAAAATATTGTCACTTCAATGTGTGATTGATATAAAAAAATTTAGATATTTTACTTTTTATGAAGTCTTTGATATCTGGTATGGTATATTACACTTATACATAATCTCTCATTCAAACAGCCACATTTCAAGTGCTCAATACCCACATGTGATTAGTGGCCACCATATTGGCAGCACAGGTATAGAGGGATACACACCAAACTGTTACTCTAGGTCACCTCGCAGGGCTGGCTTAGAGATGAGGTAGCGGAACTAGCAACATTTTGTTTACATACCTCTACGTTATTTAATATGTAACAATTAAGACATGTTTTTAAAACCCAGCAAGTTAAAAAAAACTAACGACCCAAACCTAATGTTCACTGAAACGATCACCAAAATATAGAACGTGTTCGAATGTGGAAGTTAGGAGAACGGGGTTCTAGGTCACATATGGGACCTTCAAAAAGCCCTTTCCCATTTTCGGACCTCAGTTTCCTTACATTTCATTTAGAACCGGACGATTCCTTAAGACCTCTCAGTTCTTAAAATGCACAAATGTTGGACGCTCTATTTCTCCTACATTACCTCCAAGAATCTATAAGAGGATGAGAACCGTCTCCTCACTTCTGGAGATGGTTTATCTGTAAGCAGAGGGGCAGGTGACACGTCTTCACGCGGTCTGAGAATTTCCTGTTTCCTTTCCTTTGAAGCCAGGTTTCCGTTTGCTGCTGGCTATGAACATTCTCAGCTCTTAAAAGCTCACACTTACATTCGTCCCCTGGTTCTCTCCGTGCCCCGCTGTGGTCACAAATGCCAAGGGAACTGGAAAATGAGCCTGACCTTCTCACTCTCCCTCAGGAATGATTTGGTCCGAATGCAAGGAAATCTGGGAGGAGGGGCCGCGGGAGTACGTGCTCCACCTGTGGAACCTGCTGGATTTCGGGATGCTGTCCATCTTCGTGGCCTCCTTCACCGCCAGGTTCATGGCCTTCCTGAAGGCCAGCGAGGCCCAGCTGTACGTGGACCAACACGTGCAGGACGACACGCTGCACAACGTCTCACTTCCGCCGGAAGTGGCGTACTTCACCTACGGTGAGCCGGAGGGCGGTGCTCCGCCGTGTCCCGCCCCACGCTCCCGGGACGTGGCCACGGGCTCTTAGCGCCACTCCACATGCAGATCCCCTTCCCAAACAGTCCTACTTCGTGCAGCACAGCGAGCTTCTTAGAACGTGGAATTAGTGACTATTTTTTTATGTGTTAAGAAGGATAGATTTGTTTTGGAAAGGATCTGGAACGTTTCTGGGAGTTTCTTTTTTTTCTCTTTTTTTAAAAGATTTTATTTATTTATTTATTTGTGAGAGAGAGAGAGAGCACACAAGCAGGGGGAGCGGCAGGCAGAGGGAGAAGCAGGCTCCCTGCTGAACAAGGAGCCCAATGTGGGACTCAATCCTAGGACCCTGGGATAATGACCTGAGCCACCCAGGCACCCCCAAAGATCTCATTTCTGGTATGGATCCAGGAGCACTAAGGGGAAATGTAGAGATGGAAGAAATGTCCTTCTATATTGGATCCCTGTGTTTCGTGCAAAGATAGGCCCTTGATTCCCCAATTCAAAAGTTCCTTTCTCGTGGCCAAAGTAGTTTTTTGGAGTTGCCTTAATTCTTTCAAACGACAAGGCCATACAGTGTGAGGTAGTAGATTGAAAATTTAGGAAGAGTAAGAGTTGTAGCATCCATTTATTGAGGACTTACTAGGTGCCAGGAACTGTATAGACATATTATACCATAAACTCCAATCCTTGCAAAAGGTCTTTTCTGTCCCTATTTTACAGATGATGAAATGGGTTTCCATGGCAGGACTCACAATGTTCTCAGAAATACAGGAATGCCTTGGATAGCAAGGGATCCTGGCCCAACATGAATTGAAAACCATGCAGAATGGCAAAGTACTTATGTCGCCAGCCCTTGGAGTTACACGTGGATTCAAACCCTACTTCTATAGCTTACTCTGAGACTTTTGTTTACTTAACGTTTCTGAGCCTTTATTTTCTCATAAGTAAAACCAGGATAATACCCAAGTCAAAAAGTTTGTTTTACAGATTAAATAGTGCATATGAAGAATTTTGCACCGTGCTCTGAAAATATTAAATGTTCACTAAATGGTAACAGTTATTATCAATACTGCCTATTGGTTCATTTTCCTGCTCTAACACGGTACTTTCTGTTCTAAAAGAGAAAGAGGAGTGGAGAGAAGAAACAGATCTCTTTTATTGTTCCCAGTAAATTAGCTGGACACTTAGGCATTCATTAATGGCCACTGCTACATCTGAAGGGTTTGAGTGTCAAAAGTCCCTGTTAGATGAAGTCACATGGCTCCTGTGTCCTCAAAAATGTTCGTGGTCAGGTAAAGCAGTGAGCTGCCAAGGGCCGGCCATTTACCACAGTAGTTGCTACCCATATTCTATATAGATCACGTTGCACAGATCATGCCACACGTAAATGTGGTAAGGACACACCTCCTGAGAAACGGGGAGTCTTCTCGTATTACAAACCATTCACTCTTTGTTGATTGGTTTAGCAAATTCAGATTTGTTAAAGGCCAAATGGGCTTGTATATTTTCCCCTCTGGGCCATTCAGGGTTCATCAATGAAAGATGAGAGAATCTTGATACTAAATTGGATAATTTTCTTAATGCCCTGATTCAGGCTGCAGTATTGTCCACTTGTGACTTCTGTTCCTATTAAGGATTGTGTTAAGGTCTCACCCAACTGCAAAGTACTGCACATTGTTGCCCTTGCTTTGAGATTCACCCTGTGCCCTTGGAAATCTTTTGGCTCATAGTGGGCCCTTGTGCTCCAGTTGTGGAGCGAGAGAGCCCCCTGGTGGCCAGCAAGGCAGTGGTGCCTTCCAACCTCTACAGCTCCAAATAGGCAGATTCCAGTTTTCCAGGTTGTGATAGGGCAATTTTTCTCATGGAAAGAGCTCCAAAAAGAAGAAAATCCCTTTGTCTGAATCATCACACTGCTCTTCGCTTTTACACCCATTGTAACTCTTACCAGCCAGTCCAAGTAGAACACTTTTTACTAGAAGTCCTGACCTAGTCACCGGGGTCTGAGGACAGCTAAATCTATCTTACTAGATAATAGAAGTGGCTTTTATTATTACAGCTGAGGTTTAATATGTAAATTATAGGACGGGGGAGAAAAAGAAATTCCTTTTTGGTGTCTCTTTGTAGAAGCCAAGTCTTATTTCATGTTACCCAAATGTGTTATTTATCCTTGGAGGGTGACAGATATATTGGAAAAACATAATTTGTTCTCCTTACTTGTCTTTCCTGGACTTCTGAGTTATGACCTTGATGAGAACATAGAGTCTATAATTTTAATTGTATTTCCAAATGTAATTTAGAATACACTACGTGAAACTTCGTAGCAAATAGAGGCCTGGTTTCCCTTACTAAAGGTTTCTTGCTGCTCTTTATTATTATAATTGTTTAACACAGTCTAGCCTTGAAAATAAAGGATAAAATTCCTCCTTCATTTCCCTTGGGGTTGCCAAGAATTGCTATGTAATCTCCTTGCTATCTGCATTTACCTGGCTATGACAAGGACCCCATACTCCTAATCCAATCTTGCAAATGGCAATAATAATATCTACTCTACAGGGCTGTCACTAAAATTACAGCTAATGTACATGTAAGAGCTAATTTCAGTTTCTCAGTGTTTCTCAGTTTAAGTTTCACTTAGCATTTCTCAACAGGGAGACCCTTGGCTTTTTCAGCAGAGCAATTTTCATGGTACAGGTCTGTCTAGAGCATTGCAGGGTATTAGCATCTCAGTAATATTCCTGCCCCAGCGTTGTGATAACTGCAGGCACCCACATACAGTTCCCGAGGATGAAGATGCTGCCCTCACCAGAGAACCACTGTGTGTCCTGACACATAGCAGGGAGCCTTATTAGTGATGGATGCCACTCCTTGTGCCATAGGAACACTTCACAGCTTTGTTCTGCTGTAGGAATACACTCTGGACAGCTCAGACCCACACAAGAGGCCACAAGCAGAAACTCCACAGCCCAGGATCGGTCCCAGGACTCTTGCCACCTGGAACAGGGCTGTCATGGCAAACCTGGATGACTGGTCGCCATATTGGAGACCTTCGCTGAAACCCAGAACAACTCTTCCAGACATACACAGCCTGAGAAACAAAACCCAAGAGCATTTTCTCAGGCAAGATCCAGATTCCTGGCCCTTGTGTGGGCTCGAGTGTTCTGATTTGTGGCCAGTCCAAACTTGTGGTATTTCAGTCAGTCATTTAACAAACATTTAGCAACACCTGCTGTGTGTGAGACCCTATGCTAAGCACTTTACATATATAGGGTTGCATTTCATCCTCAATGACAGCTCTGTGAGGTTGATGTTATTATCCCCAATTTACAAATGGAGAAAATCCGGTTCCAAAAGGTTAATTGACTTGCTGGCATTCATACAGCCACACTGTCAACCTTGGGTCTATCTGACTCCAAGCCCATGCTCCTCGCCACTACTTCCCCATGCTGCTTCCCCAGTGGATGGGACGTCCTCGGCTGGTGGAGCTCAAACACGGGCAAGGAGGACAGAAGAGTGAGCAGCATGGAAAGGTCCATGACAGAGGGTGCACAGGATACTGCAGGAGCAAAGAGAGGAATGGGGAGCCTGTCCCAGGTTGTGGGAGTCACAGAAGGCTTCCTGAGAGAGCTGACACCTGACCAGAGTCTTAAAGGATGAGTATGAATGAAGCGGCCTTGAAGTGAGGGCAGGGTGTTCCCAGCAGATGGACCAGCACATTCCCAGAGGGAGGGTGACACCTTCAGTGTATTGGGATCAACTTCAAGACAAGGGCAGGAATGGCAATGATGAGGTCAGCCACCTCGAAAGATGCCTAACTGGTTTCTCCGCCAGAGAAAAGTCAGCACAGCAGATCCTGTCTCCCCGCGATGAGTAACCCAGATTGTTTTCTTTCAGCCAGGGACAAGTGGTGGCCTTCAGACCCTCAGATCATATCAGAAGGGCTGTATGCGATCGCTGTCGTGCTGAGCTTCTCTCGAATCGCGTACATCCTGCCAGCCAACGAGAGTTTCGGGCCCCTGCAGATCTCACTGGGGAGAACCGTGAAAGATATCTTCAAGTTCATGGTCATTTTCATCATGGTATTTGTGGCCTTCATGATTGGGATGTTCAATCTCTACTCCTACTACCGAGGTGCAAAGTACAACCCAGCGTTTACAACGTGAGTATACCAGGGCTCTCTTCGGAGGGTCTCGTGGGCTCCCCGGGAATCCTTAGGAGTCTCTCGCAGGCAGCTCCTTGCAGAGACTCATGTTTCCTTGGTATTTCTACAAGTTACAGGCAACCTTCTTTAAGGGTGGCTTAGAGGTCAGGTTCTGGAGTTGAAAGAATCCATTTTTTAAGCTATATTAAATCTTCGTTTTTGCTACTTACATGCTGTGCAGCCATGAGCATGTTTCTTAACTTCTCTGAGCTTCCGTTTCCTTATCTTTAAAATGAGGATAAAAATAATACCTGCTTAATAGGGATAGTATGAAGATTCAGGGAGATGATACGGCGGCCAAACAGTATACTCTCAATACGTGAAAGGAATTATTATTACTATTATCATCGTGTTCACCTGTGCTACCTAGAAAACAGAGCCCGGGGCAAATGTTGTATGCCAACACTTTACTGGAGAAAGGCAGTTGCAACCCAAATGCAATAAGACTGAAGGAAAAAGAAAAGTGAGGCGGGGGACGAGGGAGAGCAGATACAGGATGCTGACCTGGCCACCATCTATCAGAACGTACAACTCGGTCATGACACACTCTCTGGGGAGATTATACGGAAACATCGCATCTCCGAATAGCCCATCAGAATGAGGAATAGACAATTTATCAGGCAGAGCCTTCCCATCTGCTGTCTTCCATTAATCAGATTCACTCCAGAGGACATGAACTCCCCTACCCTTCCAGGACAGCCGTGGGGAAGCCAGGGCCACATAGCATGAGGGGGTAGGTGTGCGAGTGCGTACAGGTCAGCAGCTCTGTACGCCTGGCTGGGCCAGCCAGGTCCGGGGCGTGGACACTGAGCAAGTCCAGCAGTGTCACGTGCCTCAGCAGCAGTGGGGAAGGCTCAGGCAGGGAGGGAAGAGGCACGTGCGCCAGCCTGAAGAAAGCCACCGTTGGGCCAACTAACATCAGGGTCCAGAAGTAGCTGCCACACGCAGAGCAAGACGGGTGCCAGAGCCTCCCGCGTGGAGGTGGTTTTGGAGCTCCCGAGCCTGTGTCCACGCAGACTTAGGGCTCCCCCCGCCGGGGGGGATGCCAGACAGTGTCCTGGAGGCCCGTCAGTAGCACTGAGCAGTGGTCTAGGAGAAGAGTCAGGCAGACCTGAGTTCATCCGGACACAGGCGTTTACTGGCTGATGACCTTATGCCAAGTCACTTGATTTATCCGTGCCTCTCTGTCCTCACCTATAAAATGGAAATGACTCTCTGCCTTGTTCATAAATAACCTTAGGAATAAATGAGGGGGTTACGTAAAGGGCCTGCGGCACTGAAGTCTTTCCAGTCTAGGTCTTTCCCCCGGCCCACCCAGGCTCAGAACTCCTCCCTGCCTTCTTCAGGCTCCCGCCCAGAATCTTGAGGGAAAGACAGTCATGCCTCCAGGCACAAGCATGACAGCTGGGACCTGCAGGGCTAGCACTGCTGACATGGGGCCCCAGGAAACCTGAGGGGCCTGAGATTTGTTTCCCAGTAGGTGAAAATGACTGAGCCCAGCCACACAGGTTTCCTGAGCAATTCCCAGCTCACAGCACAGCCTCACTTTCTCCTTCTTCTGAGAAATCGCCCATCAGGGGAAAAGGCTTAACTCTGAGAACCCAGACCCAGTGCACTGAGCGTTGTCCCCCTCAGCTCAGAATCATGGACTACGCTGCCCCACCCATGGGAACCACCTAGAAGCATGGGACCCTGGTGCTGCTGAACCACAGAAGCTGTTACTCTATGGGACAGAGAAGTAGTGTGTGTTTACACAGAGCAGGTGCCTGGCCCAGAGCAGAGAGATGCACCTGAGAAGTGTCTGGCTGTGCCCTCAGCCCACAGCAGCCCACGGCCCAGACACACTAGGTGTGAGTCTGAGCTCTCCTCTCCCTGGCTGTGTGGCCTTGGGCAAGTGCATAAATCCCCTGGGCCTCAATGTCCCCTGCAGCTCTGAAGTAAGAATACTAAGATGGCCAACCTAACAGGATTGTTGTAAGGACTCCGTAAGACGCAGTATTAAATACCATGTGTGGCATGCAGTGAAGCTTCTGTGAATGGCAGTGATGATCATGGAAATGGTGAATAAGGACAGGGGAGGGAGGAGAAGCTGCAAGCACAGATACCTGGGTACTGATCTGGCTCTACGGGACCCTTTCTGAGCAGTGGCTTCGCTAACAAACTGTGGTCCAGATCAGGCCAGATACATCATTGATTGAGCCGGACTACTTTATATGGCTCCCATACTCAGTGATTAGCTGTGGGGGGAATGAGATAAGTTTGAATCGCCCAAAAGCAAATTTGCTCTAGATCTGCCAGATGTAGCCACTCAGCATGGGAGGCATTGTGACTGAAGGACAGTCAAGCTGTCAGTCAACAAACCAAGGCCTCGATGTCCCTTCTGTGTTTCTAGTCTAGCACAATGCCTTGCGCACACAGTAGGGCTCATTAAACTCTTCACGAACGTGAATGATAGAAGGAACAGGAGAAACAAAGCCAGGCTCAAGGCGGTAGGGTAAACATTGGACTGAGAATCTGACTACGTGAACTTGGGTTCCATTTCTCCTGGGCTGGGTGTTCTGTGCAATCCCTCTTCCCGCTCCTCACGGGGAGCCTGCCCTACTGGCACATAGCTACTCAGAAGGTCAGTGCCAGGAGAAAATGAAAAAGATCATGACTTAAGGGCAGGGCTGGCCCGGCCACAATTCTCAGCTGGATGCCGCTCATCTATAGAGGGAATCTTTGGGATCAGGAAAAGCCATGGGAAAAGATGAAAGCGGAAGAGGAGCAATACAGTTGGTTTGTCCCAAGTCCTGGGAACCACATGGACACCTCTTAGACAGGAGGGACCCAACCAAAGAGGACCCAGGCCCCCCAGGATGGGGAAGGGAAGAAAAAGTGTGGCGGCAGCAGCAAGCACAGTAGAGAAAGAATGGGATATTTAGGGCCTTAGCAGTTCCTAAAATGGGACGTGCAGCGGCAAGGCAGTGTGATTGGACAGGGAAACAGTCAATAGAGCAGTGAAGTGCAGAGGAAAGAATGGATTTTTGTAAATGTCATCTTTTACCTTCTGACTGCTCCCCGGAGCATGTCCCCCTAAGAGATCTTTGATGAGCAAAAAGCCATGTTAGGATAAATGAGATGTGTGCTTTAGGGGACTCAGAACTATTCTGCGTGCCAGCTAGGCTGGTGATAAAGTCGAATGACCCCCCTAAGGTGAATGTTTGCTTCAGAGCAGCCCATCCTCAGGCTGCCCTGCCTAGCTCGGGATCTTCCCTCTGGCCCTCCCACAGGGGTGGGGGGTGTCTCTCCTGTGGAATTTTGAGCTTGGAGGGTAAGATGGGTCCCCTATCTGTTTCTACAGAGTCAGAAGACTCAATCCTCCAGAAGAGAAATCTGGGCTGGAGCACACTGCAGGTCAGGTATCCTTCCCCCAACCCCACACCTGCCATGTTCAAGGACAACTGGGGTTCCTAAAGACTGTTCAGGAGGCCCCTTTGAGAGTCAGCTGTTAGGAACTAAGAGACTGCTGCCCCATAAGAGCCCTGCTCACCCTAGGAGTGCAGTCCCCATTCAGATTGCAAAAGCCAGTCCCACCTGAATCCCACCAAGTTACAGCACTGTCCCAAATGAGAGAGGTGGGGACATTCTGGGACCAAAGGAAAGAGGAAGTCTCTCCACCAACTGCAGACCCTTAGCCCTAAGCCCAGCCCTCTTCTAACGCCCTACAGGTTCCAATTCTTCCCTCCCCACCCCAAATTCCCAATCCCTCCACCCAGCAGACCTCAGTGAGAGGGTTAGAAGAAAATAGACAGATTGAACTAACTCTGCCCAGGTATAAATAAACACACAGGATGAACAGTCTTACCTGAGATTGGTGGTTCTCAAACGGCACCAGACTCATCTGGGGAAATGGCTAAACTGGGGACTTCCCAGGCCTCACCCCCTAGAGAGTCTCATTGCAATAATAAGGGTGGGGCTGGGAAGTCTGCATTAACAAGTCACTGGGGGGCTCTGTGAAGTTGGTCCTAGGGGGCTACAGGGAGACATATGCTGATGCTATCCAACCTCATGCTTCCAGGGAGAGAAAGAGGCCACTCTCAACTATGCGCATTTCAAAAACAAAGGGCTTGTTAACCTAAGTGAGTGTCTTTTGGGTAGACTCTCTGGCTCTGCAGGTGGGATTTGTTTCTGTAGGTTCAAGTCGGAACAGGTAGCCAGATCAAGCAAGGAGTGAGCTCCGACAGAGTCTGTGAACAGTTCCCAACTTGTCAGCCTCCGTCAGAACCAAGGGTGCGCACAAAGATCTGGGTTGTTTTTCTCAGCTGCTGCTGTGTCGGGGCCTAGCTGAAGGGGTGCAGGGACATGAGTGCCTGGGTCATTGGCTGGTGAGCTGGGCCTGTCTGGGCATGACAGATTGTGCACCTGCCGGCAGCTCATTATCTCCAAGTCGCTTCTATGAGAAACTGCGAATGTCCAAAGGGGAGGGAGAGACGGCACTCAAACAAGTTTTATGCTCTCAGAGTACAAAATCAAAGTATCCCACGACAGGGGTCAGGAAGTAGAGAGAAAGCTGAGCAAGCCGCCAGAGACAGCTCTTTCTTGAAGAAAGTCTTTAAGAAAAGTTTTTGATTCTGTTAGGAATTTTGTTCTTATTAGGAACATATTTTGACTTTATCATGGAAGTCCGTCGACAGAGAGGATTTGCCTTTTGAGGGGGTTGTCTTGAGATTTTCAGCCTACAAACTCTAGGAAAACCGTGGGGTCCCAGCCCTCTGGTTATAGTGTTAGAAAAAGAGAGACGGGGAGCCTGGCTGGCATAGTCGGCTGGGCATCTGACTCTTGATCTCAGCTCAAGTCTTGATTTCAGGGTTGTGAATTCAGGCCCCCTGATGGGCTCCATGCTGGGCATGGAGCCTACTTTAAAAAAAAAAAAAAAGAGAGAGACAAAAAATCCTTGGCTCATGAATGAAATACAGCTAGGCAAGAATGCACACAAGAGCGGTAGCCTTCCCTATACTCTGATTGTGACCATGGCAGGGCAGGTCCACAGAGAAGAACAGGAGGGTCTGGGGGCAAGGGGGTGACCCAGAGCCAGGAAGTAAGGGCTCTCTGACACCACTCATGACTCACAATGGGCTCCTGGTCTCCCCTTTGGGTGAACTTGGCCTCCCCTACTTCATTCTGACTGGACATTAAATATGGGGCCTGCCTCCCAAAAAAATGAGCCAGCTATTCTTTTCGGCCAAGCCGTTGTGGAGTCAGCTTCATAGCACAGCTGGGTTGAGACTTTTCTAATCAAAAATAATACCTCTCCTAAGGTTATTCCGTCTCCCCAGGAATCATTTTAATGGAAGTAGCTTCAGCAGTGCTAAGCAAAATTAGAAGCTTCCGTTTTCCTTGACAGTTATGGAAAATTTGCACATTCTATAAAGGGAGAGACTCATAAGGCCACCAGGGGCAGGAGGCGCTGATTCAGCTCACCCAGCATCACAGAGCCACTGAAAAGCCAGCCCCTCCTTCCTGTGAATTTGGGGGGGGGGGCGGCCGCTGGGGCTGGGGGAGAAGCTCCTGCGGGCCCTGCCCACACATGGTCCACCCCGCCCAGCAATGCTGCATCACCCTGTTGTTGAACAACTTGTTGAACAAGCACATGATCTGCCCTCTCACGGAACCCTCCAAACCGTGGAATGACAGACACCTACCACCAGAAAACTAAGGCTCAGAGAGACACTAGACTGGCCCAAATCCCAGAGCCAAGGAGGGGATTTGAACCCAGATCTGCATGACTCCTATCCTCCACTTTTTGACCTGCAATTCCCAAGAGTGGGATCCCCACTCCCACAGTGGAGCCTCTGCTCTAAAGTGGAGGGGGGTCTCTTGAAAAATTGGGTCACTTTCCTGTGGCACCAAATTCTAAAGAAGAGCATACTGAATTCAGATGTGGTTATCATTGAGAACCTGACGGCTCTACGTAACTCATCTCTAAATACGCAGACTGTGTTTGCCCCCTGGGTAAAGTAGGCTTCTATTCCAAAGTACACTCATTTGTTTGACAACCATTATGGAGGAGCTATGCCAAGCCAAGTTCTGTGTTTGCCCTGGGGTCACAGAGATGAGTAAGACAATCCTCCTCTCCCTGTGGAATTCATAGACAAGTGGGGGATTCAGAAAAAAGTAGCATCAATTGTTACACCACATGATCATCATCAAAGGGTACTTGGGCAGCACAGTGAGGAAGAAGCACTGAACTCTGCCTGGCAGAGTCAGGGAAGGCTTCATGGAGGAGGTGGCTATGGAGGGTCATGGAGAATGACTAGGAGGGTATTCTAGCCTGTACAAGGTATAAAGGGGCAGAGGATTTTTGAAGAACTGCCAGTAAGGAAGATTTTGGGGAAACGAGGGAAGATTACATAAGACAATCCAGGAGGATCCAGATTCTGAAGGGTGTTAGGGTCCTGATAAGGTGTTAGAGTCTCTGCTAAGACCTTTTTAAAAGAAAGAAGATCTGCCTTTGGAGAGTGTGCTGGGGCAACTGTGTGAAGGATGGACTGGAAGGGGTGGGGGGTTTCATCATGAGTAAAAACAGCTCCTCACAGCTCCTCCCCTCACGGAACTTGCCAACTGGTTGGGAAGACAGACGCTAATCAAAAAAATCATAGGAACGAAGGCATGTTTATAAATTGAGATGCTCTGAAAGAAGGGAACTTGAGAGACAGGCAGCTTCCAAGAGAGCTGAACACGGTCTGTTGGGTGGCTGGGACAGGGAGCCACGTGAGAAAGGACAGGACCCTGAGGAGTGGCAGTGGGCTGGAGAAGGGACACTGGGGAGTCTGGAGTGGAGACGTGGTGTCTGACTGAATGTGGGGGTTGAGAGGGAAGGAGGATGTTTTCGGGGTTTTGACATTGGGAAGGCCCTAGAAGGATCTGGGGGAGACAGTCTGGAGGAGCATATTATGGGAAGAAAGCCAAGGTCCCTGGTGATTCAGGAGAGAAATGGGGGCTTTAACCTTCTGCAGGACCCATACGCAGCAGAGCTAAAGGCAAACACGCAGATCCAGGTGCACACTCAGTGTCTTGGGTGAAGTCCTTGTCCTAAGGGATGGAGGACCTGGAGGGCTTGAGAAGGAAGGCCCCATGCTCAGCACCAGAGGCCAAGCCGACACTTGCTAAAGGAACAACGTAGGCTCTTCAGCTAAAAATGCCACATTATGCTTTGCAAACAAAAGATTCTGAAATTTCCCTGGCCCACGAAAGAGAAAAAAGGGAGAGAGATGAGCCATATAAGCCCCAAGATATCTCTAAGGGAATGACGAGCCAGAGGGGCCTCCAGAGAGCCAGGGGCCATACCGCCAAGAAGGATCTGGCTGCAGAGGAGGTCCTGCTAGGGCAGCAGAGGCTGGATCCTATTGCCTGCCCGAGTAAAACTCACTATAACCAAGGGCTAGGTAAGAGGAACCAAGGAAACGTCACAGTGTGGCGTCACAGGACTGCGGCTGACTACCATGTTCTTTGGGCAGAGCATGCTAAATGTGTCTTTTGGTGGGAACCGGGAATGGAACCGGCCTACTGGGCTTCAGAAGGGACAGATTCTCCCGGGATTCCGGGTCAGCGTTGAAATCTGGGCATCTCTGATACAGAAGTGTTACGTCATATTTTACCGTATTTTGAAAGTTATAATCTCGCCTTTCATCTTTTAAATGCAAGCTGGGTATAAGGATTTGGGGGAATGAGGGAGCTTATTACGGCCACTGTCACGTGGAGACAGTAGTAAGAAGGTCCTCAGACGTGGCAGACCAGGCAGCCGTGGTCACTGAAGGGGTCCAGCTCAGGCTGAGAGAGGCCAGGCATCTGGAAATGACCATTATGGGTCAAAAAAGGAGTTTGAGTCTATTATAAGTTCTCATCTTTGCATAATTCTCCAGGAAGTGATAAAAATATAGATCTTTTCCTGGACTAGTTCAGAAGAATGATTACGCCTGTTATAGCAGGCATTCTACTATCATATAATATTTATTTATGCCCTCGCCTCATGTTTATTCATGACATGAAATTTTAAAAGCCTGGTACCTTTAAGCTTCTGAAACAGGCTGAGAGCCCACAAATGCATGAGGGAAAGGCTTGATGGTACACAGAAAATGTGCTCTCTTCGATGATGTCTTCCCAGCACATTTTCAGACCCTGCCCCACGTCCTCCATCTTGTTCTCAGACTAATCATCACCACCTCAACGGGGAGAAAGCCCTCCCTTTTTATCACTAACATTCGATTCTAGAAATGGGGTCAAACTCTCCTTCCTCAAAGTGACAGAGTGACAGGAGACCGGGTTGTCCAGGGTTAGCTCTAGAGATGCTATCAGAAGTATAGTTCTTGGGCAGGTCTGAAGCCAGCCGGCCAAGACCAAGTCACCTCATGCCTCAGTTTCCCAGCATTCAATCCTTCATTGACCAAAAATGTTGACTGAGTCCCTACTATGAGCCAGGCACTGTCTGTTACCAATGACAGAGCAGTGTGCGCGTCAGCAGGCCCTGCCCTCGTGGAGGTCACACTCCTCCATGAACAGGGAAAGAGGGACACACACACACACAAAAAGACAGTTTAAAGAATTAAACAAAGAGACAAAGAAGATCATTTAGGATTAAGTGCTGAGGGCTAGGAAAGAAAGAAAAATGCTGAGCGGAAGAGTAACTAGGGCAGCCTCCCCTATCTGAGCTGGTGACAATCGAGTTTACAGCCAGTGAGTGAGGAGGAGGAGGAGGGGAGGCCAGGTGGAGACAAGGGGGAAGGGCCTTCCAGGCTGAGGGAACAGCAGAGATCATGGCAGCCAGGGAGCCAGCGGGGATCCGTGAACGGGGTGGGGGTGGGGGATCGGGAGTCCGACCAGAAGGGGCCTTGAGGCCTCCCAGGGGACAGAAAAGATTGTCAACCCTGGGAAAGCCGCTCAAGAGGAGGGGCAGGATCTGATTGCTCTTTTCAAAGGGTTGTACTTAGAGTTGATTGTAGGCCAGGAGACACTTTCAGCCTGACGCTGGAGCCTCCTGGAGTTAAGAAGGAAAGAAAAAACTAACACCACTAACATTGATCACGTATTTGTTACGTGCCAAGCAGTATTTTACACACTTCCCAAGCATTCAGTTAACTCCTTGAATCCTCACAACAACCCTGTGAAGGAGAGATTGCAGTTTTCCCATTTTACAGCTAGAAAAACAGAGGCCCGGAGAGGCTGGGGTGTGGCCAGAAGCCCACACGCAAAGCCAGGTTTGCCTGACTGAGAAACTGTGCTCTGAGGGCCTCACCAACTCATCAGACAGAGTTCACTGAGTGCTTTGAGCAATGCCACGCTGCGTACCAGGGTCTGGAGTTTCAAGGGTGAAGAAAACACAGCTCTGCCCTCGAGGAGCAAGCAGGCTCCCAGGCGTCCCTGTAGGAATAAATCTGGGCTGCAGAGGCTTTGTGCACCCTCGTTCCTTGACACTGATTCTGGGGCGAGCCTCCTCTCCTTCTGGACACCCTGAATCCAACTCCTCATTTAGGACCGGGGATAAGGCAAGAGGTCACTCAGGGGACACAGGCTGGCGGGGCACGAGGGCTGAGGCTCAGACTTCCTTAGGCACTTGCCTCTCTGCGCTGACCTTCGAGCCTGGCCCAGCTGCTCTGGGTCTGCGGGTCCAGGCGTTAGAGAACCCCAGGGCTCTGGCGGGGGTCTCTGTACATCCCATGCACCGTCCTCCATCATCCCAGCCCGGACGGCAGGTAGGCATTGCAACTACCTCAAGAGGCCTCTAGCACAGCACCAGCTTTTGTCTCCCGAACCCGAGAAACAGCCTTTCGGGGAGCTAGCCTCCCGTTTAATTTTAGCCTGCTATGTGCAGCCTGGGGTAGGTAACTGAACCGAACTGTTTTGGGGGGAAGTGGGGAGGCAGAATTCCCACACCAGGGGAAGGGCATCATGGCATTCTGAAGCAGCAGCAATTTTCCTAACAATTGCCCCCAAACCCTCGCCGTGTTGATCAGTTTGTTCTCTGAGACCCATACACAACCGCCCCCTTGAGGCAACGTGTTATTAAAGCCCCATTATCCAGGCGAGACAGGCCTGGGAGAGAGCTGATTACGAGGCCCCTGCCTTCTGCCTGACAAGTCAATCCCAACCTTCCCCCCCCACACACACCCGCACAGTGGGAGCAGCATGAATCACCGCCCTCTTCAGCCTCACTCACAGGAGCTCTCCCTCCATTCCTTCACTAGGAGCACTGCTTTGGCTAGGGTGGCCTATGGACTCCACTTTCCAGTCCCTTCCACGACAAGCCAAGAGTCAAATGTCACGAGACAGCCCAGGCTGGAGAAGTCAGAAAGAGGATTTGCATGAAATCAAGGGTTTGTGATGATCTTTGCAGGTAGGAAGGAAGATAGGCTTGTTGGAGAGGGCAGCAGCCTATGAATGATTAGCTCCACTCAGCCCCGAGTGGCGGCCCCGGAGGGGCCGATGGGGCTGTGTGTGATCCTGGGTGAGGCCGGGCCGGCAGAGCACACTTGCCTACTCCAGCCTTGTAGCGTCCTGTCGCCCTGCGGGGTTTGCTTTAGCCTGGGACCTCCACAAGGGCAGAAGCAAGGTCTGGGCACCAGCGAATGGGCACCTGGTACACTGCTTGGCACATAGAGTTCAGTGGATATTAGGCAAATAAATGAATGAAAATACTAGCTACCATTTATAGGGTTTGCGTTATATCCTGTACCTATGTCCCTCGTGAGGCACCTCTATCCCCTCTCATAGGTGAGTGAACGGAGACTCAAAGAGGTGTGGTAACATGCCCAGATGTAAATAGCCAGTACGTGGTGGAGCTGGGATTTGAACCAAAGCATGCACCTTTGTTCTTCTCACTCCTCCAGCTATGTCTGTGAAGCTTCTCACGATGGACACAGTTGAAGGAACCGGGGACTAAGTCTGTAGGCAGCCAGAGTGGTTAGGAGGAGGATGCGGAGCCCATGACCACTCTCCCTTTGAGTAAAGAACCTCACATTTAGCCTCGAGACCAACTGGTTGACAGTAGAGGCTTTTGGTGAGACAAGTGGCTTCATGGTGATTATCAGCTAAGCCAGTTCCAAGACACTTTCTTCCTGAAAGACAGCCCCCAACCTCCACAGTGACTGGCCTTCTGTCCCATGCCCCGGGTCCCATAGCTCCTGAAAAGTGTGGGTGATGATTAATACATGATTCAGGGAGCATCGTGACCTCACAAAACATTGAGGCCTGCTCCAGTGCCCAAGCTCTCGGCTTCAGTAATGTACCATTTGGCTCCTTTCCAAGGCCAGTCTTCTCTCTAAGAATATATTATGGTAGGTTTCCAAGGTCAAAGTAACACAGCCTTTTCCCACTCAGGGCAGTGAGGACAAGTTTCCTTTATTTCCTGCCACATATTAAACCAGAAGATGCCATAGCATGGCACTTCAAGTTAATTATGGAGCCCTAGTCACCATAAAAAGCATCAAGTTTTCATAGAACTTTCTTTTCCCCCTTTTTCTTCCTGCTAGGATGTCTGTCATCTTTCATATTGATTTCTAAGATCTCTTTATATAAGAAAGACACTCAGTGTTTGTCATGTGTACTGCAGATACAAATCCTTTTCTTAATCTCTTGCCTTACATTGTTAGTTATTATGTCTTTGTTGTACACGAGTAAAGTTTTATGTGCTCAAATCCCTCCATCTTTCCCTTTCTAGCTTCTGAAACCTCTCCCAGCCCAATATTATATAAATAGCAATATTTTATTCTAACTTTTTATTGTGTCATTTTTAAACACTGAACTCTTCAATTCCACTCAGAATTGAGTTATATAGGTGGAGCTATGGATAAAATATGATACTGCCTACCATTTAGCCCAGCTAACTGTACATAACTCAGCCCATGAGGTCCCTTCTGAGAAACAATGACAACAAAATTAGTCTATTCGGTTAGTCCAGATCGTGTCAAGAGGGGTAAATATAAATGAAAGACCCAACCAATGGTGGATCTAGCCATTGTGGATTATTTAAGCCGATGGACCCGGCTTTACTTTAAAGGAGGTCTTTGCTGCGACAACCCATTTTGCCCCATAATAAGAGGACACAGGGCTGTAGATAGTCCAGAAAGAGCTTACAAAAGATTATTAAAAAATGCATACTTTGACTAAGACCCCTTCCTGCCCAGTCAGGTTCATGTGTTACTGCCCTGGAGGGGGTCACTTTCACTCTGGAAATCCAAGTGAGTCTGGGCCTCTTGGTAATTAGATACTCCTATAGGTCAGAGCCAAATTTGGGTCCAGAGGCTAATCCTTGACCTATAGAATAGAAATGAAACAGGTGTAAAGACAGTCTAGAAGCCAGATAACAAACCTAAAGGATCAGCATTCCACGAGGGGCTGAGGGGGAGGGGATCTGATGGAGGAGGAGCTAAGCCATGAATTTAGGGATCTGTAAATACTTTTTTTTAAGATTTTATTTATTTATATGAAAGAGAGAGACACAGCAAGAGAGGGAACACAAGCAGGGGGAGTGGGAGAGGGAGAAGCAGGCTTCCCGCAGAGCAGGGAGCCCGATGCGGGGCTCGATCCCAGGACCCTGGGATCATGACCTGAGCCGAAGGCAGACGCTTTATGACTGAGCCACCCAGGCGCCCCTGTAAATATTCTTTTACTACAACACACACTGCTTAGTGGGTTAGCTCTGCCTCCTTTAGATTATTCTATTACACAGAATGCCGAAGTGAAGGCACCAAGGATAAGTCAGAGCTTAGTGGCAAAATTCAGAGCAAGAAGCAAATGAGAAAAAAAATACACTCTGAATGTAGGCCATTTTCCCTAATCAAAATTCAGGAGATTTTCTCTGAATGTTCTCTAATTGCTTGCTTCATTTGTGTCAGCCAAAGTTTTGTGGGGTTTTCTAAGGGAAGCAAGGGAAGATGAATTTCTGTAAGGCATCGCTCAGTTGCATATATTATCCATTTTGTAGGGTGTTCATGGTAAGTGCATCATCCGGGACCAGTGCCTGCCTGCCCAGTCCCTTGCTCGGATCATGTGTCCTCCGGTTTTCCGCTGACCCAGCTAGGAACAACTGTCAGATCACATCCTGCTGTCTCCTTCTAGTTTGGGATTGGGGGCTCATGCAGTGGTTCTGGAGTCTCTCTGCCACTGTTCCCTTCCACTAGGGTGATAACCAAAAGATTACTTCTTAATGGAAGGCAATACCTGCAGAGAATCATGGCCACTGATTAAATGCATCTTTTTCACACAAAAGGGACCCCACCCAAGAAAGCAGTGTGTCCCCCTCTTTCTCAGAATAGCCTCAGGACCTGGGGCTCTAAAGTAATGCTGGATACCCAGTCGTTACTTTCAAACCCCCAAATAAATTCCTTCTTATTAAAACTAAAATGAATTAAATATTCCAAACTCACAGTTTTCAGAGAAACTGGAAACAAATAATGACAACAAAAACCCACTTCAATTTTCAGTTTTCAGACTCTGGGATGCATAGGGAATGAGTCAAACTGCTGGCCAGACACACACATACACATACACCCACACACACTCGCACACAGGAGAGTCGAAAATCCATGCAAGTCAGAGTTGGATTTTTTAGCCAAAGTGACAAGTACTAGTATTTTTGTACATCATGTCAAATAAATACCAATCCTTAAGAAACGCTGGTATTTTTTTGAGATCTAGCTAATCCTGGCCACTTGTGGGTGAGTGCTGAAAATCTGAAATGTTAAAGAGAAAAAAGAAAGTGTTTTCTCATAATGTACCCCAAATCTGGATGCATACCAAAAGCACTGCATATAACTATTCAGACATCATCGGATGCACAGGGGTGTTCTAAACCACCCAACCAAAACCCAGCTTTCTGATTGGATTCTCTGCTGTAAACCTGACGCGGGGTCCTACCCACAAAGTACAGATGGTGAAACATGCTTGGATCTTCATGTTAAAGCTAGGGTATCCTGGTAACTTCACAGTCTCTAAAGAGTCAAAAAAGCAGTGTCCTAAAAGCCAGGTTTTCCCCACAATGCCCTCCAAGCAGCACAGTATCTACCTTTAGGGAACTGCAGGGCGAGGTGTGGACAGCTGCCTGCTGAATGTGAACAATATGGACACACCAAACTCACACTTCTCATAATTCAACTCTGGTTGAGAGGACATGAGATGTGTGACTGGCCTCACTACCAAGACCCAGGAGGTGGGGAAGCATTGTAGTTAGAAGCACATGCTTTGGGAGACCTCAGACATGCCTGGGTTTGCACCCCACTTTCCAGCCAGATGCCGCTAAAAAGGATAAAGCTCTGAGTGTCCATGTCTCCATCTGTAAACGGAGGTAATAAGTGAGCCCAACGGATGGTCATGAGGCTTAAGGAGCTGCCCCGTGACCAGTGAGGCTGTCTCCATCCGTGGACACCATTCTCCCCTCCCCCAACCCCGCACGTGGGGCAGGATGGTCTGCGACCCTCAAGAGACTATTTTAGGAAGAGTGTGGTTGATAATGTACAAGGACAAACATTTGTCCTGTTGTTCAATTTTAAATGTTTAATAAATTATAAGATAAAAGGGATACCACATCCAGGAGTCCTGATAAATGGACCGAAGGGAAAAGAAAGAGGATGATTTTTGGAAGTCTTCTTAGAAATCGGAACATGCCATTATTTCAGAAGACAGGCATCACCGCCAGCCCAGCCCCACGTCACCACCAAAGTCTGGGCAATGGGAACTTTCATGTGAAAAGTGTCAGCAGAAGCAAACTGCCTGAAGGAACTGTCTTTCCTTATAGGGTTGAAGAAAGTTTTAAAACCTTGTTTTGGTCCATCTTTGGCTTGTCTGAAGTGATCTCGGTGGTGCTGAAATACGATCACAAGTTCATCGAGAACATCGGCTACGTGCTCTACGGTGTTTATAACGTCACCATGGTGGTAGTGCTTCTCAATATGCTGATAGCCATGATCAACAACTCCTATCAGGAAATTGAGGTAAGACCAGTTAACTGAAATTGTTCTCTCTCCCTTGGTTTAATTTACATGGCTGCTCGAAGCAATGAGGGTAATGACATTAGCAGCTCATGTGTCATTACCTGTGAAGCCAGGGGGTGCCTGGGTGGCTCAGTGGGTTAAGCATCTGACTCTTAGCTCAGGTCATGATCTCGGGGTGGTGAGATGGAGCCCTTCGTCGGGCTCTGCACTGGGCATGGAGCCTGCTTGGGATTCTCTCTCTCCCTCTCCCTCTGCCCCTCCTCTCTCTCTCTTTCAAAAAAAAAAAAGTGAAGTCAGAACAGCGAACAACCGGCATGCTTACCACACTGCCCCCAGGAGCCGTTTCGGCCAACCGGACGCATGGCAGAGTGGGCACCACGTGCAAAGCGGCCCAAGCAGGGCCGAGAGAATCAGGATGGTGAATCTTTCCTCTTTCACGTGTCCCCTCGAGACAGCATGCAGGTGGCCCATGGCCGATCGGAATGACTGCATCTTTCAGCCAACATTCCCTTTGCTTCTCACGTGTTATTAAATACCTACTGTATGGAATCCCCATGCCTGGCACTGGTGACACAGAGTGGCTGAGACAGTCCCTGCCCTGTACGCACTCAGTTCCCTGAGTAAAACAGGTACATCAATGAACTCACTCCCCTGCCCTGAGCCCCGCACACCCAGAGAAGTCCTACCAGGTACAAAGCAGAGAAGCTTCTAGAGGTGAGGCCTGAAGGCCATTCGAAGAGTAATACAATTTTGCCAAATAGCTGAGGGAGTCCGGAGAATGTCCCAGGAGGCAGTTTTATCAAAATCTGAAAAGCACAAGCCATAAGCTATTGATCGCAGCCTTGCTTGGAAGAGCAAGAAATGAAGAACAAACTAAATGAGCATTGATAGGAATCTAGTGAAATAGATTATGATGCGTTTAGTTAAAGAGACCAAGATGCATCTGAACAGCAGAATATTGCTCGACTTTAGAAGGGAGAACAAAGACGTTCTCCATACCCTGGGTGACAGACCTGCAAGTTATAGTGCTAAGTGAAGAAAATCAAGTTGAAGAACGGTGTTTATAGTGTGCTCTCCCTTGTGTAACAAAGGAAGAAAAGGGCATACGCACTCACTTTTAATTGGATAAGCCTTTGAAAAGGAAGAAATCTCTGAAAGGGTCCACAAGGAACACACAGCAGGGCTACTTGTGGAGAGGCAGTGGGGGGCGTGGGGGCGGAATGCCTTTCTCTTTATGCCTTCTCATGCTTTATAAGTCTTATTATTGTTTTACTTATTATAAGGTAAAATAAATAAGTCAAGGATTAATAAAATGCACTAACGTATTTTGAATTGACTCAATAATGGCAATTCTAGGAATAGACCCAGGCAGAAGTATGATTTTACATAGGTGTTCACTAAAGGAAAAACATGCAAATAGCCCATCAACATCAGAGGGTTTCAATAAACTCTGACGGAGACTTTAGAACACTGCATACACAAACAGAAAAATGCTTGTGCTGATATCGCAAAATTTCTATGATACCGTTAAGTGGGAAAAAATGCAAGTTGTGGAAAAACACAGATAGGAAAATCTTTACATAACAACACGAATGTGCATATACAGAAAGAAAAAGCAGAGAAAGGTAGAGAAAAGGTACCGCACCGTTGACCGTTGACTGGTTGACCCGGGGCATCCTCTGGGGAAGGGAGTCAAAGGAGAGAGCTTTGGAAGGGGACTGTCACACCTTTGTATACTCGGATCTTTTATAAGAAACGAGCACTCGTGTATTTCTCACGGGGAAGAAATTAAAGACCTCCAGGTATTAGTTTGCTGCGCTGTGGTAACAAAACACCACGACTGGCTGGCTGAAACACAGAAAGGATTTCCCCGCAGTTCTGGAGGCTGGACGTCCCAGACCAGGGTTCTGGCAGAGCTCGCTTCTCCGGACACATCTCTCCTCGGCTGGCGGACCACTGCCTTCTCGTGGTGTCCTCGCACAACCTTTGCTCCCTGCAAGCCGGTCCCTGCTGTGTGTCCTCTTCTGCTCTGTATGAGTTCACCCTTGATGTCAGCTCAGGGCCCACCCTAGCAACGTCATTTGACTGTACTTACCTCTTTGAAGGCCCTATTTCCAAATACAGTCACATTCTAAGGCACTGGGGGTTAGGGCTTCAACTTATGAATTTTAGGGGACACATTTGGTATAACACGCACCTTCCCCAAAATAGAGTATTCGAAACAGTAGGAACAACATGTGCCAAGGCAGGAGGGGTGAAATAATGCGGTATTCTTGGCCTGCAAGAGGGTAGACTGCACCAGGGAAAGAAGTAGGGGTGAGCCAGCATGCACCTTAGCCTGCCCCCGCTCTCCCCCTGCCCCCACAGGAAAATGCAGCACTCTGTCCAGGGATGAGCGTATGTTTTAATGGTGTACATATTTGCTCAGTTATGTGGATGAGCTTTTGCTAACCAGCCCTCCCTGCCCTTCTGGGCCTCAGTTTCCCCAAATGTAAGAGAAACCAGATGGTGCCTGGATAACATGCAGGTCTCTGTACCACTCACCGAGGGTGCTGGGCCCCATCCTAGCAAGCGCTTCGTGCTTTGGTCCAAATGAATGTGGCACGGAAACCATGGGATTAGTGTGGAGAGATGCCCAATAGTTTGGGGCAGGACTGGGCACAGCCAGGACGTCACGTGGGCCTGTGATGTTGAGTTACCCCAGCACAGCATTGTGCCCGAGGTGGAGAGAGCCCACTGCAGCCCACACCTCCCCTCAGGGCTCTGAGCTTCTCCTCAGGGGAGAGCACGTGTCCCCTCCCACCTCCCCAGTGATGCATGAGCAAGGGCCCTGAGAAGCCGAACGAGGCCGCTAGACAGTGCCTGGTACCCCCGGTCACACTGAACTTCGATGAAGTACACATCTGTGAAATCTTCCACGAGAACACTTATTTATTCAGCCAACAGATCTTGAGCACCTACCCTCCAAATCCACGGACCCGCCTGCCTCTACACCTGCCATGCCCCCGCCTGCCCTCCTGTGGGGGCGGGGGTGGGGGGAGCTTCTCCATCTGAGATGCTCTGCCCATGTGCCCTGGCTCCCTGCCCTCTCGCCTCCTCAGGAGCTGCCACCGCACGTCATCCCTGCTCCACCCCTATCTTCACCCTTCCTGTCAGCATATAAATGAGACTCTGGGTCTTTAAAAAAAAAAAAAGCAACTAAAAAAATCCTCCCTCGATCCCACTTTCCAACTCTTTCTTTCCTGCTCTTTCCTGCCAACTTTCTCAGAAAAGCTGTTTATACTTCTCACTGCCTCCTCTACTCATTAACTCCCACTCCTCTCCACTCTCACCCCACCCACACTTGACCTGGTAGAGAACTAGTCACCCTGTGGAGCTTAGCTCCCACACCAACCATCAGGCAGCCTCCTCAGCCCCGCGGGCCAGGTCAGGAGCTCTACACCCAGGGGACCTGTAGCCCTTAGCACAACTCCAGGTGAAAGCCTGGGTGATGAGCAGTTCACCATATTCATGTCATGGGCCAGACTGTGTGCTCCACAAGGGCACGGACGGTCAACCCCAGTGCCTACCTAGCCCAGGCCAGCCACATAGTAGGTACTCGATACATGTTTGCTGAATGACTGCAGGTTGAACTCTAGGCACTGTGTTAAGTTATGGAGATGAAAATAATACTTACTGAGGGCCTACTAATGTCTGACGTTAAATGAACTCATTTCATTCTCATAATATGACCTATGAGGTAGGCCTTCTTGTCGCCATTTTACAGATGAAGAAACTGAGGCCCAGAGCAGCTAAGCCACCTGCCGTGGCTACACGGCTAGGGAGGAAGAGAGGCAGGCTCCAGAGCCCATCCTGTCACGATTACACCACCCTTCCTCTCAGGTCACAGTGTCCCTGTCACACGTCCCTGTTGAGCAGCAGAGGATGGGTGCAAGTCCTGCCCTCACAAGGCTTCCAGGCTAAATGACTCCAATATGATAGCCCACAGACCAGGCCAGGTGCTGATGGGGCCTCAGCAAAAGCAAACAAAATGGCCAAGCCTGCGGGCAATAGCCTTGTATCACACAGTACCTCCCAGCAGCCTCAGCTCGGCCCCTGCTAGATTCACGGTCCCTGGGAATGTAGCTAGTGTCTGTGAGGACTGGAACCCACCCCCTGATGGAGCACATACCTCAGTGCCAATCTCAGGGCTACATGAAGGAGGCAGCATCTTCTCCATTTCCCGATTGGCAGGCCCCAAGCCCTTGCTGAAGTCATGCAGCTAGGAAGGGGTTGCGAGCCCGGGTCTGTCTGACTCCAACTGCCATGCCTCTTTGCTGCTCTCAAACCGCCCCACTAGGACAGAAGCCTAAAGAGCCTGCCAATTAAAAAAAAAAAAAAAAACACACCTGCTACCTGTTAGGGGGCCTACTCAGCAGTCTGGCACTGATACCACGTCAGACGTAAGAGATGTGGGGTTTAAATCTAGCACCACTACGAGGGAAGAGAGCATGGCTGGACTAGCTCATGCTAACTACAGTCAGGTCTGTTTCTCTTAAATGACACGTGCACGGTCTCTTTACATCCTCTGTGGCAACACTCTGACCAATCAGAAATATGCTTTCTAATTAGAAATACGCAGTGATACAATACAATCTGGGAGCTGCTCACCACATGCATCTGTTAAGTACGTGAAATGTGACAGGTCCAAATTGAAATGTGCTGTAAGTATAAAAAATACACACCGATTTCAAAGACTCAATAGGAAAAAAAATGTGACTTATCTCGTTAAGAATTTTTATAATGACACGCTGAAATGATAACATTTTGGATCTCCTGGATTAAATAAAAGATATCACTGGGATTAATTTCACCTGTTCTGTGGGGCACCCTGGCTGGCTCAGTCAGGAGGGTGAGAGACTCTTGAGCTCAGGGTTGTGAGTTTGAGCCTCACGTTGGGTGGAGACATTACTTAAAATAAATAAATAAACAACACTTTAAAATAATGTAATCTTTGATGAATCACTACATTCTAGACCTGAAACCAATTTTACCCTATATGTTAGCTAACTAGAATTTAAATAAAAATTTGAAAAGAAAAGAAAAATGAGCCTGTTCCATTTTCCTTTTTATCCTGTGGCTACTAGGAAATTTAAATTTACTTCTGTGGTTCACGTTTGTGGCTCACGTGATATTTCTACTGGGAAGCAATGCTCTGGAACATGAATACCCCGATGCCGTGGTGGTTTGTGAATCCCCAGAGCCCTCGGGGGCTGACAGGATTAAGTGGCAGTGAGAAAAGTTCTCTGGTTTGTGGCAAGTGGAGAAATGTTTGTGAAAATACCCAGCGGAGAGTCAGGGAGGAAGAACAGGCTGAGGTTTTCAACAACGAATCCTGAGGAGTTAGGTAGAGATCTTAGGGATGACTAATTTCATGCAGTTTTAGCACAAGCGAACTCCCCATGCTGGGCCTTCGTAAAGAGGGAGAACATCCAGAGACCCTCAGTCAGTCCTGTTTAGAAGTCTGCCGTCAGAAGATGTAGCCTGCATCCCGCGCTGTTCAATTGTGGCCTTTGATGGTGCGCTGTTTCCCTTGCCCCACAGGAGGATGCAGATGTGGAGTGGAAATTTGCCCGAGCCAAGCTCTGGCTGTCTTACTTTGATGAAGGAAGAACTCTTCCTGCTCCTTTCAATCTAGTGCCAAGTCCTAAATCATTTTATTATCTCATAATGAGAATCAAGATGTGCCTCATAAAACTCTGTAAATCCAAGGCCAAAAGCTGTGAAAATGACCTTGAAATGGGCATGCTGAATTCCAAATTCAGGGTAGGTGGCATGGGGTTTATGGGGCAAGAGAAGGCGGGGGATGGGGATGGGGAGGGGGACCGGGTGTGCTCGATTCAGACGGTGCCGCTGATACGAGGGAAGTCAGTGAGGGGCCCCCGCTTTTCAGAATCTGCGGGCACATCGGCAAAGCTGCAGCCCCAGCAGAGGCTGCCTGTGGTAGGTGCCCTTCTCCCCACAGTTCCTTGCAGAGGTGGCCTGCAGGCTGTGGGCTGAGCCATGCCCCCACCGAGGCAACCGCTTAGTGGCCCCCAAAGAGGAATGGCTCTTCCCAGAAGCTTTCTGGAGAATGATCTCCGGGAAGAAAGTTTCCCTGCCCATTACCTCCTCCTCCTGAAGATTCTCAAGGTTTAGTAGCATATGAAAATCTCTCAGGAGTCCTGGAAGAAAGACACCCCCTACTAACTTTAACTCAGTGCTTCCCAAAGTTGACCAAACTATATTCTATAACCTGTAGTCATCCTACAGAACTAAGGTCCCAAGAACAGTGTTCTAAGAAGCCTAGCAGCAGTGGGTATATATCAGCTTCATGGGGGTCCTCTTTTTAGGGACAGTCCCATATATGGGTGCTGTTCATAGATGGCTGTCATATGTTATATGAATGTGTGTGTGTGTGTAGTATTTATTACGGTTTTTTTCCCCCCCCCAGAAGACTCGCTACCAGGCTGGCATGAGGAATTCTGAAAACCTGACAGCAAATAACAGTTTCAGCAAGCCCACCCGATACCAGGTAACCACACCTTTCCCAGGTATGGGCAGAAGTGGACACTATCCAGACATGGATTTAGTAACAGGGCTGCGTCAGCCCCCCAGCACACAGCTTCATTTCTTCCTTCATTCAACAAATACGCACTGAGTGACAACAATGTAGCAGGCACTGCACTACTCACTGGGGATGGAGACGGGTCCCTGTCATAGGGGTACCTCCAGGCCAGTGAGGGACGGAGACAAAGTACAAGTAACACACAAGTAAGTACATAACCTCAAATTGATAAAAGGAGAAAGAAGAAAACAACAGGGTGCAAAAATGGGGAGTAAGAGAGAGCCCCTGCTTAGGTGTGGTTATCAGGGGAGGCATCTTTAAGGACAGGACAGCTAGTTAAGACCTCAAAGAAGGAGGCAGCCCTGTGGGGCCTCCCAGGCTTGGGAAAGGCATCCACAAAAGCCAGAGGGGAGAACCTGGGCAGGTCCAAAGCAGCTGGAGCTCAGCGGGCACGGGACAGTCATCCAGGTGCAAGGGAGTGAGATTTGGACTGGGGTGTGAGTAGGGGGATGGAGAAAAGCAGACAGATTCAGTATACATTCTGGACACACAGGCAATGGGACACGATGCTTCTCTGCAGGGACAGGGTACCCAGCACGACTCGGTGGACATGGGTGTCCCCGCGGAGCACCTGACCTAAGACCGCCAGCTTGCCAAAGTCTGTTCTTGTACATAAACCTTAGAAGACTTTTTATGCTTACAGCCCTTTGTGCTGCTTTTGGAAATTAATGCCCCTGCTCTGTATCTATCTGAATCAGCCCATGAGCCAGTGATAAAGGGCAACTATGGGTTATTGATTATAAAAGCACAGGCCATTCATTTCCTGCCTTCCCCTTCTCAATGATCAGCAGTTCTATCCATGCTGATCAATTCCTTTTTTTTTTTTTAAAGATTTTATTTATTTGAGAGACAGACAGTGAGTGAGAGCACGAGCAGAGAGGAGAGGGAGAGGGAGAAGCAGGCTTCCCGAGGAGCGGGGAGCCCCATGTGGGGCTGGATCCCAGGACCCCGGGATCATGACCTGAGCCGAAGGCAGACCCTTAACGACTGAGCCACCCAGGCGCCCCTATGATGATCAGTTCTTATCAGAGGTAAACTTGAAGCCACCCTGAGCATGCGGGGGGTGGAGGTACGGTGCCCCTGGGGCCACCATCCCAGAGGGAGCAACGAGACTTAGCATCTTCCAGACGCAGGTCTCTAAATGTATCTCCACCCATATTTCAGAAGCCAGCTATGCAGGTAGGAGGATTTAAGTGCGCAATTAAGAAACATTTCATCCCTCAAAGTACTTAGAGTTTGATGAGATGACACAGGCTAAAAACTGGAAACGGGCAAATCTTGTATTTAATTGTGTGCAGAACTGGGCCCGACCAGTTTGATCTGCTTTGAGTTATGTTACAGCACAAATCCTTCGGTCAGTGGAAGGATTTTTATTTCTCAGCTTGTCAGAGAAAAATATAGATTATCTGTGTCACAAAAGAGATAGAAAGCCCTCAGGGGTTAGGGTCAAATCTCTGATGGGTTTCGAGAAGAATCAGCTGCCGAGATAAAGGAAGACTGATGATGTGGTGAATGTCCTCTACCCAGAATGAATCCTTTAGGAGCAAGACTGTTTTCAAAAGCAGCCTGGAGGTGATTCTGTTTCTGTCTTCCCTCATCACTGGCTGAGTCCCTGTGGCCATCAACATCCCCAAAAGCTTCCTGCTGTGATTACAGAGATTGGGTGGTACTGGGCTTCAGGCTGCTAATGACCTTGAGCAGCCTGCTCACCCTGTATTTTGTGAATCCACCAAGAAAAGCCTCCAGATATTTATTCAAACAGTTGTCACAGAAAAGAAGAAAGGAAAGCCCGGGGCCAGTAAGCATCAGAGGGAAAGGGTTGAGAGGGAGCAAAGAACTGGAGAGACCTCTGCATTTGCCCATGTGCCCTGTGCTTAGCCCTGCAAGGTGAAGTCTGCGCACCTTCCTGAGCCATCCCCTGCTCAGACAGCAGTAAAGCAATAGACGGCAGGAAGGACAGTGGGGTGCAGGCTAGACACTAGCCCAGATGTAATCTCACCCAAGGCCAGTGAGAGAGGCAGTAGCTTTAACCCCATTAAACAGAAGAGAAAACTGAGGCTCAGGGGTGAAGGCCCACAGCTGGTTGAACTATCTATCTGACTCACAAGGGTACCCCTCTTTTACTACATCACACTTCCTAGGCACCCAAGCCTTGCTGAGAACCTGTCCTGCCTGCCTGAGAACTGTCTGAGCCTGTGGAGCATGAGGGGAGGGGGCAAGGTATAGGAGGAGCTTCTGGAATGAAGGACTGGGGCAAGGGTCTGGCAAATCCTCTTCTGTTTTCTTGGGCCCACTGGTGGCCTTCCAAGTTGCACTACTTTCTTCCCAAAGCACCTTCCAAATGTGCAGAGATCAGAAGGAGCCTGGCACACTTCCTCTTTCTTAGGCTCCTGGCTGCACCCAGAGCCGTCACCTCCCCGAGGACATGTGGCAGAACCACAGGCCCTCACACTGTCAGGGCTCTGAGAAATTCTGTAGCATTCCCAGTAAGACAAAAGCCCCGTCGTTCATGGAGTTTTTAAGCTCGTTGCCTCTGTGTCTCTTCAGTAGATCAAACTTAGTGCTTGAGATGTTTATTTGAAGCTTGTCAATCCTTCGACTTCTGAGGGTTCTCTGGTGTAAGGGAAGGCCATTCCCTCAGACCAGAGGCTCTCTGTGCTTTGCTTTAACTTAGGCTTCCAGGGGTCTGAAGGCTATTTTTCACAAAACCGGTCCTTTACTTTTGTAATGTTGTTTTTTTGTTTTGTTTTGTTTCTCCAATCTGGGCTCATACGAAACCAAACAATGAAACAAAACCAAGAGACTGGTGAGGGGGTCAGAGTACGCCTCCCGTCAGAACCACTCTGTGACCTCTTCCAAAATCCAGGGTGCCTGTCTGCTGGGGCGCGTGCAGACTCATCTGCTCCCACTCTGAGAGCTGCATTTCCTTCTCGAGCAAAGCAAACCAGCCGCATCCCAAATGCACCACAGAGTCCAGGCATGGTCGGTTCTTCACATGAGCCCCAGTGTTTGTGGTGCAATCCTTTCCCCAAACCCAGTGGGGAGTCCTCCTTTTCATGCTCTAGGTGGCCTTTTCTGTAGAGACCAAAGCAAACAGAATAGACAACTCGCCAATGCTGATTCCTTCTATTTCTGGTGTCTGATAAACCCTAGTTTAACCAATGGCATGTCTGGGATCCATTCTGTCCCCTTTCTTCCAAGTGTCCCTCGATTTCTGTTTTCCCGGGTGGCAACACTGTTTCCCTCTAGATTCTTTGTTGACCATCTTCAGCGTCCCATCTGTGTCCTCTTTGTTTACATCTTGAGCTACTCTGGCTGCACAGAGAGATGCCTCTCTTCCATAGAAAGTCTTTCTATGTCCTCCCAGCACCAGCAGCAGCCCTGGGAATGTGGGCAGGGAGAATTGTGAGGCTCCTTCCCTGGATCTCAGTGTCATGACCATTCAGATCCCTTGTGCCTCTCATCCTCATCCCCTTCCAGTGTTAGTTCTTTGGCCTGAGTTATGTCACCAGCTACACTCATCTCCAGCACCTGCTAAGGGCAGGAGGACAAGGTCGGAGGAATCAACACCAATGGGGACACATTCACTTGGGGACAGTTTATTATCTTCTTGAAGTGAAAGAACTCTATGAAAGATAGCAAGGAGACATCTCAAACCCATCACAAAGGACCATTCTTTTACCCCAAACACAGTGAAGGAGGGGAGACTTTTGGTGTCCATCTTTTCTGAAAACAGATATCCCCTCTAGCATCTGTGTGAAAGAGAACTTTGGGTAGTTCTAACCACTTCCACATTTCTGGGGACAAGACTGGCATCTTCTCTGACATACCCCAGGTTGTCTAACACGTACGCACCACAGGGGGAACCCAGCGCCCATCAGGACACAAAGTCTCTAAGCAGATGCTAGGCGGTCACACTGCTCTCCTTTAAGGCATCTGTCACTCCTGGGAGTGAAGTGGGGGTGGGAGGAAGAGTAAAGGGTTCCTGCTTGTCTGCAGTGCTCATGAGATTCTGCTTCCATATTAAGCCTCAGTAATCCTGACACATGATGAGGGGCTTCATTTCAGACGTTTGTTTCTCTCCCCTTGGAGCCACAGATGTGCAAGCCTTAGCTCAGATGAGGCATGCCAGCCCTCAAGAAGGGCCCATGAGCACTCATGAAGATGACATACCGGTGACCCTCTTCCCCAAGGGTAACAGTTTTTTTTTTTACTGAAATATCCCAAGGGGTAACAACTGAACAAAGCCATCCATCCTGCGAAATCTAACTGAGGCTTCCTCCTGCATAGAAAACCTTTTTAAAGGACAAGTAGGTAGCTGCGGTTTCCTGCATCTCATCCCCTAAAGCATCTTGCACATAACCTTTTCCTGAAGGTTGGAAGAAGCCCCAGCTTCGGTTTCCATTTTGATTACATCTCAGATCTGCCACTCCCAGGCTGTGTGACCTTGAAGTCACCTCGCTCTATGAGCGTTGGTGTCCTCATCTATGAATGGAGACAACTTTCCCAAGCTCACCAGGTTTCTGGGAGGATTCAGTGAGGTTATTCTGTCAAGGAGGCTAACGGGACTCCTGGTCTGCCGGAAATACTCAATATGTGTGTTTCTTTGTTTCTTTTTCACCCTTTCTCCCCTCCTCGCAGAGGCCCATCCACACTGAAGGGGGCTTGTGAGTGGGGTCTCACCTATTCAAAACAAATGGAGTTTGGCGGGCACACTGTGTATTAATAATAAACACACAGGGGAATCTTTTAAAATAACGGGTTGAGCTGTGTTGCACTACCAACAGAGGGAGAGACCGTGATCACTGCCACACCTGTAGAAGGTCTCGACTCCGCACCATCGCGGAAAATTGAACTCTCCACTTTCCACCTCCAGCTTATACTTTTACCCCACACATATAAAGGTTCTTAAACTGATGAATCCAGAAACTAAGGAACCCTTGATTCTTGAGGTTTTCCTTAAAACGGCAGCAAACTTTAACTAGATCCCCTTGACTGGCTTCAGCCTGAAAATTTGCAGAATACTTCTGAATTCTATATTCAGGAAGAATTTCAGATACCTGGGTGTCTGGGTTTTGGGGTTTTGCGCTTTTTTCCCTGAGAACTGGCTCGGGACAACGTTGGTTTTGTGTGGGTTTTGCAGTTCAAAGTGAAAAGAGCATTACTGAGTCCCGTGAAAGGCATCTATTCATACAACTTGGGTAACCTGCCTTAGGGACTAGGGAGAATGTCAAGAAGAAATCTAGCAGTCAGTTTAACCACTAACATGGCAAGACCCAGGCCTCTCTGACAGAGGGCAGCACGAAGACAACTTGCTCACTCATGGTTCGGCCGAAATAAGATCACAACTCAAAGCACAGAGCCGAGGAGACCAGCAGCCCGAGGGCTGAGGGGGGCAGCAGCGGCCTAGAGGTGACGCAGGGCTCACCCCAGACAGCCTTTGCCAGGTTCCATTAGAGTCCTGGAGTCACACAGCCTGGAGACACCAGGCTGAGGTCTTCGCCATCAAAGGCACTGAGAGAACCTGCAGCTGATGACAAGAATGTGCTAAATCCTTCTCTTTGCCACCCAGCCATCCACTCCCCTTGGCTTACAAAAAGCTTTTCCTGAGCCCACATAGTTGGAGAGAACTCAGTAACCTGCCTGACCACACACGGCACGGCCAGGGACAGAATTCAGGTCCCTCCCGTCTAGAAAATGCTGCCTCGGTCCCCTGAGTCCCCGGCTGTGAGCAGGTGACAGGAAGGGATGAGCAAGGAGCAGGGAATCCCTCCCTCTCTGCCAGTTGCTCAGCCCTTGCAAGATTCAGAAGTCTCAGCTATCCGAGTATTGCTAAATCCTGTGACTGCCCAGGAATCCACCAACGACCAGCTGGCAAAACCCAAAGTTCACCTCCTGCCGTCTTTCTCACACTTGGCTCTATTCTTGGTGTCTCTGAAGTGTTTACTCCTACCTCCTCATTTGCTTAAAGAACCCATATCTGCGTAATACACGGAAGCTACAGGCCAACCCCTTCCCCTCCAGCACGACCCGCAGGCCGGCGTCAGGCATGCGGGCTCTCAGGGGAGTGGGGTGCTGGCAAAACCTCCCGAGGCCCGGCTCTATCTGTTTCCGCCCCTGGCAGGAATTTTCCAAGGTACAGTGGACTTGTCCAGCCTGGTCCTGACGTGGTGCTAAGCCCCGAGGAGAGGACATGACTGGCTAAGGTCACAAAGAAGGTCAGGGTGGAGTCGGGCATAGGACCTCCCAGTAGCACTAAGTGATGCTCTGTCGCTCTCCCTGGCTTGGCCTCCCACCCTTGAGTGTCCTGCTTTCACGTCCCCGGGGCAGGGTCATCCTAGGCAAGAGGTTAAACAGACACAGGCCCACGTTCCCCCAACAGGCGAGGCACCCTGAGAAGAGAGGCACCGAGCATGGGGGCTCTCCCAGCCGCTGACTGGGCTCTCTGTGGGGGAGAGGGGGGCATACATATACCATGCGGGCTGCTTCTGTCCTCGGCCAGGCTTGTCTGACCCCTTCCTTGTGCTCCCATTTCAGAAAATCATGAAGCGGCTCATAAAAAGATACGTCCTGAAGGCCCAGGTGGATAGAGAAAGTGACGAGGTCAACGAAGGTAAGTGATGGGTTCTTTTCCTGCAGGTCGGCAGTAGGGCAAGGTCTCACCCAGCTAAAATCGAGGTGGTGTGGACAGGACTGCGTTCCTGTCTGGAGGCCCCGGGGGCGCTCGCTTTCCCTGCTGGCTCAGGTGTGGGCAGAAAGAGGTGCCATGTGGCTGTGGGGTGATGGCCTCTGTCCCCTCGCTGGCTGTAGGCTGGGGCTACCACCCCACCCCCCTCCGGCTGCCTACAGCCGCCTCATCCCAGAACCAGGCCCCCAGCCCCGAGCCTTCCTCCAGCGGCCACATTCCTTCCTGTTCTGTCCTCATGTCTCTCTGACCCCCTCATGCCTTCCTCTTCCGCTTGTAAAGACTCACGATTAGACTGGATAACCCAAAATCATCTCCCTATCCAAAGCTGGCTGATGAGCAACCTTAATTCCATTTGTGACCCTCGTTCCCTATTGCCATGTAAAGTGACCATACTCAGATGGGACACCAGGGATTAGGACCTGGTCATCTCTTTGGGGGCAGGGGGCTGGTAATAATCCTGCCTAGTGCAGCGATGGTTGCCTCGATTCCCCATCACGTCCCATGGGTGCAGGACAGCCTGGAATTCCTCATCCCAAGGGCGCACATGCAGAGAGCCGTAAGCAGACGGGACACCTCTTTCAGATCCTGCCACCACCCTGTCTCACTTCCAGGCCCTGAGAACCTGACAGCCCACCGTGTTTCTCGGAGTATTCCCCCAGCTCAGAATTACGTGTTAAAAACGCCCGTCCCGGACCGCACCCAGGCCTAAGGAATCGGCATCTGCGGGGTGGCCTGGCGGGCTGTGCATTTTGGTAAAAGCCCCAGGTCATTCTGATGCACACTGAAGTTTGCAGGCTACATGGTTTTCACTGCTTGGGTGATTTTCCAGTCCATAAGCAGTTACTCTTAAGTGAAAAGCAAATTACCTTACACCAGGTCATTAATCTTCATGAGACACACAGGACAAATATTTGCTACCTCGAAACAGCCTCCTCTATGAATGAAGGCACTCAGTGTCCCCCTCGCTCGGGCCACGGGCCTACTGGAAGAGCCCGGTCCCTTAGTGACCCTCTGTTTCCTTCTGGAGCCTCCAGCAGGCAGCCTGAAGATCCCCAGTGGCCAGACTCACTCCTGGGCTGACGCTGCCCAGGGGCTGAGCAGCAGCTGTTCAGACACCCCTGAGGCTGGGTCTGGAACGCACCACCAGCCACCTCGAGCAGTGCGTCCTTGCGATCGACAGGAACATGACTGATAACCGACGGTGGGGTTGCCAGGTTTCATGCCACTAGAATTATACCATGCAACTGGCGCTCAGGAAAGCACCCCATGAAAAGGAAACAGGGGATGTATGCGTTTGTCAAAACTGGCCAACCTCTACCCTTAAGATCTCTGCATTTTCTGTCCCCAACACATACGGAGAAAAGAGATAGGAATAACGTGCTCCCGGGCACCGGACTCCCATTTGAGGCAAGTCCAGTATCTATAATATCAGAAAAGAATGTTTTTGAGTCCTCTTTGTAGTTCATTAAAAGATTTGCCCAGCCCAGGCCCAGGTGGATTTCGACCGACGTGGTTCACTGTGGAAACCAGGGCAAGTCCCGCCCCCCCCCCCCGCGCCCCCCAGTGGCCCCTTGCTATGGAAGGAGGCGGCAGCTTCGGCGACAGAACACGGTGTGCGTGGTCGGGGCAGACCCTGCTCCTGCCAGGCTACCGCGTGCATGGTGCGGAGCCCGTCCCTTCCCGCTTGGGAGCTTCTCCTCTGCAGGTGACAACCACGGAACACAACAGGGAGCATCATGAGAATGATTGTTGCAGGTAATGACGGTGTTGCTCGGAGTCTTGAAATCTGCCTTTAATGGCTCCGAGGCCAATATTCTAACATGGTTTGAAACAGGTGCGGGGAAGGCACAGCCCTGCTCCTGACTCCCCCATCCATCTGAAACCCTTCACAAAGAGCTTGACCAGGAAGGGGAAGAGGAGGGTTTTAAATGGACAGATGTGTTGTTCAGTGGCAGGAGCTGGGTGGGACTTAGGTCAAAACACTACTCGTGTGCCCTCACCTCTACCGTTCGTGGGCCGGCCCAGCACCCTGACGCTGTGCTGGAAAGATGCGCGCCCCAAACGTATGTGGAACGAGCCCCTTCTGCCGGCTCACGCTCACCAAAAGCTCATCTGTCCTTGCAGGTGAACTGAAGGAAATCAAGCAAGATATCTCCAGCCTGCGCTATGAGCTTCTGGAAGAGAAATCTCAAGCTACCGGGGAGCTGGCAGACCTGATCCAACAGCTCAGTGAGAAATTTGGAAAGAACTTAAACAAAGACCACCTGAGGGTAAACAAGGGCAAAGACATTTAGCAGCCCCCCTCGGCATCTGTGACTTCTACCAGCATTCCCAGGCCAGGATGGATTTCCTAGCCACCAGGCCTGGCAGGGAAGGGTCCTGGGCCCACTCCTCTAGGACACTACGGGGACCCACTGGCTCCATCCTGAGCAGACGTGCGTGCACCGTCATGGCCTGCCTTGACCCGGAACTGTTGTGAATCTAGGCTGTTGGGTAAGAAAGGCCAGCACAGGAGGACGGGAGGAGATGCCCCTCTGACACGTGTGAGACCTTTGGTCCAGTCACAGGGACACACGTGAGGAAGAGGCCTTCTTGGATGCACACACGTGCCCTCCCACTGCACACGGACCGCATCCATCTCTGTCTGTGTCCCAGGAAGACAAACCACCTCATCCCATGCACCCCTCCTCACTCCCTCCCCACCACCCACCCGTATCCAAACAGAACCGGGAGGTGACCTGTGATCTATTCTTAAGTGCCAGACGAGAACACAGATAGCCTAATAGCAAAATAGTTCTATTTGTTTATAAAAAAAAAAATTTAAAAATGCTAAATCAAAAATTGTACTGTAGGTAGCACTGTTTAGAGAACAACAACAAAATCCAAATGATGTATTTTTACCTTTATTATGATTATCTTGTATTTACTATTTTTACCTAAAATGGGAAGAAATAAAATTACCTCATAATAGCCTGGGGAGCCTCTGTCAATGTGCTGCCCTCCTGCTGTCCTGTGGCCTGTCTGGAGGTGGCCTCAGAAGCCCAGGGGCCCGGCACTTCTCTGGAAGGAGAATGGGGCAGGTGTGAGGGGGGGGAGGTACCAACCACGCCACCCACCCACCCACCCCCCCCAACCCCGGCCGCGATCGTGTAGCCAGGACCCCTGCCTTCCAGACCTACGGAGCCCAACCTCACCAAGGTCAGGAAGGAGATCCAGAAAAAGGTGAGGGAAGCAAAACATCTCTTCCCACCCACCTCTCGCCCGCTCTCCCTGTGTGGGAGGGGAAGGGGTGCCCGTGAACCCCTCCCCCCACACACATCTTTCTCAAGGAGCAACCTGCGTGTGAGTGGGGAGAACGGCCACCAGAGGGAGCCCCCGTCCCAAACAACACCTATTCAGAGCAGGTTGGAGAGGATGCCATTGGATTCAGGGAGAGGCCCCGGGCCCCAAGGGGACGCTTACTAGTAACACTAGCCAGACATACTGAGCGAGCACTTGCTGGGTGCGAGGTACGGTGCTGAAATCTCTGCCCGCATCCGTCCACTGAATCCTCAAGGCAACCCTGGGAAGAGAAAGAGGCTCAGGGTCACAAATTCAGATGCCCTGCAGACACACTGGGAGGGCAAAATGTGTGTGTGTGTGTATGTCTTGTACATGTATGTGTATGAGGGGGCTTGTGTTTCACGAGGCACACTGCATCTTCAGAGATCAAACATTTTTTACTTAACACTGCTCTAAGAAAAGAGCAGATGAGATGGGGTAATAAATCGTGAAGTTGGTGCTGGCATGGAGGAAGGGGGGAGAGCCATGACACACAGAGCAGCTGAGCCCTACCAAAGTGGCCCACAGACACAGCCCAGCCAACTGTTGCCATAAAGAATACAGGCCCAGCTTTGCCAAATCTTCCCAATTTTGTGGGGGGTAGCCCATATTTGTTGAGTCCCTGGCAGCCAAGAAATGGGGCTTTGCACCTGGGCTGTCCTGGCACCACCGTCCAGAGCTCCAACAAGAGGGAAACAGAGGTGCCCGATGGGTGCTTGGGGCATACTGTATGCTCACAGTCTGGGGGTTTTTCACCTGGGGTCCTTGTGAGGGGTCGTAGATGAATTTCAAAACACCTGCAAATCCTCAAGTGCCCATCAGATCGTGTGCTTGTCTTTGTGATGGTATGTTGTTCTGGCTTATCCCAAATACTCACCCATGGACCCCTGAAGCCTGCAGAGGATGACAGAATTCATTCCGCAGATATTTACCAAATCCCTTGCCAAGTGCTGAGGATGACACACATCAGCATCCAGGGGGGCTCCTTTTTAAGCCTGGACTCTGAATAAGAAAGCTGATGTGCTTTGTAGGAAAAGCAACTGATTTATCCAGGGGACAAATTACCAGCACTTCTGGAAGATTTCCTTTCGGATCCCTCACTTATCTTCATCAGAATGCTAATAAACACTTGGAAGATGCATTATTCAATTTCCCTATCTGCCTTCAGCCAGAGGCAGGTGGCAACCCCATTTTCAAATCCTGGGGTGCCCTTTTCTTTTCAAACCTAAGCCTCAAATCTTCCCTCTATAGAGATAAAGGAAAACAAGTCCCACTGAGTAATTAAAAACTGAAAAGGAAACCTGGCACCATCCATTAGGTTTTGGATGCCGCGTCTGGGAGGTAAAGGCAGCCCAGGAATGGACTCACGGCTGCCAGAGAGAAGTAAGGCAGAAAGGGACCCCTCTTTCGTGGAAAGCCGTTGCAGAGGCCTTGGAACTGAGGGCTGGCAGAGTTATCAGCTGGAGCTGAGGCAAGAGCTTAGTGATTTTCCAGGCACTGACAGCCTCCCTCCCTCACCCCTTCTCCTTGGCTCCTGTTGAATTAACCGGGTGGGAGAAGACAAAGCAGGAGAGTGAAGAGTGAAGCCTGAGAGGGGCTCACAGACAAAGGAGGAGGAGAAAGAGCCCCGGCCCTCCTGGAAAGCCCCCAGACCCACGGGCTTCTATGCTTTCCCAAGCACCCTATCCGTTCCCTTGGAGCAGGCCGCACAGCTGTCCATCTGTAGGTCTGTAACGTTCCCGTGTGCTTGTAACATCTGTCTTCACTGCTTGCGGGCAGGAAGCTCCACGAGGGGGTCTGGGTCTGTTTTATGGCCACTGTGCCCTGGCACCGGGCCAGAGAATAGCCACTGAGTGAACCACGGCTGGGGCCACAGTTTTCTAGAATTCCTTCAGATGGCACCCCTGGGCTCTGAAAATCTGGTGAATTTGCAGGAAACACACGTTTCCCTCCCGGCCACGGCATGGAAGGAGCCCCCGCTCCGGCACCCTCTGTCCCTACGAAGCTGCTTCAGACGGGGCCGGGAGCATGCAACCACAGTGCAGGCCACCAGGGGACTGGGGCATGGTGGCCCGGGCCCCGGCTCAGGGGGGCCAGCGGTTAAGCAGCCAGTTCTCCAGCGACTTGTCACCTCCTAATGGCTCCTAAGAGGACTTGACAAATCCTAGTGACACTTCCTGGGCAAAAACCCCCAATTAGGCCCCAGAGCTATTCCTAAAGGACGTGCGCTCACACACTTGAGAGAGCACGGCCGGGCTCCTGTGCCCGGCAGTCGCAGAGTATCTCCCCCGCTCCCACAGACGCCAGAAGACAAAACAGGGGCCAACCAACACACCCCAAACCCTGGGCTCAGGGACATTCCCTCATGCGAGGGCCCCTGTGCGGAAGCTCTTGCAAGAGGGGCAGGCTGTGGGAGGCGTCTTCGGGTCCGCTTGCCCCCAGGAGGCCGAGACACCTTGCCCTGCTCAGAGCACCCGGAGTCTGGTTAAAAATAAGCGGCGTCGGGCCGTCACTCTTCAAAGGGTTCATTAAGGCTTATGTAAAGTGTGAGTCTGAGGCTCCCAGAGGCTGACAGGAATTAGGAGTTGGATCATCTGAGGCAGGGAGGCAACGCCCCCATTCTATGTTTATCCCATGTCTTCGCCTCATCCCTTGGAGAGTGAGTATGCTGGAGGGAAGGGCCTCCAGGAGAGACACAGGGAATGTACGTCAGCTCAGGCAGCAAAACCCCTGCTGCCCCTGACCTGCAGACAAGGCAAGGGCCCAGGCTGACCCAGCCTCATCCCAGCCCTCGGGAGTGGAGGCCACCTGAGCCGGCTCTTCCTGAAGGAGCCCTACCCACTCTTCGCTGGGGATTTCTCCCTTTGCTTCAGGGAAGGAAGGACGCAGACACAGGAAAAGAATTAAAGTGTCCGGAGCTGGGGTCTCCTGAGCCCTGAGTCTTTAAGAAAAGGAAAGGACGGAGGAAGAATCACAGAGTTGGAAAGAAATGGTGTTTGAGGAGCACAGGGTTCTCCCCTACCCGGAAATGCTTCCCTGCGACGGGGGGCAGGACAGGAAACGAGGCCGGGTCCTGAGAAACGAAGGTCAAGGCAGCCGGGCCCTGCCTGTGAAGGAAAAGCAATCCATGCCCAGAGACATGGGGACCACAACTGGAAGGCCACATCCTCACCCAGCCCAGCGGGACCCCATCCACACCCAGGGAGGCTGGAGGAGGAAGAAGGAAGGGCTCTCCCAGCCCAGGCAAGGGCCAAGTGCACTCTCATGAGGATACGGTTAAAAAGTATGGATTCTACCACAACGAGTTGATAAAATTTCAGCAAGCAAAGATTAAAAAAAAAAAAAAAAAAGTATGGATTCCACGTCCTCGGAGTGAGTCAGAAATAACTGGATCCAACAGAGCCTGCTGTGTCTGGACGGGGACGCAGGGTCAGCTGTGCCGACTGACCAGAGAGGCCCATGGGTCCTGTGGTGCTGACCCCACACACACCCGGGCCAATGGCCCACCTGCCCCAGCAGCGTACTTGGAAGTAGAAGGCAGAAAAAGGCAACTTATAGCCAAATAAAAGTTTATCACGACACTCTCGGGCATCTGAGTGCAGATACGGACCCTCACAGAGTAGACAACATTTCCAACTTGGCCGTGTCCAACCCAACCCCAGCTGTGCATCCGCACAGATAAAGCAGAGGGGAGGCAGGAGCAAAGGGGAGGGAGACGGGGAGGCCACGGGACACAGGCTTTGTACAGGTCTTGAGCCACCCCATGGCTGGAAACACATCCCACCACCATCTCCCAGGCACAGGCTGGCCCCTGACCCCAACTTAACCAGCCAGAGTACCCAGCACCCCAGAAACCAACACGGCCCCAAGCAGGACAATCGCATTCCCACTTTGAATGTATATGCCTATGGACACTGGGAAAGAGAAGTCCTTCTTCCTACTGGGGTCGCTGAACAGGAGAATATGAATCTGAGACACCAAGAGACCCCTCCTTGCCTCATAGACAGGGACTGTCCGGGAAGGAAGCCAGACAGAGGTGAGGAAGAAAGGAGAGGGGAGAAGCCAAGGTAGGAGGGAAGGGAGAGGAGAGAGGCAGAAGAAGTGAGGAGAGGTGGAGGAAGGGAAGAGGAGAGAGCAGTGCACAGTCTCACCCCTGTGCCCTTCTTCCTACAGCTGTTCCTTACAGTGGGGACCTGTTCCAGAAACCTTCTCAGCTTCGCAGGCAAATAAACCCTGCTGTCGATGAAGCTAGTCTGCCCTGGGTTTCTAGACGTCCTTTACATTGCCGGAGTCCTGATGGACACAGAAATGACACCAGGACTTCTTTGCCCCACACTTGCTCCTGGGGCGGTTTGCTGTTTCCGTAGTTAGAGGAGCAGGGCCAAAAACTGAGGGTTCTGTTTTTCTTGAGACTCAATGAGGTTCTGACAATAGGTGATGGCCTCGAGCTGGTGAAGCTGATCAAGAGCAAATCTACAAGACTCTGGACAGGAGGGCTACCAGGGGCCCAGATGACACGAGTTCCTCAGGATGGGGACAATAGGGTGCTCCCTGCTTTGCCCAGGCTCCAGCTCTGAAGGATCCAGAACTGGCACCCAGGGCACCTGTGGGATGGTCAGTGGCCCCAGCGAGGCCCCTGTCAACAGCTGTGCCGGCAGCAAGTAGTGGGGAGTCAGAGAGGTGGGACAAGGCAGCCAGCTGGTAACTAGACATATCATTCTTGTTGGGGGTGGGGGTCACTACTCAGAGACCCTAGAAATAACCAGGAGACACATTGAGGATGACCAATTTCTGCAGATGAGGCTCCTGCTACAAATAGAAAATAAAGAGCCTTATTTTGTAACAGGCAGTGAAGAAGACTTCCAGTTGCATAAATACAACTCAATATTGGACGTGAGGGGCTTCTTCTGCCTTCCAGGAGCACAGACATAGAGAGTCGCATGAATCCCAGCATCTGTACCACTGACTCAGAGGGTTTTCAGGCTGGTGGGGCCAGGGGGAGCAGACCTGAGCTGGGGCAGTCTCAGAGAGAGAGAAAGAGAGAGGAAGTAACTCTTCGGATCATTTCAGTGACAGAACAGAACAGAGCCCCCGGGGTTTTATGCTCAGTTCCAATCAATCACAGGAGAGACAGCCCAGCAAAACAGAGCCTCTGGTGTTTTCCCAATGGGCAGAACGAAATTAGAAGCCCCCACAGCCTGTTGAGCCCTGCTGAAGGTGAACATTTCTGAGAGCCGAGCTGTTTTTTTAGACACATCTCTACATAAAGACGCTCAAAGCATCATCACTGTCTGTCACCAACAGTGTGAACAGAATGTGTATTCTGCGCTTCAGCAAAGGCCACGGGGGCTGGAGCCGGGCTGCTTCTCGTGACATTTCCCCTCCAAAGATACACAGCCGTGCTTGCTGAGTCCTGGGACTCCTCAACCTCTATGTCCCCGAGCACCAGCTCAGGGTGACTGATTTCCATCCTACTGAGGCTGCAGAGACAGGACAGTAGAGATCAGTATTCTAGTCACTGTAGACAGATTTTCAGTTCTTCTCCCGAAGGGGACAAATACCACGTTCCTGATTCTTAAAGACCTCCTGCTCTGTCCTCCCCCCCCCACAGACACAGGACCTGAAAGATTCAGCCTGAGGTGACACACAAGGGACCTCTTCAGGAAGACGGAGCTGACGGTCTAAGGCAAGCGCACAGGTGTGTGGGCGGAAACCATGGGGACTGTCCCTCCACACACAGCCCAGGCGTGCGTCACCCACCGCATCACGGGGCAGGGGCCTGCGGAACAGTGAAAAGACCCAAGAGGTGCCAAGCCCAAGGGCTCTGCCAGTCACCCCTGGTGCCTACCACATTGGGCAGAGAGAAGGAGAGGGACCTAAAGGTGAGAATGGCACCCAGGCCCAAGCCCCCAGCCCTCCCGCAAGAGGCGAGAGGAGGCGGAACCACACACGCTGCCACACGGGTCCACCTGGCCGCAGAGACCTGGAGGCAATCCAAGCAGATGAGGAGGGCGACCCCGGCGGTGCCATGTGCAGGGACTCCCCGGGTCTCTCTGGAGGCCAGAAAGAAGAGGCCAGAAATCCACACGGCTGCAGAGAAAAGAAGAATAGAGAACCTGCTTACCTGCCAAGCCTCGGAGCATCCTCCAGGACCCAGGGGCAGAAAGCTCCATCGGCATGGAGCAGAGAAGCGGGGGTCTGGGTAAGTTCCCCGAGTCACACCACAGGCCTCCCAGCCTGGGACCTGGCAGGGCCCGCAGCGCACAGAGAGCAAGGGGGCACCAAGGCCGGGCATGGCCACTGTCCTGTTCTATGAAGTGTTTGGGTGACCTCCTAAGAAAGAATGGAAAATGAGGCTTCCGTGAATTAACACATCAGTGGCCCCCACGAAACATGCCTCCTGGTTCTCCAGCCCTTGCTTACTCCCGGGCCGCGTCCATGCTGGCTTGGTCAGGTGACCAGCGTGAGCCAAGGGGACATTAGCAAGCCTGGCACCAGCAGAGGCTTGATAGGCACGTGCCCCCTGGGGCTTGTCCTCTAGGAAGCCGAGGCTGTGTCCCGAAGAAGCTGGACTACTGAATGTTTGAGGCCACATGGGGAGGAGCCTTGGAGCACAAGAAGCCTCTAGACCATTGTAGCCTCGCCAAGCTCCCAGCTGAGCGCAGCCACGGGAGACACTCAGTGAAGAGTGGCCCAGCGGAACCCTGTCAACCACGGAATAGTGGGACGGAATGTTTGGAGGCGGTACACGACCCAAGCTGTAGGTTAACAGAGGGACTGACGGGTGGTCCAGGAACATTGCACACCACGCGCAGCCCAGCCTCAGGAGCAAACTCTCATCCATTCACCCCAAGAGGGTGACTTAACACCAAGTGCCCCAATTAACACACCTTAGCAGTATGATTTCACTAGTGTTAATCAAGCCACAGGCAGGGTTCCCAGGGACCTAGGCCAGCTTGGCTTCACCCAGAAAGAAACCCTGTCTCTGTGCACCAACAGAAAACCCCAAAACAGGGGCGCCTGGGTGGCTCAGTCGGGTAAGCGTCTGCCTTCGGCTCAGGGTATGATCTCAGGGTCCTGGGATCGAGCCCCGCATCGGGCTCCCTGCTCAAGTGGGGAGTCTGCTTCTCTCTCTCCTTCTGCCTCTCCCCCCTGCTTGTGCTCTCTCTCCCTCCCTCCCTCCCTCTCTCTCTCTCTCAAATAAATAAATAAAATCTTTAAAAAAAAAAAGAAACCCCCAAAACAGCTCTGGCCTCTTGGCGGAAGGATGCCGCCAGTGGGTGCAGCCATCCCCTCAGCTGGTACCTGGCCACTGAAAGGGTGCCATGGACTCTGGGGCGCTGGGCAGGTTGCAGGCTCACTGGGGAGAAAGGAGGCGAGCCCGGCAACAGTTAAGTGGATCGGTGAGATTTTAATAAGAGTGGTGGACAACAAGGGGGTGATTTCACAAAGCAGTCAGTGAATCACTGCCCCACGGACAATGAGAACATGCCCTTAGGTCTCCAACCTTATAGGTAGAGCGCTTTCGGGTCCCTGACCTCTTTTAATTAAAACAACAACCCAGCGAAGCGGGGGCAGAGCAGGATTCATTACCGCTTTTGCAAATAAAGAATTTAAATGGCACAGTTGCGGGGGGACGGCATTGAGTAGAACCCCCGTGAACTGGAACTTCAACCCCTGGGTCCCTGAGTCCTGTGAACTGGCCCGAGGGCAGGGTGGGTGCCTGTGAACACAGCTGTATGGGAAGACTGCCCTCAGGCTGGACACCACGTGTGGGAGCACTCTCGTGGGAGGCGGCCTGCAGGAGGAAGCGTGCTCCTTGCAGAGTATTTCTCACTGTGGTCCTAGCACCTCCTGCCTGGGGAGGACAGTGGTCCTCCTGCCCTGGGATGCTCAGTAATAATGCAGATCTACAGACCGGGAGTGGGGCCTAGGAATCTGTATTTAAGTATCTCCCAGCTGACTCTAGTGGTCAACCATATTTGAGCACTCTTGCCCCAGAGGTCGCTTTGCTAGGTGGCATGGTTATCAGGTCACTTAACTGATAAGAGCGGAAATGGGACTGGGGCCCCATGATCCAGTGCTCGAGCGAACTCTCTGGTCTTCACCAAGAAGGTGGGACTATTCCAGTTTGGGAAGGCTCTCTAAGATCTGGGCACGCAGGGAAGATGGAGGATTAAAGCACTGGAGGTACCAAGGGAAGAAAAGGTCCGGGGGAATGATTCAATCCCACTCAACCCTATGCTGCATATCCATTATTAAACTCCATCATTGTGAAGCGAAAACTCACAGTAAAGGGACAGGAAACACGAACAAGGGTTTGGGTTCCTAACGTTCTCTAGGATCTTGTCTCCTGCTTCCTGGAGGTGAGGCAATGTCATTCGTGTGCTGGGGCATGGGCAGGGTCCCCTCCCACTCTGTCCTGGGGTCTCAGGACTCACCGGAAGTCAGAGAGCAGAGCTCTCAGGCAGACAGCCTGCCGGAGCGGGACAGTACGCTTCCTGTGCACCCTGGCATTAGACTTCCTCGGGGGGGGCGGGGGGGGGGGCGGCGCTCATCCCCCATGTGGGCAGGTTCTGCCCATGGAGACAGAGATGCCCAAGAAAAGCTCCCAGCAGGCTGAGCGAGTGGGCATGAGGTGGGCATGGGGGTGTCCTCTCCTCGTGTCATCACAACTGGGGCCCTCCTATTTGAGACCCATCTCATTTCTGTCACCCTTTCCTTCTCTTTGTGATGGAATCACAGCCACTTGGGATCTGGATCAGGAGGAAGTGTGCTGTTTAAGTGCACTCATAATTGGAGCTAGTAAGCTGCTCCTTAATAATCAGCGTGGTTCCCACTCAGCTCCCCAAGGCCCCCTCCCGCCTCTGCTCTGTTTTCATCCTGGCCTTCCCAGGTGGGGACTCCTGAAAGGGGCCCCACGGGTCTGCCATCTTTTCCCTTTCTTTCCAGATGGCCTTAACAGACCCCAAGGGTGGACCCTGTCCTTCTCATGATTCAGACGGAGCCTCTGATCAAGGGCTCGGAGGGGCCAGAGAAGCAGATTCCCAGAAAGGATGCTATTTTGGGAGCTTGGACAGTGGAAAGGCCCAGCCTACTCACTCTCTGGCTCAGCAGAGCCCAGCCAGGACCCCTCCCGTCTGTGGAGGAGGAGAGACATTCTCCCTGAAGCCAAAAATGGCAAGTGTCTCTCCCACCCTGGCTGTCCCCTCCAGTGGGTACAGAGAGGATGGAAAAGTGGCCCTGGTGACATCATTGTCAGTGCCATTGTGAATCAGAGCTTTAGGCTCCAAGACTCCCGGCTGGGCCCACTCCCTTCCTCTCTCCAGGGCCCAGCCCCACCTCCAGCCTCAGCCTGCAGGGCCAGGGAGAAGGGGGGCTCCCAAAGGGCTGAGGGAAGTGTGCCGGGTAAGGAGCCCAGAGAGGGGAGCCCCGAAAGGGCAGAGAAATAAAAAAAGCAAATTACTTTTGCTGTTTCATTTTATACAGTTTTTTTAAAAAATTATTATTCTCATTACAAAAGTAAACTGTAGTCACTGGAGAAATTTTCAAAAACCTCAGCACTCAGAAGCAAACGAAAATTGTCTTTAATCCCCACTGCACAGAGATCGTTACTGGGGGTATTTGTGGTTTTCTTTGCATATTTATATCAGTGTTAATCCACAAGCTCAAGTAACTCAAGGACTATCACATTATTTTTCCATTAGCTGATCTCCGTGAGGAGTGCCCCTACTATTCCCCTGAGGTGGTAGAAATCTCAGCTCCAAGAAGGCCCACGCCCACTCTCCTGGCACGGTGCTAAATTCTGCGGGCTTCCAGTGGGTGGGTGGTCTCCCCACCCACAGCTCTCTCTGCGCTGGTGTCCACCAAGCACCTGCTGTCCTATCTGCGTCCTAAAGGTCAGTCCTGGAGGCCACTGTTACCTGGATCCTAATTCCCATCCAAAAGACATCCTCAGACCCCCCCACTCCACTTGCATGCCCTTCTTGGAGCACAGGCTCAGAAGCTCTTCTGTCTCCAAACCACTTTGGAGCTGGAGGAAGGTAGCTGTGGCCCTTGGCACTTGCATGGGTGGGCTTGCAGGAATCACTCTACCTTCTCACACCCAGTGCAGCTGGGGGAGCCCCCCATCCTCCGAAGACTTCTGCCTCCCTGGGGCTCTACCCAAGATAGGTTTTGATTATCTCCTACCCCCTGATCCCCAGAACTATCCATGTTTCTGCCATCCCTCTCATGGCAGAGATGTCTCCTTGTGCCCCAAGCAACTTCCCACGTCACCCTGCCCTGAGAGCAGGAAGGTCTCCTGGGATGTCAGGGATGGGAAAATTTGCCCTTACACAGAGCTACCATATAAGGGTGAGTACGCACTGTACAGAAGTGCCCTGCTGAGTGGTGAGGATACCACAGGCTAACACCTGCCCCGCCGAGGAGAAAGGCACCTCTGGCTGATGCCCCCAAAGGTGCTGTATGTGCCAGGCACAGCCCTGCCCTTACTCAGGACGCCTTGTTCCGAACCTTACACCCAGACTTTTGAAACTCAAAAGCCAGTCATCCGACTTGTGTGAATGAGTCCTGCCCTGTTGTCCCTTCCCCGAGGCAGTTACTGTGGGGCTGTGTTCCGTCTGCAAGGGAGCACCATGGGTGCCGGGAGACGCCTGAGATCACACACACCCACGCACGTGCACACCCACACGCACGCTCCCGGCTCTGAGGCTGATTTGAATCTTTGGGTTTGGGGCCAGAACCTAAATTTAAAAAGCTCCCCGAGGTGGGCCTGCAGGGGGTGGGGGAGACGAGGTACCATGAGGAGAAACTGAGACCCAGTCCCTGGAGCACCCTGCCCCACAGCGCTCAGCTCCCCTTGGGGCAGGGTTGGGGTGGGGTGTAAGCCATTGCCTTTCTTGCCTAGATGGGCGAATTCAGGGCCCAGCTGGGCTGGATGGTGGATGGTCCTATCTCAGAATGCCCCTGACACCCCCAAGCATCTCCTTTTTTCCCCTATTTGGTTCCAGTTGAGATGCTGAGAAAATCCGCACAACACCATTTCTGGGGGAGTGGCATCTTAAAGGCTTTCATAAAGAAGGACCAAACGATTCGAGTCATTCAGCCCACTTCTCTTAGCCAGCAGAGCGAGCCCATGGGCAGCCTCCTCTGGGATGGGGGGAGGATGGGAGCAGCCCCTTCCCCAGCAGACACAGGCTGCGGGGTCCACATGTGCCTCCCTGCAGGACACCTTCCAGGATGGAGACCCCCAAAATTCGGACCTGAAAACCCAGGGCAGTAGAAGAACAGGTCGGATTTCTGTGGCCTCAGCACAAAATGGCAATGCTAATGCAGTTTCCAATTTAGGTTTTAAAATGCCACTTAAAGGACAGCTTCAGTTCTCTCACTTAAAACTTTTTTTAAATAATCACATTTCCTCATGAATCAGGCCGTGGGCATATCTGTCCTTCCGTCCCTGTCAGGAACTGACAGAACAAAAAGGATATTTTCTCAGATTTTTTTCATAACCAGTTGCTGCTTCTTTGGTTGGTGAGGCCTTTCCTGCTCCTCCCCCACATCCGTGGTCCCTTCTGCCCTGGGGGTCTCTGGATCGGTCAGGACCCAGCTGCTCCCCTGTGGGGGCAGACGGCACCCCCAGGGGCAGAAGTGCAGTGACGACCAGGACAGAAGAGAGAGCCGTTCCCCAGACACTGGCCAAGGGGCAGGTTGGGAGCAGGGGTGACCCGCTAGAGGGAGGAGCTTACCCAAAATTAAAATGATCAGGACCCCTAACACTTTTATAGGAAAGAAACCAAGTTGTTTAAAACAAACAAACCTTGGGAAAAAAAGAAGACGTAATTTCAAACCCTGAAGGAATATGATCCCAAATTTTGTAAATTTGGATTTTTTTCCCTCTTTCTAGTCAAGGATGGAAACCCTTCCCTATATTTTAAGTATAGGTGGGGGGAAGGGCATGAAAATGGAATGTTGTCGGAAGGCTGTCTCTCCTTATCCCACCCTCCCATTAACTTAAAAAAGTGACTTGAGGATTTGTGCCCATGAAGACAGGGTCTGCGGACGGCCCAGACCTACTGCCGGGGGCGCAGACCAGTTGTCAGGGACCCCAGCAAGAGCCTTCTCTAGAGGACGGGGTTTGCCGGCTTGGCCTGGTCTTTGGGGAGGGAGGTGAATAGGGAAGGGGTACCTGTCCTTGCAGGGTCAGGACTAATCCCCTAAGACGGGAGTCGGGCTTCTAACTGTCCACCCAGGACTCAGCTCAGCGGCAGGATCGGAGGCAGAGCTCAAGCCTGTGCCTGCTGCAGCTCCCCGACCTGGCCCAGCTCCCCAAAGCCTACTCAGAGTGCTCACTCTAGAGGCAGCTAAGAGAAGGATGTAGTGATGACAGGAGCTGGTGACACCCCTTCCTGCTGGTAGGTCCCCCGCCACAGAGCTTCCCCAATCCCCCCATGGGTCGGGCTGCAGGCCACCTGGGCCATTCCCTGTACCTCCCAGGTAGAGGTCCAGCCATACCTGAACCCTCAGAAGGTTGAGCCCAATGGCCTTTCCCAGTCCTTCCTCTGGGGCAGGCCCTCTGTCTCTCCTATTTCCCCTACCCCAGACATCAGGCAGCCCTGACACCGCTGGAAGCAGAACCAGTCCCCCTCAGTTTGTCTGTTCTTGGGGAATGCTCGACCTCGCCGATCTCGGTCAGCAAGCATGGAAACACCCCTTCCCACGGCCTCAAACATTGTGGAGCCAGCGTCTCACTTACCAAGGCCTCAAAGGCACTACATCTACTGGCCAGGCCTTCATCTGAGCTCTAAAGGACTCTGGGTAGAAACAATACTGGAGGCTGACAAACAGGAATGTTCTAGAACAACCCACCAGACTGAAGGGAGGAACATAATGCGAGCCCAAGTGCTGATGTGGCACGTTCCAACCTTTCTGCCATCGGTGTCATGTCAAATTCCTAGCAGGGGAGGGGAGAAGAGTAGAATTCTAAATTGCTCCTGCTCATGTCCAGGATGACTTTTATTTCCTTCTTTACCCTTGTCTATATTTTCCAGATAAGGACCAAATACTATTATTATAACCAGTATAAAAATAAGAGGAAAAGGGTTGCACTTTAAAAAGGTCGGTGGGAGGCACTGTAAGTTGCTGACTCAGGCAGTGACCTGAAGGTGATCTGGGCTCGAGCTGGCAGGGGAGCACAGCCGGGAAGGATGGAGGTGGGTTTACCGTGAGGTCAACAAAGCTTGAGCTTGTGGGCCCAGCTCATGTTCACCTGGTCCGGCGTTTCTGTATATTTGCAAAGGTAAGGCATTTTATCAGGTGAGACTACTGTCTTCCCCTAAAACTCCCCCCCGCCCCGCTACCCCCTGGTGATTCCCAAGAACATGCCCACCACCCGCTCTCTGGGCTCCCTGGTGCAGGGTCAGGGGTGGGGGACGCCCTGCTGAGGTGTTCCTAAACACCTGGTAGCAGGCAACGTGGCTACAGAAGGGAACTGAGGAAGTCTGGACTGTTCTCCCACGTTTTGGATCTTTGTCAGCTTTTTACAATCTGTAATTTATTTAGATTCTGTTTCTCTTTCTAGATAAATACTCACTTGAAAACCGAATTTTGTGGTGTTATTCTCCAAGAGGGCCCCTCAGATGCACAAGGGCCGCACGAAACCTTGCTCTGCCCCTGAGGACGGACTGCAGAGGGACGAGGGAGGGCATGAGGCTGCTGTAACGTCAGAGTCTGGCAGTGGGGCTCTGTCCCCCGGGGCAGGAGCAGTCCGGATGGAAATGCCAACGGTGAGGAGAGAGAGAGAGAGAAGACCCAGCCACGACACACAGCCCGGGGTCCTCACGGACCTTACAGTGCAGGCCACAGACACAAGGCCCTGGCCATGGGGGGAGGGTGGGGGAGATCCTGGGCTCTGACCTTGGCCCAGACTCGTGGACCAAAACCCAAGGGCATGACTATCAGCCCTGGAAGACTCTGAATGTGAGGCCTGCCATCTAAGCCAACTGTCAACAGCTGGAGACCGCCTGGGTCACACCCACCCAGGAAGGAGGAAGGGTTAGCCTGGGCCGGGGCTAGCAGAGGGGGCTTCTGAGGAGAGGTGAGTCTTGCTGGGACTTCAACCCCTGGCATCTGCCCCTGCCTCCCGGCCTCCATAACCCTCTGCAAAAGGCCACCAGCCCAGCCTGGGGAAGGGGAAAAGGGACTCTACTCTTGGCCACCCACAGAGCCCAACCTACCCACAGCTGCACACATCCTGCCTGACAGGCGACCCCTGGCCTGGCCGAGACAGTTTAAGTCAGAGGCTCTCCCTGCCAAGCCCTTCCTTCCCCTCTGTTCTCACGAGCCCCAGGCTGCACTGCGATCAGAAAGCCCTCCTGCCTACCTTGCCTTCTGCACCTTTGATTCACCACAGGCATTTCTGCCAGTAAATCTCTGGCTCCTGCTTCTTGGTGGACCCAAACTGACACAGGGCCCAAATGGATTTTTCTTCTTGCCATAAGCAGAATAATTAAAGGGAGACTAGAAGCCAATAATTCTTGCATAGTGTGATTCAGTGATGTTTAATGCTTTACCAATGGGCTATCTAAAATACTACTGCACCTCACCTGATGGATGCACACTCAATCTTAGGAAAAACAATCCTAGAAAAGAACCACCTCTTCCTGAATGAGTTCTTGTGCCCTGGTGTCACCACCAAGTTCCAGATCTTTCCATGAAGTAGTTCTCCCTTAATGCCGCAGATGGGACAGGTTGCGGGGGCCTCCTAATTGGCTGAACAGACCTTCTGCCTCACCTTGCTGCCTGTCTCTACTTCTGGTGCCCAATCTCTCCCCAAGTGTAACCTCACGAGCCGGGCACCCCCTCACCTGGAAATACAAGGGCAGGACCAGAGGACCCAGCCAGAGTCCCAGGGGCCCCTGAGCCTGGCTACTGATTGCAAACACCAGCCCTGTTCCAAGCTCTGGCTGCCCCTTTTGGTACATGCTGGCTCTATCCCAGCTTTGGCCTACCTCCCATTCTTGGCCAGAAGGGTGGCCTGCTCCTTAGCATGCAGCGACCTCATTCATGACTCCACACCAGCCACACTGGTTGTCCTTTCCAGAAAAGTCTCAGTGATCCAGCTCAGGGGGCAGCAACTGGTCACCACTGGTCTCAGCAGCTTTGGAGGCTTTGTGTCTCTGTGGCCTGCTTAGCTAGAGGCCACACAGCTAAAGGGACTCAGAGAGGCATTTGAGGTCACATGTTGTTGGAACCAAAGAGAAGGGTATCAAGGCACTACGCAGTGAGACTTTGTCCAAAAACTGGTACCCCCAGGGTCATCACATCACCAGAGTCAGAGCCACCCACCACCTGTAGACCAAGTTTACTTATACCTGCTTCCAGGTGTCTCCAGACCCAGCCCCAGCCAGCCCCATAAATCTTGTCACTGACTCTCTCCATCCCACCCTCTGATCCAGCAAGAGAAGCTGCAGGCCCATGGCATCAGAGGACTGCGGTGGACACACCCTTTCTGGGAGAAGGGTGTCCGTGAGCACCCCCCTTACAGCTGGCCTCACGCTCACACCCCATCCTTTACCCAGGTATCCCGCGCCACAGACCGGTCCCTCACAAGGTCCAGCCTGATCATTCCCCAAGCCCACTACTGTCTGTTTCCTCCTTGGGAACAAACACTGCATTTCAGAGCTGGGCTTAGCGTACTTGCTATTTGGTTCTTAAAATGCTTATTCTAAAATGCAACCTTAAGTCACCAGCCACTGTGGTTGCTGAAGCCATCTGTAAAAAACAAAAAAACACAAAAACCCACTAAACCACTGGTGGGGGCCCTGGTTAAAATGAAGAGGTCTGCAAGCAAGGACAGCATCCACACTCACAGAGAAGCCCGCCCCAGCAATCACAGTGCACGACGCACACGGAAAACCACTCCAGCGGTAGCGAACCCCTGACCGCAACATTTCACCCTTGACCTGCACCCCAGCCTCTTGGTGACACGGAGCCGTTTAACAATAATTCCCCTTGCTTGCAGGAGAAACAGAAATAGCTTCACCCAGCTCCACAGGCCGCGCAGCACAATTTATGTGATCCTTGGGCTCTAATGCTCCTAGGCTCCCCAGTTTCCATTAAGCAGCTGCGAAATGGCCCGCGTGGCAGGAGAGGCACCCTTGCCTGGCCTGCGTGTCCCTCCACAGACAGGCCAGCAGGGAGGGAGCACGCGTCGCTGCTCAGCAACCACGTAATGGGGAAGAGGGCGCTCTGGGGTCCTGGCCCTGTGACCCCTGCCTGTCAAAGCCAACTCAGAGCCCCTTTATAATCTTTTCCAAGACTTAAATGTACGAGTACACAAAGGTCCCTTAATGGAAGGTCGCTCTGGCTTGTGTAACAAGCTGTGTAAACTTCATCTCTGCATTCACTCAGCACTGGCCTTGTTTACTTTCCTGCCCGGGCACGTTCGGGGAACGTGACTGCCCTCCTAGGGCTCCGAACATCTTTTGGAAAAGAAACAGTGCCCTCCCTGCTTCGAGACCAAAAGACCCCCAAAAAAGGGCAAGATCCCTCTCCAACTTGACCAAAACACCAAGCAGTTGGACCACATGCTCTTTGGTGAGTTGCTCATGAGAAGCAGCTGCTGGAGACGGAGCCGGACAAGTACACGCTGCAGAATCTTGGCTCCCTTGCATCCTGACCCAGCTGTGTGGGCCTTGGCAAGTGACACCACTCCGAGAGGCTGCAGCTTCCTCCTTGGGGAAAGAGAGGACACAGCAGTGCCTATCTCCCAGGTCCCTGCGAGAAGAAAGACCATGCTGAGGCCCAAGCTGGAGCTTGGCCTGTGGGAAGAGGTCCGTGAGTGGCAGCCACCAGCACTGCTCTGCCCTTGGAGGCGGTCATGGTCGTGTTGAAGGGCATGGCCTCTGGATCCTTGGCTGCCTAGGTTCCAGCCTCAGCTCCGCCACTCACAGGCTATAAGCCCTTGCATGGGTCACTTCTGCCAAACGCAATCTGATGCTGTGGGAGCGGGAGCTGCAGGGAAGGAACGGGAGTGCCAGGGACCCCAGGTTTAGGGATTTCCCCGCCCCCGTTCATGAGCAATGGCACTGCAGGGACCCTGCATCCCTACCCAAACCTCTGCAGACTCCCCGGCTCCGTGCCCACTTCCTGGATGCTTACAGCATGTTTCCAGAGCACGACCAGAAATCACTTACCATAATCCCTCATTTTATAGCCCAAAGGGCTGGAGCCCGCCCCAGACTCCACTGAGGACCTCCCAGCTGAGCTGCGCCCGCTTCCTGCCGTCACCTAGTATTCTTACCTGATCTCATGGGTCAGGCAGAGATGACGTAGAGAGAGTAGGGCTATGTTACTCCCCAGACAGAGCAAAGAGGAAACCCCAGGCAAAATCCCAAACCCAGCTACTCAAGCCCTACCATTCAAGGCTCACCCAGACCCAGGGAACCACGACAGCAGTGGCTTCGTCTGGACAAAATCTCTTCCATCCAGTCCGCATGCTGAGCCTCCCCCAGGCTCCAGGTGTCCAAGAGGAAGCCTGCTCTGATTTCACATAATGTCCCCCGGGATCCTGCTGGCTGAAAAGAATGCCATCCAAAATAGGTCAGGCCTTCAGAGAACGAGACTACCTCCCCGCATTCGAGCGGCCCCCTCCCATGGCTACCGCATCACTCTGTGTGGTGGCTGTCTTGTGCTAATATGGGTAAGCCTTGCTCCTCTCAGAGCCAGCTTCCCCCCCTTGGAAAATGAGGGGTTGGCTGAACCATCAGCCAGGCCTCAGGGCTCAGCGTCCTATGCCCTAGAAGCACCTCAGGTGGCTCCCCAAAACCAAGGTGGGTAGATGAGGCCGTGCTGCATCCTGCCAGGTCCTGCTGTCCGCACCAGGGAGGCCCCTCAGCCCATCCTTTCCAAGAGGAAAGCACCGCCAAGAGCCTGCGGAACAGGAGGCCTCACTCGGCAAGCAGGCGAACATTCTGGAGAGTCAGGCCTTGGACCCCAACTTCAATGTTAGACAAAGAGGTTGCAGAGGTGTTTCTCCTGGGCTGAGACGGATTTGTGGGAATGAGCTTTGGCCAAGATTGGCCTGCCTACCTCGGTTGTTCACGTTAGGCTTGTGGCCAGGTGTGGTGAGGGCAAGGGGGAAGAACTAACTTGGCTCTCCTCCTGCTCATTCAGCCAGGGCTCACCAAACTCCCCCCATGCGCTGCACCCCAGGACGGGCTGAGAGACACAGCTCTGAACGTGGCTGCCCCTGTAGGGATCTCAGACAAGTGACGGGGCAACAGAATGGAGACTACAGTGAGGGGTGAGGTATCTAGGGTGCCAAGCGGAAGGAGGCACACTCAGCGCTGACTACGCACATGTAGGACATGGAAGGCTGCGGGGGGCTCCATAGTTTCCTGCCCTGGGCTTCTCAGCCGCTGCCCCCCAGCTCTGGCCAGGTCAGACAGTGACGGCCCTGGGAGGACAGTGCTCCCGGAGAGGTGCAGGGGCTCTGGCATCCCAGGCAGCAGTACCTAGTCTAGTCTGGGGGGCTTAGACAGTTTCTCAAACGAACGGAGGAATTTGGACCAGGAGAAACCCTCAGTCCCACTGACGGCTCACCTCTGTTCTGGCCACCCAGCCTTTGCCAGGGCTGGTGAGGTCAGGTGGGCCATCACCACCCTCACACGCCCCTCCTGCCCCCACCCAGAGCTGAGCAAGTGAGCTCACAGTGGGGGAAGGACATGCACCCTCAGGGCACAGCTAGAGAAGGGCCTGGGCTCCTCGGGGAGCGCCTCTGCCACTGCCCGCCCCCCCCCCCGTTGCCCCCCCACCCCCACCCCAGAGGCAGTGTGCCCTGCCTGCGCTACCCAGCAGCCAGTGGGGCAACGGGCCAACCCGGCTCCACCGGAGGGGGAATATCCAGGAGGGGAATGGAAGCAGGTGTCCACGTCCAGCTGAGCCTTGCCTCGGAGTCGGTCTGCTGTCCACTACTGTCTCTGTTTTGCCTATGTCTCTGATCATAGGTCTGTAACCATTTCTTTGTCCGTCAGTCTTTCTGTGACCCTGTTTTTCCTCCCTCCCTCTCTCTCGGTGTCCCTCTGGCCTTAAGTGATGTGAGGCCAGGCCAGGGCAGTCGCCGCGTGTCCTCCGTCGCCCCATTGGTTGGCAGCCGCTCCCCCCGGGGGGGCAGCCGCTGTCAGTCCCGCCCCACACCCCCCACACCCCCCCGCCGGGGACCTGAGCGCGCTCGGAGCCGCCTCGGAGCGCAGTCTCTTGTCTCAAGACAGGAGCGCAGCAGCCAAAGCGAGTGGGGACAGGCTCGCCGCACACCAGGCGTCTGAACAGGGACTGTCGGCTGCAGGACTGCCTGCGCTGAGACGCAGCGGCCGCGGCGGCGCCGGAGGACTCCCCGCCACCCGCCCTCGGTGCACCTGGCGTCCCGGCGCTGAGCAGGCACCCGAACTGCGGCCGCACTCGCCGGGCACCTCTCGCCGCCGCTGAAGCCGAGGGGAGCCCCGAGCCCGGAGCTGACCGGAGCTGGGGGCTGGAGCCCAGAGCGCGGCTCCAAACCCGCGAGCCGGGTGATTGGCACGGCGGGGGGCGACGGCAGGACCCAGGGAAAGCCTGAGGGTCAAGCGCGCGGGGCCGTCCAGCTCCGAGCCCCGGGGCCCGCCGCCCCGCGGGGACGGCAGCTGAGCGCGGAGGCGAGGGAGCGGCGCGGCCCGGGCTGACCCGAAGGCACCGGCCCCCGGTGAGGTGCGCGCAAGCAGGGCGGGAGGGGCGCGCCATGGAGGCGCCGGGCGGCGCAGGGCGGCCCGACACCGAGTGAGGCGGTCCGGCCGGGGTCGGCGGGCCATGTACGGAGACGTGTTCAACGCCACGGCCGGCCCCGAGGCGGCTGGAGGCGGCGCGCTGGCCCTGGCGGCCACGGTGAAGGCAGAGGGCGCTTTGCCGCTGGAGCTGGCCACGGCGCGCGGCATGCGGGACGGCGCGGCCACAAAGCCCGACCTGCCCACCTACCTGCTGCTCTTCTTCCTGCTGCTGCTGTCCGTGGCGCTCGTCGTCCTCTTCATCGGCTGCCAGCTGCGCCACTCGGCCTTCGCCGCGCTGCCCCATGACCGTTCGCTGCGCGACGCCCGCGCGCCCTGGAGGTCGCGGCCGGTGTAGCGGCGGGGTGAGTCGGGGCCGGCAGACGCAGTGTCCCCGTCTCACCGCCGGCCGCCGGGAGCAGCCGGGCCGCAGGAGCCCGGCGCCGGGGGTCGCCCCTGGGAACGCCGCGCGCTGACCCAAAGACCCTTTACGACCTCGAGCGGCCTCCGGGGCGGAAAGGGAGTCGCCGGCGTTCGCAGGCTGCGCAGGGTCGCGCGCGATCCTAGCTGCGCGCGCTACCACGGTTCCGATCCCCTGGCGGAGTCTCTCTGCCCCCCGGACAGCGGGTCTAGCCGGGGAGTCTTCCTGAGAGACGGCGAGCCAGCCCGGACGCAGGAGCCTTCCCCGCCGCCCGCCGACTCCCTTGCTTTGCACAAGGAAGGGGCAGGCACGGCCGGGCGGGCGCGCAACTAGCACGGAGCTGCCTGTCCGGACTCCCTGGCCCCCTGGCTGTCTTCCCGCAGCTGCTACCGCCGCTTCCTCGCTTTGGCACCGAGGCCCCCCGCTAGAATCCGAGCGTGAACTCAGCCGGACTTGGAAATGATGCCTTTTGGGGGCTGCGTCCCCCGGGGGAAGCGAGGGGATGCCGAGTTTCAGTAGGTCCCGCCTGGGTCCAAGGGCTCAGTTTTCTCTGCGGGCACGGGGGGAGAGGCACAGGGTCGCACCGGCAGCACCCCGTGGTCGGGGATCCGCGTCCCTCACTCTACAATAAAACCTCACCGAATTAGACCCAGTGCTGAGAACGCTCTGCTCTTTGGTTGCGCCACTTTGAAAAGGGGGATTAGGGCCGGGCGAGCGACACTTGAGCTCTTGACCCAGGTCAGTCTTAATGATACTTCCTCCTCTCCAGCTTTTCCCCAGCCTCTGTCAGTTCCTTGTTCTGGGAAGTGTTTTCAGGGCCGGTCTCAAAGAGGAACTGCTGCCTCATCTGCTAAAAAAAATTCCCCGTGAAGGCTCCATAGAGACCTTCCTCCAGGCACTTCTTCCACCTGGGCCTGAACCCTCCCAAGAGCCAGTTCCAGACCAGAACCATCTGGTGATGGAAGGACCTGAAGGTCCAGCGATGGGACCAGCGGCTCAGCACTTCCTCCCAAAGTAGGCAGAAGCCAGCTCTGGAGAGCACGGGGGAGAAAGCAGTGCATGAGTAAAGCCAGCTATGAGGGGATGATTATAGAGAAACTGAGAGGGAATAAACAAAGATTTGTGATAACCTTGACCATTTTCAAAGTTAACCTAATTCTAGGGAGTCTACTTTGTGGGGGGTTAAAATAGTTTCAGGAGTTACCTGGCTCAGTGGGGCACTAGAGCTTAGAGAATGTGTGACTAAAAAAAGATGTGGTAGATTATTTAATTCAGTAGTACCAAACCATCTGTGGGGTCACTCAGCTTTTGAGAATCTGAAGAATGCTAGGATGTTGCATCAGGCAAAATGCAGACAGACACACAATTCTGCAAATCTTTTGTAAGGGATGCCTAAGGACCCAAGCTCAGGTGGAGCGGGGCGCAGGGGGGGCGAGATTTGCTAGGGCTGGATGGAATCTTCACCCAGGGCTCCCCACCGCTGTTTCACCTCAGCCAGGGAGTGCCCAAGATAAATAGCCTCCTGGCTCCCATCCCAGGAAGCAGGACAGATGAGCAGGAGACAAGGTCTCACGTTGGGCTGGATTAACCAGGTCTTAGAAAACACCAGTGGTCTTCATTCTGTGCTAACAGTGCTAATTCTATGAAGACCTCACAGAACATTTTAGTCAGGTCTTTGGAACCATAGCCAAACCTCTCTGGCTTATAGTAATGGTAACCCCGCTAATGTGCATGACCCTTGGTTGCAGAGAAGATTAAATGAAACAAATGTAAGGAGATATGAGGCCCCCTGGCCGGTGTAATGAAATAGCACACTGCTGATAAGGGGGACCCCTTTTTGGCCTTGATCTGGGGGCTGTGAGGAGTAGGAGACTATAAAGAGACAGGGTACTCCTTGTGCACATCTCCCAGTGGGTAGATCTAAAGGCGGTATGCGAAATAGAGCACAAGCTCTGGAGTCTGACTGGTTTTAAATCCCAGCACCACTGCTCATTGGCAGTGTGACTCTAGGCACATTATTTAATCTATTTCAGGCTGCTTCCTCATCTGTGAAATGGGTATTCTGTCGCCCAGCTCTACAGGTTTGAAACGTGGCAACAGATGTAACATGCTGGCTGGCTAGCCCCAGTGTGTTAGCGCTTACTCTGAGCCTTAGGCTGGAGGCACCAGTGCGGAAAGGTGAACCTGACCCCCAAACAGGATGTGCTGTCACTAGGAATCATGGTCTATTGTGACCACAAACCAGTGCAAAGGCTGGTCCCTGCAGGGGGAAATATGACTGGCTTAGAGGTCACCTGCAGTTCTTGGGCCAGAATCAGCTAGAGCCAGGGCGATCCAGGAGGCTCTTAGGATCCCCTGATACAATACTGGCCCAAGGCCTCAAGAAGTGGAAACTGAGAGGTGGAAACTGAACAGTGCTAAGATGGAGACAGCCTGGAGTGCGTCTCTCTGTGTCTGCAGGCTTGTAGCCGCGTCACCCACCTAAGCCAATGGCTTGGCCCCTTCAAATACACAGATCCTTTTGAAATAAACTCTTAGGTAATAGGGCCTATGCAGAGATGGAATCTAGGAACCAGGCAGGTTCCATGAGAAGAACTAGACTGGGGCTCTGCTTTGCCAACATTGTGACCCTGAATACTTTCATTCCCTTTTCTAGGCTAGTGTTGGACTAGTTGAGCAGTAACGGGCCTTTCTCATATTGGACCTAGCCCCAGATTCTTCCCTGGAAAGCAGGAATGTGGCTGAGTTCGTGTCTATCCTCTACTGATGGGCAGGGTGCGTGGACTACAATGCGGCAATTGGACATGTAGATGGATATAAGGGAGGTAGGTCCATACACACACATCCTTCTGCCCTTTGCTCCTCCAACAATCCCACGAAACCTTGTAATCGCCTCTGGAGCTGGCCAGGGCATGCTAAAACTAAGAACAGGACCCATGACATAGGTGATGGGGCTGCTCTGCCATAACCAGCCACTGGGAGCAGCAAGAGGGCCGAGCACACCTCCCTGATGGGGACTTAGGGGGCGGTAGGGTGGAAATTAGGGAAGGTGGCTGCAGGTGCCAGGAACCAGGGAGAAGCAGCAGAGCATAGGGACCAAGAGCTTTAGTCCTGCCACTAGGTGGTAACCTGACCTGGGCCACCCACGCTACGCCTTGATTGTGTTCCTGGATTTCTGGGAGCCTCACTTTGCTCACCTGTAAAATGGAGAGCACCTGGCTCCAGGGTTTTCAACATGGCCTGAGACACTGCAGGTGATGTTTGGCTCCTGTGTGCCACAGAGGAAGTGCTCTGGATGTGAGCTCTCCTTGCTGTTAACCAGGACGACCGTGTCGGAGGTGTTTGCAGCAGCACTAACCTAACTGCTCTCCCTCAAGGACCTGCAGTCCCGAAGCCTGCCCAGAGTCGGAGGGCAACTGTCCTGGGTCTTTCGTCTCCCTGCACATTCTCGCTGAACTAGCTCATCCACTCTCATGGTTTCAGGGGCGTTTCAAATGATTCGCTCCAGACCTTATCCCTGGGCCCGCTCCGTAGCTCCGTTTGGACAGCTCCTGGGGAACCTCAGACTCTACCTGTCTGAGGATCATCACCTTTCGATAAACAGCACATCTTCCTCCAGTCTCCTCCAGCTCAGTAAATTGCACCAGCATCTGGCGGCCCAAAGTGAAAGCCGCGGTGGTCGCCCTTTACCCCCAACCCTTCGTCCTCCCCCATGTAATCCATCACCTTCCAGATACCGATCCACTCCATCTACTCCTCTCCATCTCCACCACGGCCACCTGAATTCAAAGCCCAACATTCACGTTTGCCTCTCTCCAAAGCAACATCTGAGCCCAGTACCTGCCTCCAACTCCAGCTTATACTCCAACGGCTTCTCCTTGCCCTCAGGATCTAAAACAAAGCCCTAACCTTGGCCTTCAAGACCTAGCACCATGTGGCCCCACCAACCGCTCCAGCCTCATCTCCTCACACTCCTTTGTACTCCAGGCTCTAGTCACAGGGGCCTTTCAAGCCCTAAGGTCTCCTGCCTGAGCTACTTGTCTCTCGTCCCTCGTCTTGCTAGTGCCTTCTCATCCTTTAGGTAAAACTGACAGATCTCCTCCTCAAAAGGACTTGGCTGAGTCCTCAGAGACCGGTTCTCTTCGTTCATAGCCCCCCATCAGCTCCCTTATCATACCTATTAAAGAACTGTGCAATTCGGAGCCTAATGCCCCTCTCCCTACTACCATGTAAGTTGTAGGAGGTCAGGGACAACATTTGCCCTGGTCACTGCTGCTTTCCCGATGCCTAGCTAAGTGTTAAACACAAAAGAGACATTGAGTCTTGGATGAATGAAATATAGTGGAAAGACAGAGTTAGAGGTTTAAGGTGAATTGCCTGCGGGTTCTTCATCTGAACGCTTTGTCTTTGATTTTCCGCCTTAAACTAAACTAGTATCAGATAAAACACTGAGTTGAACTCTCCTTATTGATTGGCCCTTCAAGTGGCCACTTTCCTGGAGGTGGTAATCCACAAAGTTGTTAGCAGGGGACATTTCCTGTCTCCATCTATGTAACACCTCGGTTATTATCGCGTCTCCTGCAGAGACTAAAGAACATGCAATTTAAGTTTGTACACTTAGCTATTTCTGCTTGAATCACCTTTTTCCTGCAGGGAAGCAGAGATCTTTGTAACATCATTCATGCTTTCTGGATTGTCTTGACTAAGAATCAGTTAAATCACTGCTTCACGCATTGACTTCCTCACCTCTTCCTGAACTTGGATCAAAGACTTCCTTCTCAATGCGACCTTCCCTGGATCCTTGATCTAAAACTTCAACTATCTTCCCGGCCCCGCCTCCAGCCCTCGATGTTTTAAAACTCCCTTTCCTACATTTTCTCCTTAAAACTTCCCACTACCCTATATATTTTATTGTTCTTGTTTTGTGCCTCCATCAACCAGAATGAAGATCCTTGAAGGAAAGAACTTTTGTTTTATTCAGTTTACCCTATGCCTGATATCTAATATTAGTTGAATGAATGAGCAAACCACCTGGATACTGCTCCATACCAGAAAAAAAAAAAAAAAAAAACATTCAAGAAAATAGAAGCAGAGTCTATTTCTTCAAGTCTCCTTCATTCTCCATTTCTGCTTCTTCTCCACCTTCCAAACTGATCAGATAACCCTAACTAGACAGGGGTCAAAAACACTCAACTGTTACAGCTTTGCCTTCCACAAGGACAGCTGACAACCCTGCTTTAGCTCTACTGCACTGTCTAGAATAAAGCTCGACCTGCGATAAGCACTCAGGGAAGATCTGGTGAGAGTAAGTGAATGAGTCTGAACTGTCATAACAAAGAATACTCCCTGCTTCTGAGTTTCTTCTTCACATAACCTTCCCAGAGCAGCACAGCTTGTCATCCTCATTCCTGGGCTTCCACGTCCATTTTAAAGTGGCTACTCTAGTTCCTGCCGCCATATTTGCATTCTAGCCATTGGGAAGGGGCAAGGAAAACATTCCTCTTCGGAGCATTACACCAAATGGCACGTTTCTGCTCCTGTCCTTAGTCACATGACCATTATCTAGCTGAAAGGGAGGCTGGGAAGTGTGGTATGCAGCTGGACATAGATGTTCTATAATTAAGGAAGGGGAGGATGCGCATTGGTCAAATTCTAGCAGTTTATTACATAGACAATAAAAGCAAAGCACCTTGCTTTTCATTTCCAGTCTTACCATTTTTACGTAACTAGTTTGTGTTTGCATTCATCATCTTCACCCTCACTGCTATCACTAAGTAAGTGAAGCGAATTTTGTAAAACTTAAAAGAATTTTATGTGAAGAGAAAGCAATCAGGGAATGTCGACTATTAATCTTAACAAAGGGATAGCCCTTCAAACTCTTCTGGCTTTTTTTACCCACAACAATCCCACACACACTCTTCAGCAAAATTAATCTTGTATTTGGAAGTACAAACATGGTCACTATGCTCGGTCTCTCAAAGGTGTTACTTACGGTGCCCTACCTGAATGCAATTAAAGGCTTGTCCCTCATGCACAACTGGGGATGCTATTAGGAGATCGAAAACCAGGGTGCTGAAATCAAACTGACTGCAGGGTTCTTAACCCCACCACCCCTGCAAGCTATGAAATAAGTACTCTTCGGTTATTTTTCTGGTCAAATACATCAAGTAAACTGTGCCTTTTGACTTTCTCTGAGGAAAATATTAAACATCAACAGGCTAAAGCTCCAACTTGATTGTTAATTTTGTAGGTTCTCTAACAAATCCAGGAACCTGATAACTTCTGGGCAAAGATCTCAAAGTTCAAGGAGAAAGAACAGATACTGGTCTCCTAATTTCTTAGTTGAGCCTCCCCTTTTCTGATGAGGCAAGCAATAAAGAGATCTAATATTTAAAGTGCTGAGCTATAAACCATTCAACTAAGAACTGCCATATTACATAATTCAAAGTATGAATTCTAGTTAAAAAAAATCACATCTGACTTCTGTCACCTCATTCATTCCACAAATACTGGAGTGCTTACAATTTATCAAGAACTGCTCTAGCAGTGGGAACACAGGTCTGGCCTCGGAGACCTGACATTCCTATGAGGTGAGAGAGTCGGTAAACGGGGTAAAGAAATAAAACCTATAGTATGTCAAATGGGGATAAATGCCATGAAGAATGAAAACCTTTTTCTTTCTCCTTGATTTCCAATCTCATTAAAATATCTGGATAGCTAGGCTTGATGTTGTACACTTTGGAAAGTCTGCCATTCAACAAAAGAAGATACTGAAGAGTGGACAATGTTCTCTTGGGTATATAAAATCCAAGAAACATGGGAGGATGGGTTAGCCTGGTGGTGGGTATTGAGGAGGGCACATTCTGCATGGAGCACTGGGTGTTATGCACAAACAATGAATCATGGAACACTTCATCTAAAACTAATGATGTAATGTATGGGGATTAACATAAGAATAAAATAAATAAATAAAAAAAAAATCCAAGAAACACCTGGAACCAATTTCTCTGAGTGCTTTCAAAAAAGGAGCTACAGCTCCACTCCGACTAATCAGCAAAATTTTTGTCAAAGAAAAGGAAAGGACTAATGTAGAGTGACTACCCACCAGGTTAGAAGGGAACACACACTACACATGGGAAGGTTCAATGGTTAGCTTGTGGCTTGGGTTTTTTTTTATTTATCCTTTTCTGTACTGTTAGAATTCTCAGCATTTAGCTCAGATAAAAGTTATTATTTAATAAAAATGAAATAACACGTGAGGTTTTTATTGGATAGGGAAGGGGGTAACAGATTAAAACAAAAGTATAAGGATGCTTTCAAAATTCATCCCCGGCCATCAAAACACTGCCCCAGGGACTGCCTCTCACAGAAATTCTACACATATCCACTTGTTACGATATGGGTAATACGAGTCTAAATGCCCCTTCCACTGTCCAGCCCACATACTTGAAGACAAGGATGGCTAAGGAAGCTACCAACAACTCTTCCTTATACTTTCCCTGTAGTCTCATCCTCCTTTCTTTAAACTAGACTCACAAAGTGATTTAGTCAGAAGAACAGACCACCTTTTTTTATAAATCAAGTCTTTATTAACGATAGGCTTACAAATTCAACAAAAACACAGTAATATTTAACATGTTAAATGGAGGGAATTTTTAAAAAAATGCTTCCTTCATCGAACCCTATATACTACAGAGCTCTCAAGAAGTACTTTCTTAAAAGCTTGCCCTACCTGCCGAAAGCCTTCTTATAAATATGTATAAAATCTGAGCTGCATCAAACTGCTGTGCTGTGGAAGAGCAGTAACCACTGAATCTCTTGTCTGAGAGAAAACCAAAGCAGGTGTCACGGCTGATCCCCTCATCACCTGAACTGTTTGGGCTACAGCAATCTGACAACTAATCATCTTAAATCGGAGAGAAGCCAACACCTCTGTTGACTGAAATCTTGTGCCAGAACAAATGTTTTTTTAAAATATGCTTCTACAACAGCCACTGAAGTCACTACTAAATACCTTACACTTAAAATAAAAGGCGTTAAGAAGGAACTGATTTGCAGAAATGGATTCTTTTGATGAAGTCTTGTCTCCAAAAAGAATAACAAGAGCTTTTATATGTATTCTTTCGGGTTAAAACGTTTAGTTTGGGTCTTCCTCCTTTTCTAGTGGGGAGCACACAGATTTACACCATCCCTTCCTAATGAGAATGAGTTTGCATTTCTCCTATACACAACACAGCAATGGTAAAAGTATGTACTTGGTGGGGCTGATGAAACTAACCTGTGACTTAAAAAAAATTTTTTTTTAAGGAGAAAATAAAGAAAACTAATCAAGGGTGGATCTCCTAAAGTCAAGTAGCATCAGAAATAATTCCTCTCAATCAAAGAAGCAGAAGAAATGCAAGAGATAGTAAAAATAAAAACGAGTTCTTGTGTGCCAAGCACTGTTCTAAGTACTTTATTTGTATGACTTTATTTAATCTTCCCCAAAATACTATGAAGTAGACTGGAAACTGAGATACAGAGGGGTTAAGCAACTTGCCAAAGGGCACAGAGCTAAGAGAGCCTATGAGACCCAGGATCCCCGTGGAGACAGGCAGAACCCAGAGCCGGTTCTGCTAAGAGCTACTCTATCTCCTAATCATCAGGTCAACACCACTCATTTACAGATAGACCAAGAGAAGGGAAATTAGTGTTTAAACAAAAATACCCCAGACTAGATCTATTAAATACTTCTTCACAACTAAATTAAACTCAACAAACAAACAAAAATACATCAACTCTCTTACAAACAGAATGGAAAAACACTGATATTTTGAGCAAATCTGCTGCGTGGAAAGGCATGGTATATCCATTTTCTATTGCCCATGCACACACAGATAACACAGCCGCTCATAGCAACTGGTCATCTCATCCTTTTTATAACTGCACTCAGTGAAACACGCTAAGTCAAAAGAGAGTACACACACACACACACACAAAAAAACCCCACACACACACATTAAGCAGGTTTCGAGATTTATTAAAATAAAGTATTAGCAAACGATATGCAAAAACAAAGTTCTTAAGAGTTATGGCTTTGAAAAGCACAATATAGTAAAACCTAATACATTTTTATAAGTATCAAAAAGGCAACAGAATTGAAACATGTTGCTAGAATTTCATTTTCTACAACAAAAACGGAAGCAGAACAAGTACAAATAAGAAGCAGATCTACAGTGCAGCCATTGGTTTGGTCTTTATCATCTGCATATGCAAAACCTTTTTAAGAGAAGATGGGCAGGTACATACAAACAATCCAGTTTTCTTGATTACAATCCTATCCAATTTTAAAATAAGTGATTTTCAAAATGCAATTTTAACCCACCAGATTAAGAAGAAAATCACTTGCCCAACTATTATCTTCAAGAGTCCCTACACATAAAATACTTCATGAATAAATCAAAGCAACATCATCTCCAATGACATGAGAAGGGAAAATCCGATTCTAAAAAATTCCTTATAAAAGTAAGGAAGGTGGAATTGTTTGGCCTCACTGTAGTTTTATTATAGTCAATACCAGCTCGTATCAACAAGGCACTAGTTACTGAGGGAAAAGAACCTACCCGCACACAAAATTCTCAACTTTTTAAGAACACGATCTTCAAATGAATCCTTAAAGGACAATGGTTTATGATGATTCCAAGAATTTTCAGAATTGAATTATTGGGACAAGAACCACACAGATCTTTTTCACTCTGCCATGAATGACAGAAGAATCCTGCGCTTGCATCTTTTCACCAAAATATCCCATCACTTGTTTTACAGCAACTGCTACCATCAAGTATTGTATCATAAGCTCTTATTTGAAAAAAAATTTTTTTTGCTATCTAAACTCCCTCTCATTGGTTTTTGTAAACCATCCAATTTCAGGTTAACACTTCAGTTATAACACAGTTGTATTTTAGAAGAGAAGCTTCTATTAGGAATAATGGAACAGAACAAAGGCTGGATAAATACTGTCACCTCTCCTAAGTCCAGCAGGCACCACTGTTTATGCAGAAGAAAGGCCTCGAATTGTCACTTCCCATATATGCATCTGCTGTGAGGAGAAAATCTCCCCCAGATCCCACCGGTATCACCTGGGAAAATGGGTGCTGCTCTGGAGGAAACAGGCCTCAAGCCTGAGATTACCCCCAGGAAGCTGCCCTGCTTAGTATCTCAAGAGACCACCCATAAACCAATGTTCAGGAAAACTCCCTCCCACAAAAATCACCAAACATGCCTGAAACCACCATGCTATCTACTACTTTAAAAGATCCTTGCTTATCTAGCTCCTTGCTATAATGAGGACACACATCTATATTCCTATCTGAGAGAGGGAGTGAGGATTTAACTAGTAAGACAAAGAAGGGCTCACACCCCCTGAAGTTAACAGATCTAAAACTGAAGTCATCACCGGAAGTTGAATTCAAAATTATCAGAAGAGCCTTCCTTCTTCAATAAGTATGAAAGATACCAAAATATTTTAAGTGGGAAAGTGATAACAATCCAAAGTAATACTGAGCAAGCAACTACAAAGAGTATAAAGAAATGGATCTAAGCTGATGTATTAGATGCTCTCTGTAACAGACAGTACTTAAACAGGCACTATCAGACTTTTTGGAGGTTCTCTGCTACTGGTAGGATTTTATTTTTTGTATAAACCTTCTCCTTCAACAGAATACTATTACAGGAAGACTGTTTCCCACAGGTACCCTTAAGGGTTTTATAATGTGAGCCCCAGTTCTCATCTTGACAAGAGATTTCAGATCCAAACACTTATTGATCATTTTACATCTTAAAAGGATGTCTTACTCTCAAATGTTATGAAAAGTATAAAGTAGCTATATCCTCTTTCTGTATTATGAGATATATAGCTCACTGAACTACCTAGTAATCTTACTGTGGATTTCAACTCAGAAACCCAGCCAATTCTATTACCACAGTTTCCTTACGTAACAATAAAATGTGAAAAATGACTTATATTCTGATGTATATGACTTGACATTTTGATTGATGTCTTCTTTAATCGCTAAGGAAAAAGTGTTAGCTTCAGTAGATCAAGAACATGCCTACTAGTTGACATTCCATAACTTAAGCCAAGCAATACCAAAAAGACCATAATACTTTATTATAGAGATGCTGATCAAATGCAACTCTTAAATTTTTTTCCCAATCATCTTTCTGTTGCATTAATTCATTACTCAGATTTTGATTCTATTTCTCTTTTTGCATTTACCAAACCAGTTGTCATTTTATTATTTCCAGACTCTAGTCTTTTCAGCTCACATATGTTAATATATTACACAAGCTATAAAACGTGATTGTTCCAGTGGTGTTGATGTTTCCATAAATTTGACTATAAGCCATTCTAGAGATAAAATAAAAATTTAAAACTGTAATTTTCTGAAAAGGTTTCTTTCAGAAGTGTCTTCTTTTCATTGGTCACTGGCAATTTTTTATTTCTCATCCATGGATTTTGGGCACCCTCGGGAATTAGAGAAGCAGCTACACTGAATACAATTTTCACTTAAAATCCAGGGATGGGGAGTTAATCACTTTTAGGAAATACAACAGGCTTACACCTTTCCATTAAACTTTTAACAGTTAAGAGCTTCAATACTGCCCTTCATGAGATAAAATTCCTTAGGGAAAACAGAAAAGGCCAATCACATAAAACTCTGCCAACTTTCTAAAGGCTGTAACATGAATAAAAACAATTTTTAATTAACTCAATTGAAAACATCAATAAAACAATTCAATAGTTTCCACCAGTTCAAGCCCACTGAAGTTGATTACGTGTATCTGTCATTCAACCTGGATGGTTTTTCTTCCTATAAATTTGTTCCAAAGATTGTGCCATAAACCTGGTAAGTAAAAGAATAATGTAAGTAGCTAGGTTTGAACACGAAGCAAATAATTCTCTTTCATGTGGCTGACACAACCCTGGAAGATGAAGAACGCATGTTGTGTAAAACTTATGTGTAACTCAGGTGAGGGTCAGAAAGGATCCTTTTACCCAGCAAAGAACTGCAGGCTGAAACACATATGGCTCATTCACCTGAAAGAACTAAAGCCACCCACTGGCTGCACTTTGTAAAAGCAATAAATAATGGCACAGAGAACAAAACCAACTGCATTCTCCTTTCCTCAAAAAATGCATTTTTTTTCTTCTCTTAAAAGCAGAAAGGGCAAAGTAGAAAGTCAAACCAAACTAACATTTTAAATAGAAGACTGACATGGCTCCATATACTTTCAAAAGGCACCAGAAAATAGCTTTCTCCAATAGGTAAATTAGGTCATTTTTTTTTTCTTCAAAATAATGTCTCTGTTCTCATGCCATAACAAAGTGTCCATCTGACTGCTCTCTAGAAAAAGAGGTTAAAAGTTCTTTACCCAAAGCCTTCCAGCATGACTGAACGGGTATTTCAGAGTATTTGTGTCTTTCCTCTCTTGAAGACTGTGTTCTGAGAGACCAGCAACCACAGAGGTGCAAAAAAAAAAAAAAAAAAAAGGAAAAAACCCAGCATGCATGGTAACTGAGAGAACAGTCTGCAGTCTGTGATACGTGAATATTTTAAAGTCAACTATCTCCACAACCACTACTTATTCATTCAAGTACCAGCCCAGCAGCCTCAACTTGGGGCCAGACTGAAGAGGCTCTTCGGGCTACAGCACACAGGTCCGTCCCTTGCTCAGGGCAACTGACACCAGTAAGAGCAGCGGGATTAAGTATGAGATTTTCCAACATGAGTAACACCCATAAAGCGGTAGGGACTTAAAAAGGCACCTTAAGTTGGAGCTATAGAATAACAGTCCTATAATCTAGGTTGAAAATACAACAAAAGCTAGAAAAAGTATAACTTCCTACAACCGTAATCTATAAACTGCAGTGTTTGTTAATACAAAAGGGTACCAAGGAAGTAAGGATGAGCATCCAAGTCCAAGTCACTTGAGTGTGTTTCACAAAAGATTACACTAGAAACTGTCACCCATCAAAGTGCAAAATGAAAGATTAATGCATGTCAAAATTAGAGTTCTTGCAACATTGGCCAAAAGCAGCAAAGCTGAACAAGGCCGTGCGTGCACTGTCACTAACTATAAAGTAGTACTTACGACAGATTCTGAGTAAATGACATATACTGGAGATCTGTTGTTTACAATAAATTTTTTTTTTTAAAAAAGGAAATGTTTTACAAAAGATATACTGAGTGAAGTCACAACAGACTGACAAACATTTAAGCTGTATTAAATGTAAATTTTATGACATCACCTAGAAAACTATCACTTTGCTTTTACTGAACACTACTTGTTAGAGCAGTGCATAGTGTTCCTTCAAATAAAAGGGTGGTTTTTCTTATAGTTTCTTTTCAGCCCCTACCATATGCTTTTACAAAACAATGAATTACACTTTCTTCACATTGGTAGGACAAAGAAACTGATAAAAGTAGATCTTCTGTAGGGTTAAGAGGAGAAGGGAAGACTTTTCACAGCACACCTTCTTACACTGTTATAACCTGTCATCACGTGATGTATTACTTTTTCAAAAAAACTGAATAACAAGTTGGTTGGGACAAGAAGGCAAAATTATGTCCCAGTTTAAGATCAATGCCAAACTTGTGAACTGGGGTACAACACTTACTTTCCATTTCTCACAACATTTTTGAGAGTTAATCACATGAACATGAATAACAAACAAATGTAGATTCATCACAAAATACAAATGTATTGGTCACAACTATGTAGAAAAAAAATAAGCTGTAATATCTGTTTTCCATGTAAGCTCACAGTATCTGTACTGAAAGTTTCCCTAAAATTAAAACAAGTCCACTAGTAATATAATTGAAAAGACTACTTCTGCACTATGAGACGGAAGATATGGGGTTCAGAGGGGAGCCCATTTGAGTCAGGACTTTATCCAGCCACTGAAGAGGCCCATGAAGATGAATCTCAATCCAACAGGGGGTGCTGGTAACATCCTGCCGGTGATATTCTGCTCCCCAGCCCTAAGAAAATGAAAAGATATCATAGCAAATACCTCTTTAAACTGTCAACCAGCCTAAGACAATTTTAACAAACTAACAAAGAGATACTTTAACAGTGGAGGCCACAAAACCAATCTTAGGATTCACCATGGAACTAAAAGCAACAGAGTTGGGCGCCTGGGTGGCTCAGTCGTTAGGCGTCTACCTCCGGTTCAGGTCATGATCCCAGGGTCCTGGGATTGAGCCCCACATCAGGCTCCCTGTTCAGTGGAGAGTCTGCTTCTCCCTCTGCTCCTCCCTCCCCCACTCGCTCACTTTCTCTCATTCTGTCTCAAAAAAAATAAATAAAATCTTTAAAAAATAAAAGCAAGAGAGTTGCAGTGTTGAAAGAGATAGGATTCCCTTAATAGAAATCCTTGGGGCAAGATATGTTTCAGAATTCTTTTTCTTTTTGAAGTTTAGAAAGTTAATACAGTACAACAGCTCATAATTAAAACACTATTATTTCTGCAGTGAGATACATTCTCACTTAATGGGGTAAATAAAACCCACAAACAGCCTCATATAAGTTCACATCAGATTTTGTTATGAAAAAGTTTTGGTTTTCAGGTTTGGGATTTTTTTTTTTTAACTGAGGTAAGCCACTGTAGATCTGATCAATGCATACAACTGTAATTAAAGTAGCTGGGACGAATCAAACTGGAACACTTTAGCCTAAAATTCTAGATAAAGATTAAAATTTTTTTTCACTTTTATGTGCCTGGATTCACCAAGCTCTCTGCTTTACAGCTTACGATAGTGCTGGCCCAGGAAAATTAGGCTTGGGAGGGAGGAGATGGGGGAGTAGAGATTAAACATATAAAAGTTATGTTTCTGGGGCACCTGGATGGCACAGTTGATAAAGAGTCCTGGGATTGAGCCCGGCATCCCTGCCCTGCATCCCCATCCCCGCATAGTCAGGCTCCCTGCTCAGCGGGGAGTCTGCTTCTCACTCTCCCTCTGCTCCCTCCCCCCACACACACTCTCTCTTTCAATCAAATAAATAAATAAAATCTTTTTAAAAAAAGTTAGGTTTCTATGGAGGGGGAATGCCTTTGGGGCTACTGATAAACTGATGCATAGTAAAGACCGACAGCAAAGCAGCAAGGCAACACTGGACTGTGGGTCTGAATGTCAAAAAGAAAAAGCCCACTCAGAGCATTTCACAGTTGTTCTTCTTCGGTTAAAACCTTAAGGACCAAGTGGACAGAGTACAGGATGCTTATATGTGTCACTAAAATTCTTTCCTAATTTTACTCACAAACCATCATCTTCGGAAGGCCAGTAAAATCAGGCCAAGAGCAAGGGATAAATTTGAAAAGTTCTTTCAACTTTGCAAATCCTTAATAACAGAGGTTAAATGCAAGGAAGCTAATTTTAGTCTTCTAAAGAATTTTTTAAGTCACTCCAGTGGGATCTAATAATAATTGAAACTGCTGAAGCTAAGGAACTTCAAAAGCAATTTTAATATTAAATGCTTTCTAGCAATTCAGTCTTTAACCGAAGCTCTTTATAAACTCAGCCCCTATTCAATATCAAAATCAGTATCATGCATTTTATGTCTGGATTATAAAATTAAAACTTAGACCTACCATGTGGTTTTAAAGCTTTAAAACTCAAGAATATCCTTTAAAAACCTATTAAGTCAGGTCCAAAGTAAATACTGACTTTCATGTCACAAAGATATTTTAAAATCATAACCTAGAGAAATATAATATACATATTTACAGTGACTCAAATTAAGCTACAGGTTACAACCCACTCACCTTGACAAAACTCATTCGAATGGTACACATTTTGGTGAGCTCATACACTGCCTCAAATCCATGGTTGACAGATTGAGCCAGAAGCTGAGCAAACTCTTGGTTGTTAAAAATTTTGAGGCTGCAACTGCTGGGAATCTTACAGACAGTGGTAGGATGAAAGCCATGATGAAAGTTGCAGTTCCTACTCTGAACAAATATGCTGCTGTCACTGAGGCACTCTGCATACACTTCTCCACCAACATAGTACAGGTGAACACCTTAAAAAGACGAGCATTACAAGACTCACCTTAATACCGCAGTATAACGAAACCAAAGCGGTTGTCTAGAGTGCAATCAAGAATACCCGCTAACCTACAGCAAACGACCAACAGTCTGTAGACAGAAGCTACCACTAGAGGGCCTTACACCGCCAAAGATAATCAAGAGGTCTACAAAGGTCCTTAAATAACTAAAATGTAAGCCTCAGGTTGGCAGCTTATTAAGTTTGTCAGTTCTTAGGTTCTTTTCTCTTTGCCAACAATCATTTATTATCTCTATGAGAGAAAGCGAAGGCAAAAAGAAAAAAAACACCTAGGATGAGTCCTTTCAAAGGAACACTTGGTGCTAAGTTAATTTAACTATCACAAAGAGTCAACAGGCAAAATGCTCTGCATTCTTTTTTACTAATGGAGAGTACGGGAGCATTAAAAAAGACCCTAAGTAGGGTGCCTCGGTGGCTCAGTTGGTTAAGCGACTGCCTTCGGCTCAGGTCATGATCCTGGAGTCCCGGAATCGAGTCCCACATCGGGCTCCCTGCTCGGCAGGGAGTCTGCTTCTCCCTCTGACCCTCCCCTGTCTCGTGTGCTCTCTCTCTCAAATAAATAAATAAAATCTTTAAAAAAAAAAAAAAAAAAAAGACCCTAAGTCACATATGTAATTTCAGGTCACAGGAAGAGACTTTAAATGGCAGATTTATTTTACTTCCCTTGAAAAGAATGGTTTTGGTATTTTAAAAATATATATGTAAATAATGTGAATATACTTTCAATATTAAAACTTCAAATTATATAGCTAAAGCTGAAGTTGTTTCCAACTTTTCACCACCACAAACAATGCTAAAAAGACCATCCTTGTACACTCATACCTCATACACATGTGAGTCAAAGACTTTTATTAGGCTATGATACGAAAAACTATGTTTTGTTTCTGAGCAAATAAAATGACCCATGGAGGAAGGGATCCTAGAACTGGATACTAGGAAAAATGGGAAAACAGAGTCTAGAATTTAAGAATTCACCAGGTAAATTTCTCTTAAATCATCCTACTGTAATGGGAAAACCAATACACAGCAGTGAGGCATTTCACCTACAAAATCAATGCCACGTTGGCAACAGTCAAAAAAGAATGGAAGCTTTCTTTTCAACTTAATTTTGGCCATAGCATTTTGCTGAATCTCTTCTATAAGAAATCACATTACAATTACAATTGTACCTTTTGTAGGTACAAGTATAGTTTACCTTTTGTGTAGGTAAAAGGTATAAGTGTACCTTTGGTTCTAACTTGGACTAAGACTTTCCTCAAGTCCAAGAAGCAAAACAGAGCTAGTGGTAAAAACTCAACTTACAAGACAGGCAATACACTCTACCTGGGATAGGTTTCCTTCCTGACCATCTGATGCCTGAGACTCGGACATTTCACTGAGGTGGGAAAAGTTCCTTGTTTGTTGTGGCAACTGTCTTGCGGGATGAAATATAAATAAAACCTAGTTATACCTGAATTTAAAAGGCAGGAGGGGTGGTGAAGCCACTGGAGACTTGTTATCATTCAAACTGGACTTCTTATCTGTAATCCAGCTCCTCCAACATAACAGAAATTCTTACAAAGCACCTCAACTCAAAATACCATAATTAAAAAATTCTAATCCTTCACCAGCATTCATATATTCCAGAAATATTTGCCGTGTACTTACTATGAGCCAGGCACTGTTCTAGCTGAAAATAATGCCGTGAACAAAGCAAATTTCTGTAAAGCTTATATTCCAGTCAAGAAGACACTCAAAAAATAAATACAGAAATAGTATGATTTCAGATCCTAAGTACTATGACGAAAAACTAAGCAGGATAAGGAAAAGAGGCCTGATTAGGTCTTGACTTAATACATTCCCTAGCATCTGCAACTCGAGGGCAGAGCCCACGCGTCAGGCTCGCAGTATACTCCAGCGCCTTGCACGACTCACGGTACACAGCGAGCACAACAAATGACTGATTTCAAGTGAACACAGGGAAATGACAAAATTACCTTTTCCGATATGTCGCCTAGTGTTTTCAATTGTTGAATTACGATTAACATTTGACAACAACCCCAAGCAGAATCTACTTTTGTTATTCGAAGGGTCTGTAAATCCATCTACTAACACGCTAGTAGAAGATGCATGAAAAGCCTCCCCAACACGATTGTTTAATTCATAGTAGACAATTGAACACCAATGTTTCGGCTCTTCATAGGCAACGGGCTGAACGTCTATAAACAAACCAGACAGAAAAAAACGATTAATGAGTGAATTAGAAACCCCAGATTCTTTATGTTTCCTTTAAGCCAACACAAGCACTCTACGAAAAATATTTTCAGATATTTCACTTAAGTATCACTGTCCTCCCTGGCTTTGAGTCTGTTACTTTACAAAAAAAAAAAAAACAGTAATGTCTTTGAATATGATGATTTTAAAACTTATCCAAATACAAATATAAGGATAGGCAGTATCACATTTATTTTTTATTTTTCTTTTAAATTTTTTCTTATTGAAGTAGAGTTAACACACAATACCATAATGGTTTCAGGTGTACAACACAGCGACTAGATAATCCTGTATATTACTCAGTGCTCACCACGATAAACATAGTTGCCATCTGTCACCAAACAACACTATACAATATTATTATATTATTCTCTATGCTGTACTTTTCATCTCCAAAACTTATTTTATGTGTAACTGGAATTTTGAATCTTTTAATCCTCTTCTCCTGTTTTGTACACCACCCCCTCCAGCAACCACCAGTTTGTTCTCTGTATTTATGAGTCTGTTTCTGGTTTTTTATTTGTTCATTTGCTTGGTTTTTTAGATTCCACATATGTGTGAAATCATATGGTATTTGTCTTTCTTTGTCTGACTTACTTCATTTAGCATAATACCCTCTAGGTCCATCCATCTTGTTGCAAAATGGCAAGATCTCATTCATTTTTATAGTTGAGTAATATTCCATTGTGTATATATCTCCTTTATTCACTTATATCTATTGATGGATACTTAGCTTACTCCCATATCTTGGCTATTGTAAATAATGCTACAACAAACACAGGGGTGCACATATCTTTTCAAATTAAGTGTTTGAGAAAAAAAAAAAATTAGTGTTTTCACTTTCTCTGGGTAAATATCCAGTAGTGGAATTACTGGATAATATGGTATTTTCTATTTTTAATTTTCTTGGAAATCTGCATACTGTTTTCCACAGTGGCTGCACCAACATATACTACCACAAACAGTGCACAAGGATTCTCTTTTCTCCACATCCTTGTCAACACTTATTTGTCCTTCTGATACCAGCCATTCAGACTGGTGTGAGGTGGCATCTCACTGTGATTTGATTTGCATTTCCCTGATGATTAGTGACGCTGAACATCTTTTCATATGTCAGTTGACTATCTGTAGGTCTTCTTCAGAAAAAGGCCTATTCAGATTCTCTGCCCATTTTTCTAACCCAACTGTTTGTTTGGTTTGGGTTTTTTTCTTGGTGTTGAGTTGTGTAAGTTCTTTTATTTATTTTGGATATTACCCCTTATCAGATACCTCAGTTATAAATATCTTCTTACATCCAGCAGACTGCTTTTTCCTTTTGTTAAAGGTTTCCTTAACTGTTACAAAGCTTTTTATTTTGTAGTCCTAATAGTTAACTTTTGTCTTTGTTTTCCTTGCCTGAGGAGACATATCCCATAAATATGTTGCTAAGGCTGATGTCCAAGTGATCACTGCCCTATGTTTTTCAAGAAGTTTTATGGTTTCAGGTCTCACAATTAGGTCGTCTGAGGTTTTTTGGTGTGTGGTGTAAGAAAGTGGTCCAGTTTCATTTGTTCACATGCGGCTGCCCCGTTTCCCCAACACCATTTACTGAAGAGACTGTCTTTTCCCCATTGTATATTCTTGCCTCCTGTGTCGCAGATTAACTGACCATATTAAGTGTGAGCTTATTTCTGGGCGCTCTATCTTGTTCAATTGATCTAAAGTTGATCCTACAACTTTACTGATTTCCTTTCTTAGTTCTGGTAGTTTTTTTGGTGGTCTTCAGGATTACACACACACACACACACACATACACACCACGTAATCTGCAAATAATGAGTTTTACTTCTTCCTTTCCAATATGGGTGCCTTTTATTTCTTTTTCTTGTCTAATTGCTGCAGTTAGGATTTCAGTACTATGTTGAATACAAGTAAGTGGCAAGAATGGCCATCCTTATCTTGTTCCTGATCTTTAAAGAAAAACTTTCAGCTTTTCACCATTGAGTATGATGTTAGTTGTGGGTTTGTCATATATATCGTCTTTACTATATTGAGGTATGTTTCCTCTAAATCCACTTTATTGAGAGTTTTTATCATAAACAGATAATGATTTCTGTCAAATGTTTCTGCATCTACTGAGATGATTATTACCGTTTTTACCTTTCATGTTACTAATGTAATATATCACACTGGTTGGTTTAGATACTAAACCACCCTTGCACCCGTGGAATAAATCTCACTTGGTTGTGGTGAATGATCCTTTTAACTTACTGTTCAATTTGGTTTGTTAGTATTTTGTTTAGGATTTGTGCATCTAAGTTCATCAGGGATATTGGCCCATAGTTTTCTTTTTTGTGGTGTCTCGATCTGGTTTTGGTGTAAGGGAAAGGCTGGCCTTGTAGAATTAATCTGGAAGCTTTCCTTCCTCTTCTATTTTTGTAATAGTTTGAGAAAAATAGGTATTACCTCTTCTTTAAATGTCTGATAGAATTCACCTCTGAAGCCATCTGGCCTTGAGCCTTTGTTTGTTGGGGCAGTTTTTTGATTACTGATTCAATTTCACTACTAGTAATCAGTTTGTTCAGATTTTCTACTTCCTCCCGATTTAGTTTTGGAAACATTGTCCAATTTGTTGGCATACCATTTTTCATAGTAGTCTCTTATATTCCTTTTTATTTCTATGGTTTCAGCTGTTACTTCTCTCTTGTTCCTGATTTTATTTATTTGGGCCTTTTCTCTTTTTTTCTTGATGAGTCCAAGCGTTTGTCAATTTCGCTTATCTTTTTCAAAGAACCAACTCTTGGTTTCAATGATCTTTTCTATTGCTTTTTAAGTCTCTATTTCATTTATTTTCACTCTGATCTTTATTATTTCCCTCTTTCTACTAACGCTGAGCTGTGTTTATTCTTCTTTTACTAGATCCTTTAGGTGTAAGGTTAGATTGTTTATTTCAGTTTTTTCTTGTTTCTTGAAGTAGGCCTGCACCACTATAAACTTCCCTCTTAGAACTGTTTTTGCTGTGTCCCAAAGTTTTTCAACAGGTGTGTTTTAACATTTTAAATTGTTTTCCTAGCACAGCCTAATCAAGGTTTAAATTTGTAAAACAAGCCTCTGTATCAGCAACCTGAAAGACTTAACTATACCAGGATTTGTAAAATTATTCTAAGCAAAAATATGAACTAAAAAACCAAGTGAGACTCTCAGCAAGCTAGGAATAGAGGGTAACTCCTACAATTTGATAAAGAACATTTACAGGAAACTTATACCTAACTTCATACTTAATGGTGAGGAACTAGAAGATTTCCTGCCAAGATCAGTAACAAGTTAAGTATGTTCTCACCATTCCTTTTCCAACACTGTACTAGAAGTCCTAGCTAATACAGTTAAGAGAAAGTAATAGAAGGTATACAAATTGGAAAGGAAGAAATACGATCGTCTTTGTTCACAAATGACATGGCTGTCTACATAAAAAACCTGAAAAAAATGACAAAAAAACCTCCTGGAACTAATTAAGCTATTACAGCAAGGTTGCAAGATGCAAGGTTAATATACAAAGTCAATCACTTTGCTATATACCAGCAATGACCATGTGAAATTTGAAATTAAAAATTCATGACCACTTATATTAGCATTCAAAAGAAGAAAAAGGTAAAAATCAAAAATCAAAATGAAGAAACTATAAAGCCCTAAAGAGAGACGTCAAAAAGGAACTAAATAAATGCAGAGAGAGCCCATGTTCATGGAAAGGAAGCCTTAATACTGCCAAGAAATCAGTTCTTCCCAACGTGATCTATAGATATCAATGCAATCCCAATCAAAATCCCAGCAAATCATTTTGTGGATATCAACAAACCGATCCTAAAGTTTATTTGAGGCAGCAAAAGACGCAGAGCACCCAACACAATACTGAAGAAGAACAAAATCAGAAGACTGACACTATTCAACTTACCATAAAGCTACAGTTATCAAGACAGTATGGTACTGGCAAAAAGAACAGACAAACAGATCAAAGGAACAGAAGAGAGAGCCCAGAAAAAGAACCATATAAATACAGTTAACCGATTTCTGATGAAGGAACAAAGGCAATAACGGAGAAAAGATAGTCTTTTCAACAAATACTACAAGTACAACCACATGCAAAAAAATTAATCTACACACAGACGTCCCACCCTTCACAAAAATTACCTCAAAGTCAATCAAAGACCTAAATGTGCAACACAAAACTGTAAGAGGTTCTAGAAGATAACACAGCAGAAAACCTAGATGACCCATGAATATGGTAATGACTTTCTAGATACAACATCAAGGCATGAACCATGAAAGAACTGATAAGCCAGACTTTATTAAAAATTCAAAGCTTCTGCTCTGCAAAAGACACTATCAACAGAATAACAAGACAAGCCACAGCCTGGGAGAAAATATGTACAAAAGACATACCTGGTAAAGGACTATTACCCAAAATATATAAAGAACTCTTAAAATTCAACAAGAAAATAAGTAACCCAATTTAAAAAATGGGTCAAAGACATAACCAGCCACCTCATCAAAGAAGATATATACATAACAAATAAGCATATAAAAACATGCTCCACATCATGTGTCATCAGTAAATGCAAATTAAGATAGCAATAAAATACCACTGTACACCCATAAGAATGGCCAAAATCCAAAAGCATGACAACACCAAAAGTTGGTGAGGATGTGCAACAACAGGAATTCTCATTCACTGCTAGTGGGAATATAAAATGGTACAGCCACTTTGGAAGACGGTTTGGTGGTTTCTTACAAAACTTAACATACTCTTACCATATTATCCACAAACATGCTCCTCAGTATTTACACAAAGGAGCTAAAAACTTATGTCCACACAAAAACCTACACACAGATGTTTATAAGCCGCTTTACCCATGACTGCCAAAACTTGAAAGCAACCAAGATGTCCTTTTGCAGGTGAACGGATAAACTGTGATAATTTCCAGTTGATGGAATAATTCAGCTCTACAAAGAAATGAGCTATCAAGGCATGAAAAGGGATGAGGGAACTTAAATGCATGTTACTAAGTGAAAGAAACCAATCTGACAAGGCTACATACTGTATGATTCTAACTAGATGCCCTTCTGGAAAAGGCAAAACTATGGAGACAGTAAAAATATCAGTGGTTGCAGGTCAGAAGGAATAAGGAATGAACAGGCAGAGCACAGAGGATTTTTAGGGCAGTGAAACTATTCTGTATACTGTAGATATACTTATGTATACTACCAGTACTAGAGTGGTACATACCTGTCATTACTCATTTGTTACAATCCACAAAACATACAACACCAAAAATGAAACCTAATGTACACCATCGATTTGGGGTGATAATGATATGTCAAGATAGGTAAGACTAATAAATGTACCAGTGTAGGGTTTTGGTAGCTGGGTGCATGTGTGGAGGCAGGGGTGTGTGGGAACTCTCTGTAGTTTCCACTCTTTATTTGCTGTGAACCTAAAACTCATATAAAAAATAGAGTCTGTTGGGGCGCCTGGGTGGCTCAGTCGGTTAAGCATCTGCCTTCGGCTCAGGTCATGATCTCAGGGTCCTGGGATCGAGTCCCGCATCGGGCTCCCTGCTCAGTGGGGAGCCTGCTTCTCCCTCTCCCACTCCCCCTGCTTGTGTTCCCTCTCTAGCTGTGTCTCTCTCTGTCAAATAAATAAATAAAATCTTTAAAAAAAAAAAAAAAGTCTGTTTAAAAAAAAAAAAACTAAAAGAAAAGAAAAAAAACACAACTAAGTGAGCATGAACTCTGGGTAAAAGGTGGTATACATTCTAATGTTAAATGCCAGAAGTGCCTACGGAAAAAGATACAGACACAAAATAAATGACCAGCCAAACTCTCATTACTGTAAAACTGAACAATTCATAATGGAAGTAATGGATGGGAAGGACACATGTAAATTTTTCACCCAGTGCTGGTAGATTATCTTTCTTGGGGCTGAAATCAGAAAGAAAAGTCAGGAACCCTCAAATTTCCTTTCAAAAAGGGCAGAAATTAAAAATGTCCAAAAAACCCTCAAGAGTGGCTATGTGGCCTAGGTAGGCAGTACAAAATAATTGGTTAACTTGTAAGACTCAGTTTTGATTATTCAATTGCAAAGAATTCAGATAAGGAGGAACAGGAAAAAATAAACCAATGTGGACCCATAAAGAGAAGTCCTAAGGGCTCAGAATATAAAGAAGTTTATATAAAAAGATGGAACAGGGAGGGGCCCACAACCAAAGACATATACAAATGAGTTGCAAGCAGTTACAAGAATAGTGTCAGGAAAGCTAGAGCCAAAAACGAGCAGAAGCTTGTCAAGAAAAAATTGCTAAGCAAAACTAAAAAGACAATTTTGGTTCAGAGAAAAGAAGAAAAAGAAGAGCTCTGTCTCTACTCAAGGCGAAGGACATACTGTCAACCGGCAATTCAAGGCGCTGCAGGTTAACTCTAATGTCCCTTTTGTCACCTGTCAAAATAAAACAGAGAAAAAACACAAAATAGGATTCAAACTAGAGGAAACTTTAGTGAAAAGAGACCTCAACAAGAGCAAGAAGACTTGCGTGCCAAGTCCCCCTAAAGGGACTTAGCTGTTTGGCTGCGACAAATGATAGTACAAGGAGTACCTAACTAACAGACAACACCTCGAAGCTGCACTCTGATCTCTAGACAGCCAGGACAAAGACGGGAAGGAAGATGACAAGGGAGGTAAATCCAGTCTGAAGTTTCAGAAGAAGAATGAGAATACCATTTACTGGTTATCCCCTGATGCAGTATGCTATGGCCATTACCCATAGTGTCTAATCCAATCAACAACCAATAATCCCTATGTAAATATTCTGTTTAATGTACAAAAGGGAAAAAAGAAGTGGGGAGATTTTAAATGCTACCTGAGGCTGCAAAGCGAGTAAGGAGAGGTCCAGAGGTCCACAGACATTTTGCTCTACATGAAGGTAGATTCTATAAATTACAAGAAAATTAGTATGATAACAGTCCTAGATAAATTCTAGACCTTGAAAAAGCAAAGACAGTATTCACACATTAACAAGACTACTAGGGAGGGCTGAAATTTAACTGTTCTTAGAAATGCGGGGCTCCCGGGAAAACAAAGTGTGACATGTACTCACTCCTTCAGTATCATCACAAACACATACAAAGCACACAAAAACATCATTCTTTTAAGAAATGTATAAAATGGCAGTACCTTACTTCTCCTAAACTTGTTACAAACTAAGAAGATTAAAGTCTCAAAACAAAGTGACTTTAGGGGCATCTGGGTGGCTCAGTCAGTTAAGCGTCTGCCTCCCATGATCTTGGGGTCCTGGAATCAATCAGCCCCACATCTGGCTCCCTGATGAGCAGGGAGTCTGCTTCTCCCTCTCCCTCTGCCCCTCCCCCCACTCATGCTTTCTCTCTCTCAAATAAATAAAAAACCAACAAAGTGACTTTAGAACAACAATGAGATACCACTTCACATCCATTAGGATGGCTATCATATTAAAAAAAAAAAAGCAAAACGGAAATTAACAAGTATTGGCAAGAATGTACAGAAATCGGAACTCTAAAGCACTGCTAGCATTAATGTGTAAATGGTACAGCTGCTGTGGAAAACAGTTTGGCAGTTTCTCAAGAAGTTAAACAGAATTACCATAAAATCCAGCAATTCTACTTCCAGGCATAGGATACCAAATGATTTAAAAAAGCAGAGTCCGACAAATACCTGTACAACAATGTTCATGGTGGCATTATTCACTATTCTACCAAAAGGTAGAAACAACCTAAATGTCCATCAACTGATAAAAGGGTTAACAAAATGTGGTATATGCATACGAGAGAACCCATTCAGTCTTGGAAAGAAATGAAACTCTGATACCTGCTATAACATGAATAAACCTTGAAAAGATTAAGCTAAGTGAAAAAATCCAGTCACAAAAGGACAAACAGTATATGATTCTACTTAGATAGGCAAATTCATAGAGACAGAAAGTAGAATGGTGGTTACCAAGGGGCTAAGGGAAGGGCGGTTGCTGTTTAATGGGTACAGAGTTCCATCTGAGATGATGAAAAGTTCTGGAAATGGACAGTGTGGTGATGGTTGCATGACACTGTGGATATACTTAATGATATTGACTTGTTCACTTGTTCACTTTACCAGTAACAAGTTGGGGATATCCCAACTTGCAATCTCACACTCTCAACAATAAAACAATTAGAAAATAAGCAAGGATACAGAAGACTTGAATAACACTATCAACCAACCTGATCTAACTAAAATCCACAGAACTTATGACACCCTACAGTATCAAAATATACAGGTTTTGTTTTGTTTTTTTCAAATGCACATGGAATAGTCTCTATAAAATAGACCACTGCTGTGCCAGGGGTTGTCAAACCTTTCCTGTCCACCATATAAAAATGATTAAATACCATGACCAAGTGGGATGCAAATACTTTAGGTTTTGCAAGCCACATACTACCTTTGTCACATATTCTTCTTTAACAACTCTTTAATAATCTAAAAACCATTCTTAGATCACAGGCTATACAAAAACATGCATAAAACAATTCTCAATAAATTAAAAAAAAAAACTGGAATCATGCAAAATATGTTCAATGCTTTGTAATCCCACAATGGAATTAGATTAGGAATCAACAGAAAAAACTGGGGAAATCCCAAAATATGCGGAAATTGATTAACGTGTTACTAAATAATCCAAGGGTCAAAGTAAGACATCACAAGGGAAATTTAAAAATATTTTGAACTAAGTAAGTACCAAAATTATGGGATGCAACTAAAGGAATGGTCTTGAACTCCTACGCTAAAAAAAAAAAGAAATAACTGAAACCAGTAAGATTTCACCTTAAGAAACTATAAAAAGAAAAGCAAACTAAACATAGAGTAAGCAGAATAAAGAAAATAATAGCAAATGGATTTGGAAATCAATGAAAAAGAGAAAAACTGGTTCTTTCAAAAGATCAACAAAATTAACAATCCTTTAGCTAAACCAACCAAGACACAAAATACCAAAACCGGGAATGAAGACATCACCATTAACCCCTACAGAAATGAGAAATATTATAAAATATACTATGAAAAACTTTATGTCAACAAATTAGACAATTTAGACAAAATGGACAAACTCCTAACTAGACACAAATTACCAAAGCTGACTCAAGAAAAAAACAGAGACTCTGAATAGACCGATCCAACTTAGGAAATTGAATCAGTAATTAAAAATCTCCCAACAGTGAAAAGTCCAAGCCCAAATGCCTTCACTGGTAAATTCTATCAAATATTTTAAGAAGAAATAATACAAATAAGCTCTTCCAAAAATAGGAGGGAACACTTCCCAACTCACTCCATGAGGTCATTATTACCCTGATACCAATGCTAAATAAAACCATCACAACAAAACTACATACCACTATCCCTTCCTCACGTATATACAAGCAAAAATATTCAACAAGATATCAGTAAATCTAATCTAGAAATATAGTAAAAAGAATTATGTACCAAGGCCATGGGGGAATACCCCAGGAATAAAAGCCTGGTTTCACATCAGGAAATAAGTTCATGTAATATACCTTATTAACTAGAAAAAAGAAAAAAATCTCTTCTGATCATCTCAACAGATACAGAAAAAGCTTCTGACAAAATCCAACATCGATTCATGGTAAAAATTCTCAGCAAACTAGGAATAGAACTAATATTTTATGGCTAGACCCTCCAGAACAATGGTGAACAGAAGTAGTGAGAGCAGGCATCCTTCTCTTGTTCCCAATTGTAGGAGAAAAGTAATTCAAATAGTCTTTTACCATTAAGGATGCTGATAGCTATAGGTTTTTCATACATGCCCTCTAATAATGAGAGAGAGAGAAAAAAATTAAAGGCATCCAGATTGGGTAGTGAAAAAAAATGCTGTTTGTTATTGACATGTTCTTGTATTTAGAAGACCCTAAGGAATCCAGATAAACGCACCCACACAAAAAAGCCCTACTAGAATTAATAAATGAATTCAGCAAGGTTGCAGGTTATAAGATTAATATATGAAAATCAATTGCATTTCAATCTATTTAATTAAGAAGAAACCAAATTCCATTCACTTAGGAATAGCAAAGTAAAACAATTTATATTGAATACTGGAAGATCTAAATAAATGGAAAGACATACCACACCTGTGCACTGGAAGATGGCAAACCTCCCCCACTGATTTAGAGATTCAACGTGATCTCTATCAAAATCCAAGGAGGGGATTTTGGGGAGGCAGAAATTAACAAACCGATACTAAAATGATATGCAAATGCAAAGAACGCAGAAGTGCTAAACAACTGTGAAAAAGAACAAAGTTGGAGGAATAACACTTCTCGTTTTCAAAACTTACTATGAAGCTTTAGTAAGTATCTTAAGACTATGAAGTACAGACATACAAATCAATGAACAAATTAAGAGCCCTGTAATAAACTTACATTTATTCCACTGGTTTCTGAAAAAACATGCCAAGGCAATTCAATGGAGAAATGGTAGATGCTCTTTTCAACAAAATAGTGCTAGAACCAAATGGATGTCTACGTACACAAAGACCAATTTAGATCTTTACCATACAGAAAGCTTAACTCAAAATAAATCACAGACCTAAATGTAAAAGCTAAGGCTACAGAATTTCTAGAAGACAAAACAGAAAACTTTCATGACTTCGGGATAGACAAAGATTTCTCAGATCCAACACCAAAAACATAAACAAGGGAAGAAAAAAGTGATAAACAAGACTCAGTCAAAATTAAAAACTTTCAGCTCTTTCTGTCATCTTGCAGCCTGTAGAGGCCTGCTGGGAACAGGACTCCTAAAATGACAAATATGTCTAGAAGGCTGTGGTCCAGGGCCATTTTTGCTGGCTCTAAGGGAGGTCTCCAGAATTAGAGGGAGCAGCACACAGCTCTTCTTAAAACTGAAGGTGTTTATGCTCGAAATGAAATTGAACTCTTATCTAGACAAGAGATGGGCTTCTGTGTACAAAGCAAAGAACAATACAGTAACTCCTGGCGGCAAACTGTACAAAACCAGGGTAATCTGGGCGAAAGTAACTCGTGCTCATGGAAACAGTAGCATGGTTTGTGCCAAATTCCCAAGCAACCTTCCTGTTAAGCCATCTGTAACAGAATCTGATACTGTACCCCTCAAGGATTTCAACTTACTGAAGAGAAAATAAAAGTGTACAAAAAAAATGAAAACTTCTGTGCTTCAAAAGACATTAAGAAAATGCAACAACAATCCAGACTGAGAGGTAATATCTGCAAATCACACATCTAATAAAGGACTTCTACCCAGAATATATAAAGAACTCTTACAACTCAATAGTAAAACAACCCAATTAAAAATGGGCAAAAGATTTAAATATTTCATGAAAAAAGATACATGAAGAGCTAGTAAGTACATGAAAAATGCTCAACAACATTACTCATTATGGAAATGATGGAAAATTAAATGCAAATTAAATGGAAATGCAAATTAAAACCACAATAAGACACTACCTCATACCCACTAAAATGGGTACATTCAAACAGCCTGACAATAACAAGTATCAAGAGCATGTGGAGACAGGGCGCCTGGTGGCTCAGTCGATTAAGTGTCTGCCTTCAGCTCAGGTCATGATTCCAGGGTCCTAGAGTGGAGCACCTCATTGGGCTCCCTAAGCAGGGAGCCCACTTCTCCCTCTCCCTCTGCTGCTTCCCCTGCTTGTGTGTACTCTCTCTCTCTCTCTTTCTCTCTCAAATAAAATCTTTAAAAAATAAATAAATAAGAGCCATGTGGAGAAACTGGAACCCTCATATGTTAGTGGTAAGAATATAAAACAACACTGCTGCTTTGGAGAAATTTGGCAGTTTTTCTTAAATAGTTAAATTCACCATATTGCCTCAGAAATTCCATTCTTAGGTATTTACCCAAGACAAATAAAAACAAAACTCACACAAAGAGTTATATGCAAATGTTCCTAACAGTAGTGGTCATACTAGCCAAAAACTAGAAATAATTCAAATGTCCACCAACTGGTGAATGGCTAAAAAAAATGTGGTACATCCACACAAGGACAACTGTTCAGCAATAAAAAGGAAAAAACTACTGATACATGTTTCAACATGAAAGAACCTTGAAAATATTACGCTAAGTGAAAGAAGCCAGATGCAAAAGACTACACATTATGAGATTCTACTTACATGAAATGTTTAGAAAAGGTAAATCTATATATACAGACCAGAGATTAGAGGGTCTCTGGAGCCGAGGACAGGAGCAAGGACAGACTGCAAATACACACAGGGTATCTTTTTAAAGGATTATGAAAGTGTTCTAAAACTAGATTGTGGTGATGGTGCAAAACTTTATACATTTACTAAAAATCATTGAATCATACACTTGTAATGGATAAATGTTATGGTTTATAAATTATACTTCAATAAAGTTGATTTTAAAGAGTGGTAAGAAGTTAAACACAAAATAGCAGCAACAACAAATTATGATGAGAATTTCTCTTACCTCTGCTGGATATACTGGGCATAATCTGAGGAATCATATTATTGCTTGTATCCATTGGCTGGGAATTATCTTGACCCATTTGATCATCTGGTGGCATATAAGCAGGAGGAGGAGTATCAGCTAAGAAGAAGAAAATGAGACAAGTTAAAGTCCCAAAAGAATAGTTAATATTTTCATCCTGCTTAAATGTATTCTAAAAGCATTAAAAAGGTCCTAAGATTACCAGCAGGGTTTGTCACTGAACATTACAAAGAAAAATGTAGGATGCTACCTGAGACAAGAAAAAAGTAGAAAAGACAGCATACCCATTAGTTACTGAAAACCTGCTAAAGGTCTGCATGTATTCGGTCCAAACCAGGATAGTAAGATCAGTGCTAAAATTCACTAAAATAGAATTCAAGGTCAAGAATTTTGTCTTTATGTACTTAGAATCATATGCTGGGAGAAACTCCAACAACTACAAACCAATCTGAAGGACACAGATTATCCTAGTTTGAGTATATCTCTACAGAGACACTTTTAAATTATCAAGATCATCACACACTGTATGTTGTTAATTAACATCAGAAATTAAAACTATACTCCTACAAAATGTACCAACATGAACAGCAGCTAGACATCTAATTCTTTTCAACATCCTAAAATGGCTGTCATGCCCTACTAAATGATTAGGTAATTCTTAGGAAATTTGAATGTGAACTAGAAAATCTTTTGAGTTCCAGCACTCCTAGTTAAAAATCTTCGCAAAAGCTACAGCTGTATTTCTTTGTCTCAGTAATTATAAATACTGAATATAATAGTCTTTCACTCCAAGGCTTATACAAGATACACTGTGACACAGAACTGTAATCAGACTGAATCTAGGGTAAAGTATGAAAATTAGTTTTGGAACAAATACCTAACAGCAAGTTAAACAGTTGATACTTAATTCTTCTTGAAAAAATAAAAAAACACGTCAACTGATGCAGTAAAGAAACCAGAAACAATATACTGACATATGACTCCACCTACAACAGTAGGCATTCAAATATTTCTTGACAAACTGACATAATGATGCATCCATGTATGACATGCCATTAATGAAATCTGGGCACTTTATAAAATCTACTTATGAACTTTCTCCAAGCAAACCAGTTCATCAGTTACCTAATTAAAGATAACTGGGGTGCCTTTTAACTTTCCAGTCTATAATGATGTGACAAGCAGTAAAGTTAAAAAAGCACAGACTTTAGAGTCAGAGAAACCTAGGTCGGAAACCTCAGGCAAGGTACTTAAGCTCTTGAAGCGAGTATCAATTTCTTTCTCCACCTGTATAATCAGAGTACTATCTAGCTCACATGGTTGTTCTGAAGATTAAATTTAATGCAGTATCTTCCATCACAGTACCAGTTATACAAAAGGCACTTAATAAATGGTACTCTGTATTATAAATTATATGAAAATATTTAAGTCAAATACGGCTGCTTCTTTTTTTAATGCCTGGAAATACATAATTTAATTGTTTGGGCCAATAAATGATCGAATGATACCTAAATACACTTCCAGTTTTTCAGATTACGTACTCCACGTCATAGTCATCAAACACGTAGTCTTTTTCTGGCTTCAGGTTTTTGATAACCTATTAGAACACTCTGCCTTTCACGCATATAGGACTCCCTATGAAACCTTTCACGTTAGCACCATTTGACTTCACTCTCAAGTTGCAGTGGCAGCCACTTTACATAGCTAGTTGTCAATGTATGTATGTATTTCTGTAAGTTTACCCATTCATTTCACAAATATTTCTTGAGGGTCTACTGTATACCAGGCTCTGATACAGGGACTGGGGATGTAGCAGTTAAAAAAAAAGAGGCTAAAATTCCCTTTTTCATGGAGTTTATAGTCAAGATAGGGAGAGGAGGAAAGGAAAGAATATAAATACAAACAATCTGTTGGACTATAATATAGGCTATCAAGAAAAATCAAGCAGTGAGAGAAAGAAGATAGGATGAAAGGAGAAAGTGAATTTTTTTTTCATTAATTCTTAAAGGATCATCTCTCCAAAACTGTTTGCTTTTTTCACAACATTCAATTAATTTCAATCCAAAAAAAAAAAAACAGTTCATCCATTTCTCTTACTCCTTGCCTCTGGCAACTACTAACCTGTTCTCATCATCTATGATCTGGGTTTTCTGTTTTTTGTTTTTGTTTTTGTTTTAGATTTCACATTTAAGAAAAATCCTCTCTTTCCCTGGCTTTCTTCATTTAGCTTAATACCTTCAAGGTCCAGCCATGTTGTCACAAATGACAAGATTTCATTCTTTTTTATGGCGGAATATGCCACAATTTCTTTATCCATTCATCCATCGATGGACTAAACTTAGGTTGCTTCTGTGTCCTATTGTAAATCATGCTGCAATGAACCTGGGACTGCACATGTTTTCAAGTTAAGTGTTTTTTCTTCAGATAACTACCAAAAAATGGAATTCCTGGATTACGTGGCACTTTTATTTTTAATTTTTTGAGGAAACTCCATACTGGTTTTTTTTTTTAATTTAAATTCAATTATTCAACATATATTATTGGTTCCAGAGGGAGACGTCAGTGATTCATCAGCCTTATAGAATACCCAGCGCTCATTTACATCACGTGCCCTCCTTAATGTCCATCAGCCAGTTACCCCATCCCCTCAACCCCCTCCCCACCAGCAACCCTCAGTTTGGGAAACTCCATACTGTTTTTCACAGTGGCTGGACCAATCTGCATTCCCACCAACCGCATGAGGATTTCCTTTTCTCCACATTGCCAACACTTGTTATTTCTAGTCTTTCTGATAATAGCTACTCTAACAGGTATAAGGTGACAGATAACTCATTGTGGTTTCAATTTGTATTTCCCTGATGATTAATGATGGAGAGCACCTTTTCATGTACCTGTTGGTCATGTGTATGTATGTCCTCTTGGGAAGAAGGCCTATTCAGATCCTCTGCCCATTTTTTTTTTTTAAGGTTTTATTTATTTATTTGACAGAGAGAGACACAGGGAGAGAGAGAACAGGGAGCCCGATGTGGGGCTCGATCCCAGGACCCTGGGATCATGACCTGAGCCGAAGGCAGAAGCTTAACGACTGAGCCACCCAGGCACCCCCTGTGTCCATTTTTTAATTGGAATGTTTGTTTTTGATATTGAGCTGTATGAGTTCTTTATGTATTTTGCATATTACCCCCTCATCAGATATATGATTTTCAAATATTTTCTCCCATTCAGTAGGTTGCCTTTTCATTTTATTAATAGTTTCCTTTGCTGTGCAGAAATTTTTTTGTTTGACGTAGTCAAACGTGTTTATTTTTTGCTTCTTTTGCTTTTGGGGTCAATTCAAAAAATCAACGCCAAGACCAATGTCAAGTTGCTGCGTGCCTATTTTCTTCTAGGAGCTTTATGGCTTTAGGTCTTATGTTCAAGTCTTTAATCCCTTTTGACTTAATTTTTGTCTATGGTGTCAGATAGTGGTCCAGCTTCATTCTTTTGCATGTGGTTGTCCAATTTTCCCAACATCATTTATTGATGAGACTCTCCTTTCCCCATTGTATATTCTTAGCACCTTTGTCATAAATTAACTGTCCATCTAACTGTGGGTTTATTTCTGGGCTCTCTCTTCTGCTCCACTGATCTATAGGTCTGTTTTGTTTTGTTTTTTTAAAGATTTTATTTATTTGACAGAGAGAGACACTGCGAGAGAGGGAACACAAGCAGGGGGAGTGGGAGAGAGAGAGAAGCAGGCTTCCTGCCTAGCAGGGAACCTGATGTGGGGCTCGATCCCAGCACTGGGATCATGACCTGAGCTGAAGGCAGACGCTTAGTGACTAAGGCACCCAGGTGCCCTTATAGGTCTGTTTTAATGGCAATCCCACACTGTTTTAACTACGGTATCTTTCAAACTGTAAGTTAATCATACTTCAATTTTTAAAAATTTGTTTAAAAAATTACTACAAGCTTTGTAATGTAGTTTAAAATCAGGCAGTGTGATGCTTCCAGCTTGATTCTTCTTTCTCAAGATTGCTTTGGCTATTCTTGGGTCTTTTATGGTTGTTTACAAATTTTAGGATTGTTTTTTCTATTGCTATGGAAAATACAGCTACTTTCATTTTTTTTTTTTTTTTAAGATTTTATTTATTTATTTATTTGAGAGAGAGAGAGAGAGAAACAGCATGAGAGGGGATAGGGTCAGAGGGAGAAGCAGGCTCTCCGCCGAGCCGGGAGCCCGATGAGGGACTCGATCCCAGGACTCCGGGATCATGACCTGAGCCGAAGGCAGTTGCTTAACCAACTGAGCCACCCAGGCGCCTCAGCTACTTTCATTTTTAAAAAATATATGGTACACGGCAAAATAAAATCCAAAACTCTTCTGGAAATCAAATAATTACCAAAGAACACAGAGTCAAAAATAGCTACCTCTTAGCATTTAACAATTCACCCAGAGGGCCAGCAGTATAAGAACTGCTGATTCTCAAGGGTCATTTCTTTAATCAATAAAATAAATTCTTACCTGGGAGCTGAAATGGACTTCCTGGTCCAGAACTTGCTGGGGAATTGGGATATGTGCTGCTAGCAGGGGAAGGGGGATAAGGGCTATTTGGAGATAAGGGAAAAGGAGTGTTGTTGGGCTGGTGGAAAGAATCTGGAAACGTTGCATTTTGTGGCATGTGTGGCTCGTTGTGGCTCAGGTTTCTAAACTGAACCAAAAGGCTGTGCTGTGGATTGAATTCATTGTGACGAGGCACTAATACTGGAGGTAAGACTGAAAGACAAAAATCAAAAGTCATCTGTCAGCAAAGACTAAAGCAAATATCCCATACGTATTAAAGGGCAGATAGAAAGGATTCAGTAAAAACAATTTACTTTCAGGAAGGGCGGCTTTGTAGAACCTTGAATGTATATTTACATAATAACTAAGCCAAAAGCACTCTAAGGATTTAGGCCTGTATTAAGAGCTCTGAAAAACAGAAAATCCAGAAAAGATACCACTCCTGTTCCGTAGGAGAGAAGGCATATTTAAAAACAATCATAACACAGAGAATTTAATGTAGTGAGAGTTCAACAGAGGTGAGCACTTCCAGCTAGCAAGAATCAAACAAAACACTATGGAAAAGATTACAACTGATTGGACATTAAAGAACAGGGAATGCCAAGTGCAGGGATACTAGAGAAGGACATGGGGAGACTCCAGGAGGGAGATAAGAAAGCATATTCACAGTTGGCCTAAGCACTGAACTAGGAGCTGATATTAGAGTGTGACGCTGAGGTCAGCTATTAAGATGCCCTGAAAGCCTCTGTGTTTCCAATTTTGAACACTGCATCTTTCTTAGTTTGAGAGATTTCACATTTTATGTTCTTCAGTCAACTTTTCCCTAGTGAAAATAATAACATTTCCTAGGTAGAAGTCTTCCATTCAAAATCAGTTTTCTAAACATGATCATAATGAAAATATATCAAACAAAGCCTAAATATTTTAAGAGACCTATTTTTTAAAAGGTTAACTTTATTCAAACATTGACTTTCTCTGAAGACCCAAATGACCCAAATGAAATGTCTGACTACCCTTCCCTATAGGAAATCAAAGCCAACATGATTTCTTTAAACTCTTACTGTATCAGTTCATCTCTTTTACAACCTTCCCATATCTGTCAATGTAATTTTACTTCCAAAAATCTCACTTTGACTCTGACATCATTCAGCAGCAACAAAATCAATGTTTATTTTAAGTTAACTAGGTCATACTTCCCTGCCTGAACTAGGGATGTACCTGAGGAATGAGAGGCTCTGTAAGTCAGTATTCGTACTGTTTTTTTGTCTCTTTTCTTTGTACTGAATCAGTGTTGTAATTATGTGGTTAACATCTGATTACAATTGTTTCATTCTACTGTGTATTACCAACTGCTGTTCCCTTTACAGAATGATGGGACAGCTGCCATTGGAGAGTAAGGCGTGAGACAATAAGAATTTCTATGTTTAGCTGGCTAGCAAGCTGAAAGACTAAATGAAATAACTAATGAGGAATTCAATCCAGCTAAGAATTCCTTTATTTTTTTTTTAGAGGCGGAGCTAAAATCACCGACTTCTCTCATCTATTAACTATACACATCACTTTTTAAAGACTATTTTCCTCCAAAATACATAGTTTAAACAGACAGATGCTATAAGAGGTAACAAACAGAGCAATTTCTAAGCCTCCTCCCATATGCTTCCAGAGACAACAAATTTAAACTCTTAGCCACCTCTTCTAACATTTACTTTGTGCACTGCTAAATAATATGCTTATACTGCTATTATTAATTTGCCAAGACATCATTTGCCGATTTGCTATTGTGGCAAATGAAGTAGCTTTCTTACATCACTCTACCCACTCCCATTCCCGTTCCCCTCAATAAAGTTACATAAAAAATGTTGGTTAAATCAACATCTGATGTTTATTACACGTACAAATATTATTCATTCCTGAGCCAAGTATGTACTATATTTTTTCTTGAACAGTGCTTTAAGTAAAGCTGATTATTGACTTGTTACTTCATTTGCTTAATCTTAAGTACACACAACTAATAATTCCAGAAGTCTAACAGATTTGTTAAATTCCTATCAATACTATTTTCCAGATGCCACAAATAAATAATCTATTAACTCATTTTTTCCCCTGGACCCTTCATTCTTCTATGATCTAGACTGGTAGCTCCTTAAGTCTCCTAGAGATCTCAAGTTCTTAGACTTCCCTTCTCTTCTCTCCTGTTGGAACCCATTTCTTGGACCTCATGTTCTATTAGTTTCCTAAGGGGGGCAAAAGGAAGGGGGCACCTGGGTGGCTCAGAAGGTTAAGCATCTGCCTTCGACTCGGGTCATGACCCCGGGGTCCTGGGATCGAACCCCGCATCAGGCTCCCTGCTCAGTGGAGAGCCTGCTTCTCCCTCTCCATCTGCCTCTCCCCCTGCTCATTCTTTCTCTCTCAAATAAGAATTTTTAAAAAAAGGGTGAAAGATAAATTTTTAGTCCTTGCATATATGAAAATGTCTTTTGTTTGTCTGCAGACAGATTCCAGAATAAACAACTTTTTCTCTCTGAATTTTAGGGGCACTGCTTCACGGTCTTCTAGAATCCAGAACTGCTCTGAGAAACCCAACATTCTCACTTCCAGTCCTTTCTATATGTCCTGTCTTTTCTCTCTGGAAGCTTTCAGAATCTTTTTTAACCATGATATACTAAAATTTCATGCATGGGTCTTTTATCCCTGACAGCACCATCATTGCCGTTCTTTTAGCTAGTCTCCATACCCAATGTTATTTCCAGAGCCTTTTTACCATACCAGGCTCTTATTATCTCCATGCAAAATCCAGCATGGGAGACATCCTCTAAGGTGGCCACCATGATTCCTGCTTCTCGGTATACACCCTTTGCATAATCCTCTCCCTTTCAAGGTATTATCTCTGACTTTCTGCTCACCAACACAACATGGCAAAGGTGATAGGATGTTATGTGATGATACGATATAAGAATATAATGCCCTTCTATCAAGAAGACCCTCTCTCTTCTGTCTTTGAAGTAAGCTTCCATGAATGTGAGCTACTATGAAAAAGGTGGCGGCAAAGAAATGAAGGCAGCCTCTAGTCAACAACCAGCAAGAAGAGTCCAACAGCCCACAAGGAACTGAACCCCACCAACAATCACATGAGCTGGGAAGCAGATCCTTCCCCAGCTGAGTCTTACATGAGACCCAAGCCCTGACCAACACCTTAAATACAGCCTAGCAAAGGACTCAAGCCATGTCTGGACTCCTGTCCCACAGAAACCGTGAGATAATAAATGTGTATTAAGCCACTTACTTAATCTGTTATGCGGCAAAAGATAACTAATGCACCCAACTAGTATCTCAGCTTATATAATTCATTCATTAAAAAAAATATTTACTGTGCACCACCTACTAAGTGCCAGGTCATACTACTATTCTAGGCACTGGTGATGCACTACAGAATGAGACAGAGGAAGTTCCTGCTTGCATGAGTCAATAAATAAAATAATTATCTAACACAGCATCAAGTAGTGATGGGGGTATTTGAGCAAGGACTGAACGGAGTGAGAAAATGTACCATGAAAAGATCATGGGAGAGAGTTAAGTAGAAGAAACAGAAAAAAAAAAAGAAAGGAAGGAAGGAAGGAAGAAAAAGTAAGTCTAGATGCAGGAGTAGGCCAAGTCCATGGGACAGAGGAAGTCTGAAGAGAGGTTATGTAGGGTCTTTAGAAATCTGGGGGCGCTTGGGTGGCTCAGTCGTTAAGTGTCTGCCTTCGGCTCGGGTCATGTTCCCAGGGTCCTGGGATCGAGCCCCACATCGGGCTCCCCGCTCCGTGGGAAGCCTGCTTCTCCCTCTCCCACTTCCCCTGCTTGTGTTCCCTCTCTCATTGTATCTATCTCTGTCAAATGAATAAATAAAATCTTTAAAAAAAAAAAAAAAAAGAAATCTGTTCTAAGTGTGATAAAAGTCTTAAGTGTTTTGAGCAGGCAGACATGATTTGGTATTTTCTTTTTTTAAAGACTGATTTGTTTTAGATAGAGAATCTCAAGCAGACTCCCCGCTGAGCACGGAGCCTGACACGGGGCTCAATTTCATGACCCTGAGATCATGACCTGAGCTAAAACCAAGAGTGGGATACTTAACTGACTGAGCCACCCAGGCGCCCCATGATTTGCTATTTTCTAAAGAGCACTCTGGCTGCTGTGCAGAAAACAGAATGGGTTGGAGGGAGAGAAAAGAGGCAGAGAGACCAATTAGAACACTGCTTAAGGTGGAAGATGAAGATGGTCTGTCCTAGAAGAGTGGTGTTAGAGATGGTAAAAGGGGACATTATTAAGATAATATTTTGAAGGTACAGCAAACAGCATTTGCTCATAGCTCAAATGAGGACTTCAAAGAGAGAAATAAAAAATGACTTTTAGGTAGCAATTACATGAATGCTGGTGCCATTTACCTCAATAGGGAAAATTGGAGGTAAAAAGGACTTGGTGGGGGGAAAAAATCAAAAGCCCTATTTAGACATGTTGAATCTGATATGTTTATGAGACATTCAAATGGAGATGTCAAGTGGGCAACTGAATACAGAAGTCTAAAACTCAAAGGAGAAGTTCACTCTGGAGTTCAAAAATGTGAGCATGAGCTTACAGTTTTACATGTGACAGCATGAGAGCCCACAGGGGAAAAATATGGATGTAGAAAAGGTCTAGGGACTGAGTCATGTGAAAACAGGAAAAGAAGCCAATGAAGAGACTAAGCAAAAAGAGCCAGTGAAGTAGGAGAAGCAGAAGAGTGTCGTGTTTCAGAAACCAATAAAGAAAAAGTTGTGAGTGGGAGGGAAAGAAAGCATCTCAAATGACGTTGAGAAGGCAAGTGAGATTAGGACTGAGAATGACCCCTCCATCCAGAAGGCAGTCGCCAGTGATCTTGACAAGTCAAATGGTAGGGAAGACAGACTAAGAGGAGGGGTGTCCAGAAAGAACGGGAGGAAAGTAACATAGAGATAAAAAAAAAAAATGGAGACTCCTATAAAAGGTCTCAAAGAAACAGTACAGGAGACTGGGGGTGAGGGGATGTGAATGAAGTCGGGACCAGAATTCTTTTTTAACTTCTGTTTTAGGATGGGCAGTAGCATGATATGCTTATGTGCTGACAGAAATAGTCTAATAGAGAAGGAAAATGTAATCCTGGCGAGAGGGGTGGTAACTGTATGAACAAAGTTCTTGAGTAGACAAAAAGGAGTGGGGTGTAGCACACATATGGAGCTTAGGTTTTATTTTTTTTTTAAGATTTTATTTACTTATTTGACAGAGAGAGACACAGCGAGGGGGAGGGGGACAGGGAGAAGCAGGCTTCCCGCTGAGCAGGGAACCCAACGTGGGGCTCAATTCCAGGGCCCTGGGATCATGACCTGAGCTGAAGGCAGGCGCTTAATGACTGAGCCACCCAGGCGCCCCTGAAACTTAGGTTTTAGATAAAAGAGACATGGCATCCATGGGAAAGGCAGAGCATGCATACGACTGACACTGACTGACTCATGTACATATGACTGACTGCTTACAGTGAACATGAATTAGAATTAGCTACTTAGGAGCTATTTTATATATAAAAAGCTAAATTCAAAATCCACTATTTCTTCCAAGATTAAAATCTTTAAGAAGGAAACACAAGGCTAATACAGCCTTTTAATTACTAAATCCACTGAAATATAAATCAGGAAGAGACAAGGTTTTGTAATTCTTCTCAAGGTAAAACCTACCTGGACTCTCCACTCTCTTATAGTGGTATGGGTTGATACAAACTTCTTTCTGCTTAGATCCAAAAGGAAATTCACAAATATCCAATGGCTTTAGCTCATGATGACTCTGCAAATCAGGCCAGCGCCAAACACGACAATATATAACATGGGGTAAGCCTTTTCTGTGGGAAACCTGCAGGCGTCCATCTAAAGATCTGGGAATAGTGACACATTTGCTCGGCTGTCCTGGACTGCTCAAGGCTTTCTCCAGTTCTTCCATGGCACCCTTTTTCTTTTTTAGCTTTTTCACCAAAGCATCGACTGCCTTTTCTGCCCATTTCTCCTCTTCATCACCTTGCTTCCAGCCCAACAATCGCTTTACTGCTGGACTAGTAAAGGAAAACAAGCTGGCCATTGACGTCATTTGATATAAATCTTCAGAGACCTTCCTGCAACTCAAAGTCAGTGGCTACTCAAAGAACAGCTCACAGATGAAAAGTCACATACAGGTTCTAAGCAGAAGTTCCAATTAAAAAGGGAGGAGTGACATTTATCTTCATAAGTGCCATAAGATTCTTTCATTGGTTCAAGTCCTGAAAGAGAAAGAGGGAAAAGGGTAAGACCCCTAACTTAAATGAATGCAATTAACATACATCTAAATCAATTTAATTGGAAAGTATGTTATTTTTAAATAAGAGCAGAAAAGCATTACAAAGTAAAAAAAAAAACCTAAGTCTAGAAGGAGAAATTTTCCCTAAAGTCCTGTGACCACTTCCTTTCTTCCTAACATGAACAAGTAACTCACTGGCAATGGCAAATAACCACCAGAAGCAAAAACAGATTGCTCTACCTCCTCTCCTCTGTACTTTCCTAACAAATAAGCCTCTAGACTTTCATTTCCTTTCCCTAGGCCAATAAGCCCCCAAACGCCCTTCTAAGGTTTGATTCTGAAGTACTTCTCTTCACTGAAACCCATGTCACATGCCCTGTCAATTTTGAACACAGTATGTCCTCTAATGTCAACACAGTCTTCAGAAAAATCTAACTCTTTCCTAAGGTCATTATTCTCCGTAAAGTGTTTCACAGACTTACAAGGTTTGGACAAAAGCTATAGTCCTATTTAAGTCACATTATTAGATGCAAATTTTATCAAATTTTATATTAGGTTTTTCATAAGAGATAACAAATCCTCAGATAAATCGTAACACACATAATTGCCAGAAAAATGGGAAGTATCTATTTTTAAAACCAAAAATGCTGAACAGATTTAAAGAGAATAAATTCAAAGTTTAACCCAGAAAAGGACAGTTTATAATTTTATAATTGCTATTGCCTTCTGTGGTATTTTAGGCATGTTAAGTTAAAGAACCTGCTCTAGGCAGACCACCCCACTGCACCCTTACGAAGCTCCTGGAGATGATGACAAGAGGAAGTGATGTGCAGAGGCGCTGCACTGATAAGAATGGGTACAATTCCCCGTGGTCACTACACAGCCAACTACAGACAATGAGCGGCTAGTGAAACAGCAGGAGTAATGTTTGGAAAAAGGATGTCAGTAACAAATTGGAAGCCAAGAGGCTTCTTCTCTTGGGCCTAAAATTGCAAATAATGCTGCAGCTCTGCCTTTGACAATTTCTACCAAACTCTGGCATCAAGACCATTCTGGATTGGGATCTATCTTCCCAGAAAAGAATACTTGTGTTCAGTTAAAACCCAGATAAACATAAATTAAAATAAAACTGAGTTAAACTCAACAAATAAGAACTAATTGCTTTCTATGTGCCATACATTGTGAACTGCCCTGATGGTGCTTTAAAAAAAAAAAAGTCACACCAAATTATGCTTCATCTTAAGAGCCAACTGATTCATTCATTCAACAGACACTTACTGAGACCTAGTAAATGCCAAGCATTGTTCTGGATGCTGATCAACCAGCTCTGGCTATCCAGACTGCTATGAACCATGGTTAGAACCTAGACCCAAGGGTGCAAAGGTGCGCAGAAGTAAAGTAATACTCCTTCTGTGTGGATGGATTTCCAAGGCTACATGGGATGATTTTTGTCAGGTAGGCAAAACTGGCTACATTAAACTAAAGAAAATAAGGAAAGACTGAAAGTGTATTTGTCAGTAACAGGTCACAGACTGTGAAGTGTTATGTGCTAAGAGAGCTGAGCTCAGCTGTAGCTACATCAAGGATATAGGATAAAAGCCATCTGGGCCAGAGAATAAAGGTAACAAAGTAAACCAAAATATCATTGGCTTGTCTAAGACAAGAGACATTTCAAAGGCATAGGGACACAAACAACAACAACAAAATATGTGGGCAGACATGAATAGAGCATTTCCTAAAATAAAGAATAGATAGGTCTGGCTGAGATCTTACTCAGTAACACTGGAACATAATGGAGACAAGACGGGGTAGTGCATGTGTGTGGGAGAGAGAATGTATGAACAATGGAGAGATTAAGTTGAGGAAAGGGACAAGAGTAGAGAAGCTTGAAGACCAAACACCAGATGGTAGTTAACCACTAGACGGTGCTTCATGTTAACTACTAATCTCACTATCATCATCGTCATCATCATCATCAAGTACTAACCATATTATATATTAACCAAAAAAAAGGCGGGGGGAGTTACTTCTGCGTGTACAGAAAGAACAAGGACTAGAAAGCTACATACTAAATTCATCATGCAGTTTCCTTTGGGGAGAGGCATGGAATGGGGGAAAGGCAAGAGAATGGGGTTCTGTGATTTGTTTTATATATTTCCGTATTATTTTAACCTTTTCACAAAGGGAATCTATTAATGCATTACTTGCATAATACTAAAATAAAAATAGTAAATAATCTAAAACAAATTGCTGTGAATAGAACGGAGTTACAAGTACCAGTACAATGAGGAGGTAAGACTAATGTATGCTATCTTAGAGGTCAGGATGGTAATTTCCCTTTGAAAGGAAGGGTCTTAAACTCAGAAGGAAAACTGAGTTTCTGCCATCCTGGTAAAGTCCTGCTTCTCCTCTGGGTGATTATATGGGAGAGCTCAGTTTGTGAAAATCCAGCTGGTGGGATACTTAAGATGTGTACACACTTCTGTATGATTTTAAAAAATTTTCTGGATATATAAAAAAGCATAGAGTGCTCAGTTTCCTTCCCATTTTTCTTCCCATCATCAATCAGTGCCCCTTCTCACAGGTAATCCCTCTGTATTTGTCTTTCATGTCCCTACAGAGAAATTTAACACAAACACAATCAAATACAAATATATACATAAAACCTTTTTTTACATAATGGTATTCTAAAAAGAAAAAGGTACAGAAAAACATATGTACCATATATGCTCAAGATCTTCCCATTCCAATATAGAAAGTGCTTCCACATTCTTTTTTCTACTACACAGAATTCTAGTATAAAAGTAATCTTACAAGCATGTCAAACTATGTCATTCCTCTGCTCAAAAATTATTCAGTCGTTTCCCATTACACTCGTATCTAAATTCCTTAACATCACTTTATAGGGCCTACATGAGCTGGCCTTTGGCTTTCCATCAAAGTCATTTCTTACCATTCTCCTACCTAACTTTGCACTTAACCTCCTTTCCATTTCTCAAGTGCTCCAAGGTCATTTCTACCTTAAGGACTTTGCACTTGATGTTTCCTCCCCTGCATTCTCCCTCAAGTTATTTAACATGCTTACTCTTTCAATTAATTCAGCTGCTCAAATGTCACTTCTTGAAAAAGGACTTCCCTGGCCACTTTATCTAAAATAGCATACATCACACTCCCGCACCATTCTCTCCTCCCTGATCCTGCTCACTTTTCTTTCATGGTGTTTATCCTAACCTGATCAACATATCAATTTTATTTATTTATTATAGGTCTTCCTCACTGACATGTTAGTAGGCAGGTAGCTTCATCTTCTTTATCCATCATCAAATTCCCCTGGACTGAGAACAGTGCCTATTTATTAAATGAGTGAGCAAGGAAGTAGTGAATGAGTGAACTAAAGAAAAGCAACTTGGAAAAATATACATTCCTTTATCAGAGCAACCTAGTATAAGAGTTAAAACAAAACACTGTATTTATGGATATGCACAGATATGTAAGAGAATAAAAGCATGGATAAAAAGGATACATACCAATATCAGGACAATGAGTACTGGTTGCAACTGCTAAAAGGAAAGAAGGATGAAGAATGGAAAAGCTTCAGCTATTTTAAAACCAGATTTTAAAAAATTGGCAAGTCATCAGATGTTATATTCTCTCTTCTTCTCTATGTTAGAATATTTCATAACTCAAAATATTCAAAATTTTTAATTTTTATTTTTTTTATTTTTTTTTAAGATTTTTTTATTTATTTGAGAGAAAGAGTGAGAGAGAGAGAGAGAGAGCACAAGAGGGGGGAGCGGGAGAGGGAGAAGTAGACTCCCTGCTGAGCAGGGAGCCCGATGCGGGACTTGATCCCGGGACTCCAGGATCATGACCTGAGCCGAAGGCAGTCGCTTAACCAACTGAGCCACCCAGGCACCCGATTCAAAATTTTTAATTTTTAAAAAGTAGTGTGATGAAAACAGAAAATGATCAGATTCTGTCCTTTACAAGATATAAAACCAAAACCAGGTATCACTCTTTCTAAGTCTACTAATTCTTCTGTAAAAAAGGGGTGATGGTTCCTAAGTGACTAAAAAGTTGAAGTAATAAAATATGTAGGGGCACCTGGGTGGCTAAATCAGTTAAACATCCAACTCTTGGTTTCAAAGCTCAGGTCATGATCTCAGGGTCATGAGATAGAGACCTGGGTCGGGCTCCACACTGAGCATGGAGCCTACTTAAGATTCTCTCTCCCTCTCCCTCTGCCCCATCCCATCTGCTCGCATGCACATCCTCTTTCTCACTCTAAAATAAATAAAATCTTTTAAAAAATAATAAAATATATGTGCACATGTGTCAACACACACGATAGATGCTTTATAAACTAAAAAGTGCTATTCAAACATGAATTATGAGCATTAGTATTCAAAGGAAAAAGAATCAAGACTCAAAAAAATGGCTGGATTGGGGCGCCTGGGTGGCTCAGTTGGTTAAGCATCTGCCTTCGGCTCAGGTCATGTTCCCAGGGTCCTGGGATTGAGCCCCGCATCGGGCTCCCTGCTCCGTGGGAAGCCTGCTTCTCCCTCTCCCACTCCCCCTGCTTGTGTTCCTTCTCTCGCTGTGTCTCTCTCTCTCTGTCAATTAAATAAATAAATAAAATATTAAAAAAAAAAAAAAAATGGCTGGATCTGGAGCACCTGGGTGGGTTAAGCACCCAGCTCTTGATTTTGGCTCAGGTCCTGATCTCAGGGTTGTGGAATCAAGCCCTGCATCGGGCTCCACACTGGGCATGGAGCCTGCTTAACATTCTCGCTTTCTCTCCCACTCCCTTTCTTTAAAAAAAAAAAAAAAAAAAAGGCTAACATAACATAGCCACCACTATACCACCATACACACTTTCTGATCCAGCCCAAATTCCTGTACTTTTGCTCATCTGGGTCTTCCAGGAGAAATCTGAAGTCATTCTTAATGATAAGCTCAAGGCCACTCCCTCTGGTGAAGAATTCCTTCCCACCTGATTCTAAAGAGGCTATGGTCACTGAATATCATAAAAATTAATAAAACAGTGATAAGAACATATCTTAACTTTCCAAATGGAATACAAAATCTTTCCAGGAGGAAGTCTTCAGCACCTGGCACCATTCCATTCATCATACCACATATTAAAGGAGTATTTAATGAATGGTCATTGATTTTTCTATCAACTGCACCTTGAAATTAAAAGATAACTTCAAATTTTAATCCAGGTGACTAAGATAATGATAACTCCATTTGCAGAAATAAGGACACTCAGAAAGTAGTTTAGTCAGTAGAGAAGATGGCAAACTCTACCGGAAAAAGGTCATGACTGGAGATACAGGTTTAGCAAGGAAAAGATGAGAAAGAAATTTAAGATTTGCACAAAGAGCTGAAACAGTAATAAAAAATGGGATTTCAACAGAAAGAAAAGGGTGGCATGTTAACACCTGCGTATTAGGGAACACTGGTAGGGAAGAGAAAAAGTTACCAATGAAGTATCATTAAAAGGAGGAGCTTAGAATTAGATACACTGGTATTGCAGAGTATCATATAAAAGGCAGAGGTTAAAAAGAATGAGAACAAAGAAAAGACCAATGACTGGTGACTGAGGATGTCATTAGCTCAACTTCAAGAGACCGGTTTCAGAAAAAAGAATGGGTGTCAGATTCCAAAAACCTAAGACTCAATATTAGTGTTTTCTTAAAACTAGCATTGGGAAAGGAGTAGGGACAAACCATGTACTCAACTCTTTAAATATTAAATGATTAAAAATTTCAGAAACTTCTCATGGTATTCTTTCCAAAAATTTTATAACTTTGCAAACTGCGTAAATGGTATGAGCAAGCAATCCAAGTACTCATTATCTAAGTCTCACAAAGTTAAAAAAAAAAAGTAACAAAATTCATCATAAAAATTTACTGATGAATAAGCAAAAGAACTGATCAGGCATTTCACATAAGAAAATATCACAGTGGCTATTAGATGGTAAAACAGGCTCAACATTATTAGTTATCAGGAAAAAAATTTTTAAAGAAAACTGAAACATCACTCTATATTTACACATAAATCCCTATGACCCAGCAATTCCATCCCTAGGTATATATCCGACAAAAACAAGTGCTATTGTCATCAAAAGACAAGTGCATGTTCAGAGTAACTTTATTTTTACTAGCCCCAAACTGGAAATAACCCAAATATGCACTAACAGTGGAGTGGGACAATAAATCATAGCAATAAATTCAAAGAATGGAATACTTCGCAGCAATGTCAAAGAACTAACGTATGAAAAACATGGATGAATCACACAGACATGGTATCACAGAGATATAATAATGAAGAAATCAGATATAAAAGGTTACACGTTGTATCATTCCTTCTCAAAAACAGGCAAAACTAACCTATGTCATCAGAGACAAGAAGATTACTAAGTGGGGACAAGAGAGAGCCTTGCAGGGAGAAAGAAATATTCTGTAACTTGATTTGGGTGATGATGACACAGATGTACAAGTAAGTAGAAGTTCACTGAGCTATACACATTAAGATTTATAAAAAAGTCTTTAAAAAACGTGTTAGTGAACTGATCACTTAAAAACTGGTTCCCACTCACTACCATCTCCTTCACCATAATGACTTAAAAACCACCAGTGAAAGTGCAAAGTTTGCAAAATATGGTATGATTTCACAAAGTTTGTTAAAATAGTGCCCAAAAATGTAGGGTCTGGGACTTAATTTTACCCTACCAGCCCCACAAGCAAGTAAGTTAATTTGCTAACTGTTTCATGGATTCTGACAAAGGCCACAGACTCCTGAGCCAGAGACAAAGGACTTTATCACTCATGGCACAGCAAGCAGCATAAGCCTCAGATTTGCGGTTCCCTTTGCCTCCGAGAGACCCACAGGCACGGGAGTGATGAAATATGGCCAAGATGGACAGTACTCCTGCCGTGAGTTTGCACTGATAAGGAACAATGAGCTTGGGGAATTCACCACTTTTACAGTTACATTAAGCAAGCCTCTCTTTGTGGAAAGAGAACAGCTTCACTATCAAAGGATTAACACTGGTCCTTAGTAAAATCAATGTTTATTTTTTATGGGTATTTTTGTAAAAAAATTAAAATGCTCTTTATGTTAGTAGCACAAATGACAAACATAAAGGATGCCCTATCACACTATTAAATTACTGTGAAAAAAATTACACCTATTAGGGGCGCCTGGGTGGTTCAGTTGGTTGAGCGTCTGACTCTTAATTTTGGCTCAGGTCATGATCTTGGGGTCATGAGATCGACCCCCGCGTCAGCATCCGCACTGTGTGTGAAGCCTGCCTGCTTAGGATTCTCTCTCTCCCTCTGACCCCCTCACCCCACCCGCGCGCCTCCACCTCTGGCTCACGCACTTGCTCTTAAAAAAAAAAAAAAAAGAAAAAAAAGAAAAATATGCCTATCCATCAAACTTGATTCATTCTTTGTTCACTGTAAGAATACATGTTTACAATTATAACCTAATGTTTTTCTAAATTTTTAATTTTTGAAAATAAAGTCCCAATCAGACCTTTTATTCACAATTTAGTTTAAAATATTGATCAAATTTCAAATGGTTTCTTTTTTTAAGATTTTATTTATTTGAGAGAGAGAGGGAGAGTGAGCATATGAGAGAGAGAGAGAGAACCAGCAGGAGGAGAGGCAGAGGGAGAGGGAGAGGGAGAAGCAGGCTCCCCACTGAGCAGGGAGCCCGACGAGGGACTCGATCCCAGGACCCTGCGATCATGACCTAAGCCGAAAGCAGCTGCTTAATCAACTGAGCCGCCCAGATGCCCCTAAATGGTTTCATTTTAAATGGGCTTTTTTAGAACCAATTATCGTTAGTTGGGGAAAACTTACATGTGGCATGAGCTTCTCTTGATGACTTAGTTATCCTTATGAACCTCTCCGCTGCTGTGCTGGAAATTCTCTATACAAAGCACAGAACATGGTCTGCACTGTTACCCACTATACAGACAAAAGCACATCAATGATCTTGAAAAGTTACTTATAGACTTTTGGACATCTGACTTTCTTAAAAGAATGTAGCTATTTCAAGGAATCCAACAGCTTCCTTTCTACAGAATCAGTTCCTTTGATGATGATAATGATAATAATGGTAATAGTAATAAACTACTAACATTTACTGAACACTATGTCAAGCACCGTTAAGGACCTTACACTGAGAGACCAAAAATGATTAAAATCTCAAAACAGCCATATCAGGTAAATTACATTATTCTCATTTCACAGATGAGAGAACAGGGAAAGGGAAATTAAATGTGACTTGCTTATTTCTATAGATAAGAAATGGAGCCAGGAATTGAACCCCAGCAGTCCAGCTCCACTTACACTCCTAAACACTACACACTGCCTCCTACAAAGAAGCCTCCCACCAAGGGCTATTCTTCTCTTCAAGATCTTTTCTATTGTTCTCTGAATCTCTGACTTCTCCAAAATATTCAAATTATCACAAGATTATACAGTTTCAGAGACCAAGGATAATCCTGTTCAATATGTTCATTTTCAAATGGATTTTTTGTACCATTAACATATCTCATTAACGTCTTCATCTACTTTAACCCTTTCTTCTCTCAACTGAGCTAAATAAGTCAATAGGTATGAACTGTTTACTATTATTGTAAAAAAATTTATGTTTATTACGGCAGCCTTACTCCAAAGCTTTTTAAATTTTCATTAGGACATTTCTGCCACACTAATCTCTAGAACACAGTATGCATGTGTATATGTCTGTGTGTGTGTGCAGGTATGTATACACCATACACACATTTTAAGAGCCCAATTCTATTTCACTCATCCACTTCCTTAATATTTAACATTTAGATTTCTAAATAAAATTGTTATATTGGGATTAAAACTGTTTTATTGAGCCCATATGATAGATCAATTTTCTCCTGTAAACTTTCCTATAGAATATATCAGGTTCAAAATAACACCTTCATCCACATTGAAATGAAAGTATCAGAGTGCTTGGGATATAGCAACAGATTCATTTCACTATCTTCACTTAAGTCCTTGGTTATGAAAGAATTTCTCATTACGTATACAAAAAAACAGAGTAAGATACTATACTTTTTCTAGTTTGCATATATTAGCATATGTTATGTGAACTCCAAGAAAACATGCAATACCTTTGAAAACAGGTTTTCTAGTGACCAAAAGGTTTCATTTTGAATCTCTTACCGAAAAGTTGGTTCAATTTTTCATAGCCGTTTTGCCTTTCACTATATAAAATGAATACCCATTCTCAGTTCAGTCAGCTGTGTACATAACCATTCATATGATTCTTTCCATAGTATCTCTAAACTTATCCTAGTATAGAGAAAAGCCTCAAAAGGCTGTATTTAGTAACTTCAGTCTTTAGAGGTTACATATTGCTGGGCAGTTAAATATGGTCCTCCTCTGTGCTCCCTTTCCTCAATGCTTTCAGAGTCTACTGAGGCACATATATAACCAGTGCTAAACTTCATCTCAGACAAATTGATAATTAAAATATGCCCGTACCTACAATACACAATGGAGAATGGCAGATGCCCTAAGGGTGTATAAAGTGCTAAAAGAAATTCAGGGGAGGGCCCTTTGGGCAAGGGAGGAGGGGGAGAGACAAGATGGGTGAAGCAGCTTTATCACAGGCATAAAAGTGATTGTAGGTAAAGACACAAAATGTGAGTTTCTATTTGATCTACCAGGATGAGAAAATACTAAATTCAGTTTGCGAGAACACAGGCGGTAGAATTAAACTGGCTGGAAATATAAATAGGGCTATCTATACAGGGATAATAATATATGCACTGTAACACATAAAAACACCAGACGTGAAGTCTAATCACATTTTGCATCTAACGTTTACACCTAACTTTATTTTTTCTATTTTATATAATAAATATCAGTTCTGAGAATTAAATGAGATAAACACTTAACTTAGTGCCTGCCATGGTGCATACTCTGTACTGTAGTTACTACTGTTGTAATAATCATGAACATCTTGCTACCAGGCCAAGGATTTTAAAAAATATAGCTGAGCTACTTTATTTCAACAAATATACAAAGCCATCTACTTAAATGGTACCATTACTGTATTAAACTTGAAGGAAGAACAAGCAGCAAATTCACTATCACACAGTGCTTTCTTATCGCTTAAAATTTTTTTTCACATTATCATCCTTCTGCCCTCAAGCCTGTAGGTCTGAAGAGTGTTCCAATATTACTCCAGGACTGTCATTCAAGCCAGATACCCATCCTGCAAGTTCTGATACTGGTGTTTGTTTCATCTTCCCAAAGGTTGTAAATGGAAGAAATGACAGCAACATAAACAGAAAGGCAGAGTGTATGCCCACGCAATGACAACTACATCACAACTATCACCTGGCCAAAACCAACACTCAAATACCATTGAATGTAAGACACATTCCACTTTCAGAGATGTTCTAAGGTGAAAAAACTGTAACTACAACTTAGAAGAAATAAGGAAATAATGCAGCTTTTTCTTTTGTCCCCTCCCAAAGCCCTTCTCATGCTCCCCATCACTTCCCACGAGTTATCTGTTGCCCTCCTTTCTCTTTTGTTCTCATTTCTTTGACTCTTCTTTCCTGCCTCCTCTTTCTTCATTCCTCACAGCTTCTCCCACATTCTTCACTGCTTCCCTCTGTGCTCTCCTCTAAGTAGAAAGGAAAATGCATTTGACAGTCCAGATACATGAGACAGTGCCCTACATGAAAACGTGGCTTCTGAGCAGATTCTATTTGTGCCTCTGCCATCCTCATCCTGGGCCATCTAACACACTGCCATTTGCAGCCCAGTTATTTTTTTCTTCAGCAATCTTATTAACAAGTATGTAATCTTTTCACCTTCTCCCCCTCACCCCCTGTTTTCCAGTTATATTGGGATAATCCTGAAGCTATCCTAAAATACACCACTGGGAATAATACATATTTGTTATTTTTTAAAGGTGATACATTTAATTCCTAAGAAAACAAGGACACTTCAAGGAACTTAACAGAGAATTATTTTCTTTTGCAATAAACATCCCTAAAAAGCTATTTATAACATGTAACATTTATTTAACATTTTTAACATTTTAGTACTTATTTATAAAAAGCCTTATTTCAATAGCATAATCAGGGACAGAAAACAAAATCTGTTTTCTCTTTTTTTGCTCTTACTGGGGCCATACTAAACCAACATTTTACAATTCTAAATGTCAAAATGAGCCTTTTCCTTAAAAGCCATGTCTTGTTACAGTAATGCAGAGTGGGCTAACCAAGTTAATAAAACAAAAAATACGAACTAAACTGAACATGCCCAAGATACCTTTCAGGGAATTTCTATTTCTAGCTTAAAACCAGAGAAGCCCCCAAAATCTAAAATCCCATTAGGAAATACACAGGACAACCTGTGTAAAGTGAGCCAGTTAATTCTCATCAATATTGCAGTTTGAGTGAATATAATTAAGTCTAGTGATCAAACACTTTGAAACTGAGATTTAGGGAGATCATAAATATAACAGAAAGGAAGAGGAATTATCCCAATATAACTGGAAAACAGAGGGTGAGGGGGAGAAGGTGAAAAGATTACATACTTGTTAATAAGACTGCTGAAGAAGAAATAATTGGGCTGCAAATGGCTAGTGACAGACAAAGTGGAAGGCTTAGCCAGTCTACAAAAAAACAGAGCTCTGCCTAGCTCACGGTCCTTCCCCCCGCAACCATAGGCACTGCACTAAGGTGAAGAAAAGCCTTAAGGATGAGGTGTGGAAAACTGCTCATCATTTTGGCACAAATTTTGGGAACAATTATCACAAGATCAAAATAGGAATATGACAATCTATAATTCACAATATAGTTGGTTATAAAGGACAAGAATAAGGAAAACCAAGTGTCATTAAGCCAAATGAGGCAAGAAGACACTTAGCCAGTCTGTGAAATAAAAGGGAAAGGCACCACACCACAGAATGGATGCCAAACAGGGAAGAATGAATATGAGGCTAGAGTCAGGCTGCTAGAAGAAACCCTATGTGTAGTGCAGAGTTCTAAGCAGAAAGATATGTTCTAAGAGGAATTTTGAAAAGTCAGAAATAACCAAGGAAGAGACCTAATTCAGGGGGGGCAGAGAAGGTAGAGGGAAAACACAGTAGAAATCCAACTATGACGGGAAGACACACCAGCTCAGGGGTACAAAGCCATGATAGCAATGGCAGCAGAGACAGAAAATGATGAGATGTGATGGGCATTACAAATAAACAATCAAGAGGACTTGGTGACCACCCACAAGAGAAACAAGGGCAAGCAAGAGAGGTAAAGGTTTAAAAGCTAAAAAGTAAAGACATCACTTACCTAAAAAGGGCAATTCTAGTTATAGCCAAGACGAGGCAAGAAAGTGTTGGTGAAGGGCTGGCTTTAAGGGAGTAAAAGCACTGAGACACCTCCAAGGAGATGTGAAATTAAAGCGCAAGAGAGAATATGTAGATTTGGAGGATCATACGACTAGAAGTGAGATGAATCTATGAGTAGATGTTTGATTTATTCACAATTTACTGCGTCTAATAAGCCAGGAACTCAGCCTGAAAAAAACACTATCTGTAATCACAAAGATCTTAAAGAATAATGGAAAAAAGAGAAGGTGCTACAAAGAACTTCTTATGCTAGTTAGCACACCACTTAATTTTCTTTCCTTATGATAACCAACAAAGTTGGGGCATTAAAATAGAGAGAAAAAAAAAGGGGGTGCCTGGGTGGCTCAGTCAGTTAAGCGTCCGACTCTTGATTTCGGCTCAGGTCATGATCTCAGGGTCGGGAGATCGAACCCTGTGTTGGGCTCCGTGCTGGAGCCTGCTTCAGATTCTCTCTCCCTCTGCGTTCTGCCTCCCACCAGCTCATGTGTGCTCTCTCTCCAAATAAAAAATAATAATAATAATTAAATTAAAAAGGGTAAAATACATATACAGCAAGGACAGAAGGCCAGTAATTGAGCAGGCAGGAATGTGTACTGCTTCTTACGTTAGAACCTGGAGGTACTTAAGAATAAAACTATGAACCTACTGTCTGCTATCACCTTGGCCTTTTATAGTCTACCTCTGGTTTATGAAGACCTGACTGTATAACCCTCTCAATTAAAGTATTTTGTCATTTCTTAGAGAAATGACCTCAGAGCTAGAAAGAAAACCAGGATAATAAGACCAAGAAATCCTTGTGTGTTAAGTTCCCTGAAACTCTTTCGAGAAACTGCAAACTATCAATTAGACAATAATGCAGAGTACCTAATAAATACAAAGAAAAACAGTGGTATCTAACTATAAATGAAAACAATGTAAAATTAAGAAACATTATACATTACAAAAGGATCTAACACATTACAAAACACAGACACACACTTACACACACACACACACACACACACACACTAATTCTATTTCAGCTCAAGCATCCCTTCTTCAGAGAAGCCTTCCTAGACGCTGCTGTGTAGATAAAATCCCCCTATTATATACTCTTAATGCATGCATCACATACCTCTACTTTGTAGCACTTAACATACCTCTATTTTTTACATTTAACTGTCCAGCCCCGAAAGAGTGCAAATTCTGCAAGACCATAAATGAGAGGAACAATATCTATTTTCACTTATTGCTATAAGCCCTGTGATACATATGCTCAAGAAATATTTCTTTTAATTAATGAAAGAGAATGTGCTAAAAAGCTTTTGAAAGGACCTTAGCTGAAGGGTTGGGGTACTTCTTACTTTCTGCCTCATACAATTCTGTACTTTTTAAAACAAACGTGTTTCTTGTATAGTCAGGGGAAAAAACAAATTTCAAACCAAAGTCAGCTGCACTTCAGCCATATAAAAATTCTTACTAAAGAGGGGATTTACAAGAGACATTCATATTTCAAAAGAATTCTCTCCACTCTATCTAGGATTATACAAATTTGGAGGCTAAAATTTAAGAAAAATCAATGAGAAACTAGGGGCAAACACCTTCTGCTCCCAATTCATCTTTCAAAAGCATTTATCTTCCTATACTGGAATGTCTTTTGTACCTCAGAGATCTTACAAATGCCATTCTCTGCCTGAGCCACTTTCCTCAAGCTTCAACCACTAATTTCCAAGCTCTCTCATCATTCAGACTTCAGCTGTCATCCCAGAGACCTTCCCCGATCACCCATAATCCTATATAAAGTAGATTTCCCCCAATCCCTAATCCAATACTGTGTTCATTTCCTTCACGCTATGAACCAATGTGTAATTATTTGTTGACTTACTTGATTTTTTCTCTCCCACTAGAATGTAATCTTTAAGAAACAATACTAAGCATATTCAGAGAACCTGTTAAATGTATTCAAGTAATTCATTCAAAAAGTATATTTTTTGAAGTAGCATTCTAGGAGCTGGGAATACACACATGAATAAAGGGGACCAAAACCTTTGTCCCCATGTGGTGTTACACTCTAGTGGAGGGAGACAGAAAAAAGACAATACATAAGTGATTAGTCTGTTAGGTGAAAAGTGCTATGGAGAAAAATAAAGCAGAGGAAGGTAAACGGGAAGTGCTGTGGGAGAGGTGTGATTTTAAATAGGGTGGCTGTGCTGGGCCTCACTTGAGTAAGCACCAACAGAGTCAAAACTTGAAGGAAATAGGAGCAAACCAGGCAGGTATCTGTGGAAAACCATGGCAGGCAAAGGCAACAGGGAATGTAAAGGTCCCAAGGTGGGAGCATGTCTGGCACACTCTGGGAACTGCAAGACCAGTATAGCCTGAAAATAAAGTGAACAAGGAGGGGAAAATAAGAAATGGGGTTAAACAGGTAAGAGACCTGCATATAAGGGCACTGGCTGTAAGTCAAATGAGGACCCATCTGAGAGCTCTCTGATGGAGACATGACAATTTCTGACTAACATTATTAAAGAATTACTCTGGCTGATGTGCTGAGAATCAACAGCAAGGGTTTTAAAAGTGGGAGACCAGTTCAGAGCTGCAGTCAGCTAGGTGAGAGATGATAATGGCTTAGATCAGAGTGATGGCAGTTGGGTGCTGAGAAGTAGACAACTTCACATACATTTCAGGGAATAGTAAGTTTCCTGATGGAAGAGATATGGGGAATGTGAGAACAGAAGAGTCAACAGTGATTCCAAGGTGTCAGCATCGACTACTGGAAGAACAGGATTTGCCATCAAGTGTGGGGGAAGGCTGATAGCAAAGCTAAAGGAAGATCAGGCGTTACATTTTACATACATTAAATGTATGAATGAAATGTTATTAAGCTTTACCAGGCTTCCATTTCAAATGAAATCATATTAACATCAAAAACCCAAAGATCCTGTTCTTACCTCAAGCTACTTAGTAGGACCTCTTAACCAACTCCTATAAAGACATACACAAACCACCTTCCACACTTACCCCCAGACACACACACACACACACACACACACGGCTCATGCCCAGACTTGACTTTTCAATTCATTGAAACAGCTCCCTCACTTTCTGCTCCAACACCTCTCTAACTGCTTCAATCCAAAATAAAAGGCAAGCAACCAATCCAAAAATCCCACCCAACACTGTTAGCCAAAACAGAACCTGCTGAGCATATCAACCCACACAAATAAATGCCCATATGGGTCACAACCCACCATAATCTCAGCCAACCCTGTAGAAAAGAATTATGGATGGAGATTCTAAAGAAAGAAATTTCTCATAACCATCCCACAAAATTCAGATTCATTAGGTTTGAGATTAGGGCCCTACCTCCCACCATTTTAACAAGAGTCCCAGATCTGCAGCAGGTTGGAGAACCAAAGCCCTTAGGATCACCTGCAATGGAAGAAAGTCACTTGTGCATATATATATATATATATATATACACACACACACACACTTGCATATATTGCATATATATACATATATCTCCAAGGGTAACATTTTTGTGGCTGGTGGGGGTAAAGCTTTAAAAATATCCTTCCCTATGGTTCTAATATCAATAGTAGTCACCACTGCTGTCAAACCAATCCCGGATCCAGACATACAATTATTAAAACATGTAAGCCACATCCATGGCAACAGGCAGAGAAGAGAAACCAGGAGCAAGTTTGCCTACAAGCTGTCCTAGATTCAGAAATACCATTCTTTATGGGAACATCTATAAGGAAGAGGGGCTACAATTACATGGGCACCGAAACAACTTTCAGTAGAGAAACACTTCAATCTCCACTTCTCCCAATCATGGCTCTCAATTTCCAAAGATATCAAAAGTTCTCACAGTGGATTTCACAGCCATTCAGGAGCTGAACTCATGTTCCCTGACACTTCTCACACAATAATCTTACATAGTCTCTCTTTGTGCCCACACAAGTCTCTCTTTTTTTTATCTCCTACATCCAGACTTTTGTTTCCCAGTTTTTAATCACTCTTTAAACTTCACCTGCTCCTCTAAGTCCTCTAATTAAGCAGCGCCTGATCTAGATGTATACTCACCCCCACAGAGCCTGCAAGATTTCCGATATTACTACCAGATGTGTTGGAGTATACTTGCACAGGCTTGTAGGCACAGGAATAGACACAGAGCTGGTCAATCATTATAGTGCTTTCCTTTAAGTTATAAAACCGTCAAGGGCAGATACCAAATCATTACACTATAAAATGGTCTCAGGAGCACAAAGCACTAACCTGTGTACACGATGCTTTAGGAAGATGTTCTCAAGATACCTCATGTGCACCCCAGAACTCAAGTCACATAGAAGAAAAGAGAGCAAATACAGCTCTGGGTAGCTTTTTGGCTCCTGTTGTCACTCAGTTATACACTTCCACCTCAAAAAAGTGGAAATAGTGAGTTAAGCAGGCACTCGCTTAAGTGGGCACAGAGATGTAAATAAGGGGAAAGAGAAGACTAGCTTTGAAATATTTCTGTAGTACCCCCTTTCCTGGGAACATACAAACCAGAATAACTAGATCTCAAGTTATACAGCCTACCAGATAGGATGCAAGACAGATCCTAACACATCATGAAAACAGAACTGAACAAAACAAAACTTGCCTTGAAAGCACCAGTCATATTCTGAGATCACAGTTAAATTGGAAAAGTGTAAGACACTTCTCAGAACCCCACGTGCTATGCTCAGAGAAAGGTGGGATGGCGACACCAGTTTTGTTCTGTTATTTTCAGCAATAACAAAACATACACAGAAATCAAAAGGAAAAACCTAGTTAGACTCTCACAACACATCAAACCATTGTCAAATTTTCATAGAGTATACTAGTCTGTAAACTGTATATGCATTATAGACAGAGACTGGTATACCACAAAATTCAAGAGCAAAACCTGTTTACAAAATGTACTTTAACACTAGCTTCCAAAAGTCAATTACAATTATAGTACTGCCCATAGAGAACTGTCTAATAAAGAATTCTTTCTTCTAAAATACTATCACAACTAAGTTAGGGAATACTACAATAAAAGCAGGAAGAAAAGTCACTGAAACCGCCTCTCTACTATGATAGGGCCAAAATTTTCTCCACCTAGCTGCCCAAAGCAAAACAAAAGAAAAAAACAAAAACAAAACAAACAAACAAAAAAAACCACCAAAACTAAAAAGTTAGGAACTAGATGACTATTTCTGAAAAACCTACTATGTAATTATACCACCTTTTCAAACTTGTAAAACAATAAAATTTTAGAATATGAAGATGACATATGAAAATGGGAGATATCCTAACAACAATCTAAATCTTAACAGTTCTTCAAAAAGAACTGTACATCTTAAACTTCCAACTAGTAAACATACCTCTCAGATTCACAGTTCTACACAATGGCAATAAACTGGATAATCTAGCACGAAAAATTCCAGTTCTATTATTCTATTAGCTTTGGAAGTATAAAAACAAGGTATGAGAAGACATGGACAGGCTTCCTGGGGTCATGCATCATCTTTTTCGGTGGGAAAGCACCCTACCTCTGTGCAGCCTTCTTGGGTCCTATCCTTCCAGATAACTCTCTCTTCTCTAGAATATTCGGACTGGTAGAGATAAAAATCATCTCTCAGGCTGCGACTGTCCTTTATAAAAGGAAATTTTCTTCACCGTCTTTGACCTTATGAGTAGACTGGCAAATCCACTGGATGTAAGGCAGTGGCAACATCTGAAGAAATAAACTATTTTGGCTTCTTCTTTGTGCTTAGTATGAAACACACACACACACACACACACGACAGGGAACACGGACGGACGCTCCAGAAGAAGACAGTGTAGAATGATAAACCAAAGGAATAAAGGTGGCTATATCTTAAAGTATACTCAAGCAGGCTCTGAAATTCACCCAAATGTGTGGCTCAGTGCCTAAACCAACATATACATCTGGTAATAATAAACACTGATAAGTCATAAACAAAAAGGGCTTTCTTAATTCAAAAACTCTAGAAACTACTGGTAACATTAAAATTTACATAAAATACTATCAAACAATATGCGTGAAACAGATTTTTTTAGATAGTATTTGTATTTCAACTTAAATCACTAAGATGAAAAACTGGTATTTTACTGCCTAGTCTTCAAAACACTAAGAAGCCAGTATCTTTGATTTGACCAAGTTACAAATCTGTTTTCAGTAGACAGAGAAAACATATTGCCTCTGTTTAACGCAAAGGACAAAAAAGATCATCACTGCAAATCATAATGTTTGGGTTCATGATGCAAACAGGAAACAGACAGGCTGCCCAGGTATAATTATGGTTATAGTGTAATGTGCCTTCAGGTTCAGCCAAGAATTAAAACCCAGTGAAGAGTAAGCAGAATTTACTTGCCTCTACCTTGCTGCAGAAGGGAACTTTTAATAATACTTCCAGCAACATGTTACATAACCAACAGTAAACAACAATCCGATTCAAACCTCATTAGTAACAACATTCTGCCACTGTGTCCCACTGAAATTAATAGCTGACTTTGCCAGGGGGAAAAGAAATGCAACACGTATCAATCTACCCATTTCTGTGGCGCCTACCTAAGTGAACCAGACAAGTAGATAATACCACCAAATCTGCACAGAATCTACAAAAATATTTTATTCTTCTCTCTTCCCCAGTTCACTGCTGGCTTTCCTCCTTTTTACCAGACTGTATCATATGGATGCATTTAAAATCTAAGAGGAAAGCGAACTGAGGAGGTTCACCTAACTTTTACTGTCTATTTTAGCTATTTCAGATTTGAAAGAAATGGAAGAATAAATGATGAGTGAATTTTTGTAACAAAGATACACAGTAACATTTATGCAATAAAAACAGCTATGTGAAAAAGGCACGCTGATGGAGGGATCTGCAATATAGAGGGAAAGAGAGGTGGATGTAACCATGCAAACATTCAAAACAAAACTTAAATTTTAAAAATCCAAAACGTATTAGGTACCACCTTTGTGAAGTTTAAATTTTGTTAAATTGTCTGAGTTGTTCCGTATTCTTGTAATTATATACCACCTTTGTGAAGTTTAAATTTTGTTAAATTGCCTCTTATGAGTTGTTCCGTATTCTTGTAATCTCAGGGTTCACCGCAGAGGGGAAAAAATAGCTACCAAAGGAGTAAAAGAAAAAAAAAAAGAATTTGTACAAATCTGTAAATAATCCCTTACTTACTAAATTTGGGACACACTAATTTCCTAAGAGTATTCTGATCAATACGTGTGAAACTGTCACATTGTGTCTAGGGTATTGTTTTCCTTACAACAGCCACCACCACAATGACATCTAGCAGAAACTTCACCCTACTTGCAATGTCACTAAATTTACTGGGACTAAGGTTTTTGAGCCTTTTAGGTTTCAAATTAAAATTCAAAACTCACTCTGGGCAATTCAGGTACTCTAAGGAAATGCAAGTACTCTGGTTTTTAAGAACTTAAATTTAATTTTTAAAACAGCAACTCAAGCACCCTTTCCTCTCAACTTCTGTGAAGCCAAGCCGCAACCTCCACCTACCCAGCCTTTGTTGCTAGATAAGAACACTTTTGGTAGTGCTAGGCAACACGCATGATGTGACAAACCCAAAACTTTTTCCACAGAAAGATAAGGTAAACAAGATATACTTAGCACCACACCCATTTAAACGCACAAGCAGCCAGGAATGTTCTCCCCCCCCCCTCCTTCTAGACCTCCAGCTGGTCAGGAAACAATGTCTCTGCAATCAAGATAGTGATCTGGCCCAGGGTGTTCAGGCATTCCTCACCTCCAGGATGGCCTACAGCTCCATTCTCCAATGCCATCAAAACCAGAATTGGAACATTTTGTTAGGAATCGGGCACACGTCCAAATACCCGGGCTATCCTCGCCCCAGTTCTTTTTGCAACCGAAATCTGTTTTTGGCTACTGAGCATGCTCCAACTTAAGACAGGCGCCACATGGGAGTTTTCAAAGCTTAGGCTCCAAACTCCACGTAATAGCAGCAGCTGAAAGGGGAAGAGAGGGAAAAGGGAGGGGGAAGGGGAGAGACCGGAATATGAATTTGAGTACTGATACTAAAGTGAAAGCCCGGGCAGAGACCGAATATGATGAAGGCAAACAGGGACGGCTTGGCATTCTCCTTGCACCAATGCAGAAGTTTACAAGAAAGGACAAGAAATCTTTGCAATGGTGAAAACTAGCACGGCAAGTGGCAGAAACCAGGTCTAACTACCAGCAGAGTGCAGTAGCAGGGCACAAGTGCCCAGAGTGTAATTCCCACCGATAAGCGTGGATCCTTATCTCTGAAACACAAAGCGACGACGGCACGGATTCATCAAGCCACTGGACAGCTTTGCAGGGTAGCAGATCACACCGCTCGACCCAGCACGGCGATCCTACCAGGGGTGTGACTGAGAGTGGTGCTTAGATGAGGTACAACAAACCGCTCCTCCGGACCCAAGCGGGGCCGGGAATCTCCCCCACCCCACCCCACCCCATCCCCGCCCCGAGGGCGCCCAGAGCGCCTCCCTCCAGAGTCCGGGCGGCAACGGCAGCGCAGGGACCAAGGGCAGCCTCGAGACGCCCCCGGCCGCAGTAAGGCCTCCGCAGCCGGACGGGCCGCCCCATCCTCGGCCGCCCGAACCTCTGCAGGCCGGGACTCGGCCTACCTCCCGCCCCGCAGGCCCGGGCGGTTTCCGTTCCGCCCGCGGCCCAACGCCCCCGCCTCGGCCCGACTCCAGCAGCCACTGGGGCCTGAGGGGGAGCCGCGTCCCGGAAGAAGCTGCAGCCCCCAGCCCGGCTCGCCCGCCCCGGGGCCCCACACTCACTCACCCGCCGGCTGCACGCACTCCCCGGGCGCCGTCGCTGCGCTTTCCCTCAGTGCAACTTTATTAGCAGCTCGGCCGCGGGACACGCGCACGGCGCCCGCTCGCCCAGGACCCGGATGAGGGAGGGAAGGAGCCGGGGAGGACGCCGCTGGAATCCGCGCATGCGCGCGAGAGGCCGAGTGACCGCTGCGGGGCCGGAGGGAAGGAAGCCCTGGCGCTTGGCTCCGCGCGGCCCAGCCTGGCTTCCGATCCGCCCGAGGCTCTTGTGGCAATGGCCAGGCCCAGGCGTGGGAGTCGGTGAGCTCCCACCGCCACGATGGCCGCTAGTAGTCTCCACTAACCAAAGCAACCCACGTTGTAAGAAAATAAAACTACTGCCCTTGATAGGGACAATGGCAGATTTTCTCAATCATTCAAACACTGTAGAAAAATCTTCAGACGCAACTTTGCTACTTTTATTGATTTTTTGAGTAACTATATAACTCTGAGAGAATCCTCTTTTTATGAAAACTAGCTTCAAAACAAACTTCTGAGCAGCAATCCTAGAACCCCTTCTGTGTGGAAATCTCGGAGTCTCGGCTCTCCCCCAACCCCGCTGGCAGGGCCTGCACTTGGAGTTCCCCGAATTAGGACTGTCCATGTATTGGGAGATCAACCCCAATAGTTCAAGATACACACACCCTTCTGGACAGGTGAGGCCACTGAGTTTCCCAAAGTTCACCTGTAGGCTGGTATCCCTCCACTCCGCCTCCTGCGGCAAGAACCTAAGTCTCTTCCTTACTGTTTGGGGATCTTCTCCTTGCTCTTTTCCTTAAATTCCCCCGAAGCGTCAGCATTTCCCAGAATGTGATGGTAGCACCACGTAGGGTGTCCAGTTTGAAGAGTACTAGTGAAGAAAACCTTTTAAATAATTTTGTTCTCATTTTAAAAGTTCAACCCGGGTTTTCCAGTACTCCACGGTAGGTTTCCTTTTTCAGCCAATTAACCTAAGTAAAAATCAAAATTGGAGTCACTTCCAAATCTTCTCCCTCATAGCCTAAGTCTATCCATCATGAAATCTTACTAACTCTACCTTCAAAATATATGCCAAATCTGATTTCTCACTGCTTTCTATTATCACCTCCACGGCCTGAGCCAGCATCCTCTCACACAAATGGACAACTGCTCTTTTGCTCGGGGCTCCAGCAGTTTGTTCCCACAGTGAAAAGACTAAGTAGATGTTGCACAAGTGTCTGCATGAGAGGTGGCCATTTCCAATGGGACAGGGGCCTGGTGAGGAAGTGCAGTGGGCCAGGGTGAGGAACCAGACAATGCGTATTCTGATCACAGGGGCAGCTGCTGATCCACTCCAGCCAACTGCCACCATGGGGAAATGAAATAAGGGGCAGTGTTGGCAGATCTTCTGATTTTTCAAAAACAGCTGGAAATCTGGATGTTAATGCAAAAAAAATCTCACTTTTATATGCTTAGCCACTTCTTTCATTCTTTCTCACTTTTTCTCCCTTTCTCAGACATTCAGGAGGCCAATCCTATCCAAGCCAAGCAAAACAAATCCATGGTCCCGATTTAGCCTATTGACCATTGGTGTGCAGTTTCAGGTCTACATCTTAAACCTCTTTACTACATCATAAATTTTGTGAAAGTAAAGTCTGTGTACTTTAACTCTTTGTCACACTCACTGATTATTTGTTGGTAATTCAGAAGTTTCCAGTCCTTGGAAGGCACATATTTCTGGAGCCTGCATGGGTTTACAACTCCCAGAAGTGCCCATAACCCTGCCTTGAGGGTGCCTTTTTTTTTTTTCCAGAACTAAATGTTTGCGGAGTGTTTTGTTGAACATTATAAGACATAATAATTTGGTTTAAGTATTTTGTGTACTAGAGCCATTCCACACTTCAAATAGCTAGTAAAATCTTCCCCCAAACCATTTGCTGTCTTGCAGTCACTGCATAATATGCAAGGAACAGTTTGTGATTGCAGGATTCCTATGAATGCTCACATTGATAATCTCAAAGCCAACAGTTTTGTTTCCTGAACTATGAGTTCACATACTGATCAAAGCAACCAGAGACTCCAACCTCTCCAAGTTGCTCTGTGGGCTCAGCTTAGGTCTGAAGTTGGAAGAGATAACATAGAAGGAGGAAGAAAAACTTTAAGAGCACAAAAGATGCCTCCCAAAGAACGGAGGAATTGCCCAGACTCAAAGGATAGAGAAAATCAGACAGATCACTAAATGCCTAGATTGTCGAAAAGATTATCAAACAGTCAATGAACTGGCATGTCGGAGCCCTAGGAATGGAGTAAGGAAGTTCCTGTTTTTGACAATCAAATGGATTCTAAAAACAAATGTAGAATGGGATGATCTGAACAAGTAGATATAGTCTCCGTGGGACATCAAAATAGTTAAACTGATTTTTCAGTTTAGCATTCCCCCAGGAGAATCAGATAAAAGCAGCTTCAATTCTCAATCTTGCTTTATTTGTAAAGAAACCTATTTCTGGATAATATAGGCCAGTGCCTCTCAACGAGGGGTGACTGTGCCCTCCTCCCGGGGAACATTTGGCAGTGTTTGAAAATAATTGTGACTGTCGCATCTAGGAGGGTGGTGCTAATAGCATTTACTGGGTAGAGGCCAGAGAAGCTGCTAAATTCTTTGCAATATACAGGACAGCCTCCTTCTACCAAGAGTTATCTAGCCCAAAATGTCAATCGTGCTGAGGTTGAGAAACCCTGTTTGAAGTCCCAAATAGGCTTTCCTTAATTGAGTTGATGTTTAAGGAAAAAGTGAGCCTTTTCTTTGGATTTTTCCAAAAATAAATAAAAATAATTGTTTTAGTTATTCATTAGGTAGAACAAATCAGCCTTAATGTGTAGCCCTACTCCCACCTTGAATTTTCCAGAACCAAAGAGAAGGTAATTTTCAGGAAAGATGGGACCATATAAGGAACATGAAGAACTGGAATAATTAACTCAGTCTTCCCATATTCTTAATTTTTAATTTAAAATTTAGGGTAATTGAGGCAAAATGGTTTTGGTGTCAGAATCCTTAATAAATATGTCAATTCCACTCTTTGCTATAACTCTGAAGATTCTCCCTTAACAGCCAGTGCACACCAGTAGAATTGGAAGAATGTGATGACGTCTGGAGGAGTCACCCAGTGTGGAAGGATCGGTGAATGACCACAGAGATCCATAAAGTGTCCTACCTAGTAGCCACCTCAAAGATTCCCACTTCCTGAGACAGTCATGGCAAGTGGAATGAGAGGAAGAAATGTCTGAGTTTGAGTGACTCCTCTGGACAGTGTCCTAGAAACGATAAAGCTAACTTCCCAAGTTCTAAACATTCTGTACATGTTCTTAAGTTGACAGACTAGCCCCACCTCCAATCTTATTATTAGAAACAGTGCAGGAGGCAGAGCTAAATGGAGAAAAGTGTGAGAAGAGTGAGATCCCAAAGAAATGGTATACAAAAATCCGAGAAAGGGGTTCCTGGGTGGCTTAGCCTGTTAAGCGTCCAACTCTTGATTTCAGCTCAAGTCATGATCTCATGGGTTGTGGGGTTGAGCCCCACGTTGGGCTCCTCGCTCAGCGCAGAGTCTCCTTATCCTTCTCCCTCTGCTCCTCCCCTGCTCATGCTCTTTCTCTCTCTCAAATAAATAAATAAAATCTTAAAAAAAAAAAACAAAACTGACAGAAAAGTCATCATGTTAAAATTTTCCAAAGAAACTTCATGTTACTGTTTAACAGAATGAGCCACAAGGTTCTGTGCAAACCAGAGAATACACTAAAGTAACTTTATTCGACATTTGAAAGGGTTTGGTTTTTTTTTCCCCAGTAAAATCTGAGTGTTCTGGTGTGAAATGATCGCCTAATGGTCCACAGACCCTTTATTTTCATAACTCAGATGTCGAGAGTCTTAATGTATTTAAAAAAAAAAAAAAAAAGAAACATAAAATAAAAGAATGACAGCTGCCTCTCCTGGAGGCTCAGGACTCTCCAGGCCATGGACCCCTTGAAGCTTCAGGGACAGATATGAGAGACCCTGTGACCCCCCCCCCAGTGAATATGCACATTTTTGTGTAGGTACCTACGTCACATTTTCTGCAGGAAAAAATCCAAATCTTCATCAGCTGCTCAAAGGTTTGCCTGACCCCGCTAATGTTTGCAAATGGTTAAAGCAGTGGTGACTTTCCGTGTGGCGTAAATTTAATGTGTCCATTTTAAGTTCTCTTCTCTTCTCTTTTTCAGAGCAACATAATTGGGAGATCCCTCTCGAGGGAGGGCTGCTTGATGCAGAATGGAGGAACCTGGCTTGCCTGTCTGCAGCCATCTGCTACATTAAAGAAGGCCTCCTATGGCTGGAATCCAAAACACAAAATTAAAAGGGTTGCTTGCACCCAGAGTCATAAAACAAAGAGGCTTTCTAAAGCAGGACTTGAAGTGAACGCTCATTTCTTCCTGACTTAAACAGCATCTGTGCCTCCTGATGGCAAACACCCTCCGAGTTAACTCAACTGAGCTCCCAGTCCTACATGCTCAGTTTTCATCCTCAGAGACATGGTCTCAGATGAGCCAGACCACATGTGCACTCTGCCACAAATCCAGGGCAGCAAGTGAAAATCTGGGAATGCTATGGAACTGGGGAGAGGGGAAGGAGACAGAAGTTCACATTCTCTAGAATGCCTTTTAAGTGCGTAAAATCTTGGGCACCGGAACTCTTGAAGCCAGACTTCCTGGTTTGAACACCGACTGTCTCCCTTACTCCCTGTGTGACCTTGCCCAAGTTCCTTAGCCAATCTGTGCCTTAGTCTCCTCATCTGTAAAATGGGGATTACAGTAGGATACAATTAACAGAATTATTATGGGGATTAAACGAACAGTGTCCTACCTAGTAGCCACCTCTACTCTATCAAGTAGAGTATTTTACCCAACAGTAGACCCTCTTCTCTTCTTACTTTACTAGGTGATTTCATCCCCCCTCAAGCCTATGGTACTATCTGTTGCAGACAGTTCCCAAATTTCCGTTTCCATCTTAGACTTGGCTGACGAACTCCAGGTCCTTGAACTCCCCTCTAATGTCTCTACCGGACTGTAGAATTGTGGATTTTGTCTACCTGCCATACTCTCCAAACCCCTTTCTCCTGCTTCCTTTGTGCAGCCATTCCTCTTCAGTATTAAGCACGGTCCCACACACCCCGCCCCAGAGATGGGCACATGACCCAGGAGGGTTATCACAGTTTCCCCCTAGCCAGGCCACCATGATTGGTTCATAGACAGGCATATGACCCAAAGAAAGCAACATGTATTATCTCTTAGACTGATGTATGGATGTTGAGAGAGGGAAATCCTCCTCCTTACTGTTGCTGCTACGCTAAGGGTGAGTCTGAGGCTGCCAGAGGCCATCTAGCCACCATGTAGAGGGAGTCTGCTTGGCAATGAAGCCAAGAGAGTGAAGCACAGCTGAGATACAGAGGAGAAGCCATGAAAAAATCATTGATCTGGCTGTGCCTCAATATCTAAAAATATTCCTTAGACTTCCCAATGACATGAGCCTATACATTCTGCTTTTGTTTAACCTAGTTACACTTCCACCACTTGTAACCTCTGCCTTGGTAGTCTTGCTGGATTTATCAGGTGCAAATGTGAACTCCTGATACTTGTCATTCTTCCTTCCCAGCCTGGTGCTGCTCTAATCTCCCCCGCATCAATACATGGCAGCTCCATCTACATAGTTGGTCCCACCGGGCGGTCATCTGTGGTAGATTGGATTATTGTCCTAAATCTTCACTCCTTCCCTGTTGTGAAATTATACATCTGCACTCTTTGCCACGTGACTTTGCACTAACATTCTCTAGGGAAGGTGGAATATACTTACTTCTTTGTCCCTTTGATGTTGGCTTTGGCCAGTAGATATGACATGAACATCATCTTAGGATGTGCTTGATAGTGACTTGCTATTCTGTGCTCTTGCCATCTATCATTGAAAAAATAGGCCCCAGGTAGCCACTGGTCCAAGGGGGATGAAAACACAGATAGAGCGGAGCTGATCCCAACCCACGGCCTAGAGCCTAGCTCACCAGACCTGCAGCCTGATGCACAGCCACCCAAGCTGATTCATAGACCCATGAGTGAAAAATTAATGTTTGCTATTTTATACCACTGAGATCCTGGGGTTGTTTGTTATGCAGCAATAGCCAGCTAAAACATTCTTCACTTACCCCTACCTCTCATCCTCATTTATTTATTTATTCATTTATTCACTCCCTTATTCAATAATATGATAAATCTTTATGGAGCACCTACTATGTATCAAGCATATTTTGGGCACCAGGGAAAAGACATTAAACAAAACAGACAAAAATCTCAGCTTTAATAGAATATTAAAGGTATTCTTTTAAATATGAAAAGTAAAATTTAGTATGTCACCTGGGAATAACTACCTAGTAAAAAAAATAATAAAATCATAAATGGGGGACGGAGTGTGTGCCAGGATGAGGAGGGGCGATCACTGCTGTGTTGATGGCTAGGTCAGGGTTAAATAGGGTTGCCCTTCCACTTCCAATCCATTTCTACCTTCAAACCATCTCTAAAATCTCTCCACTTCTCTCCACATCTACTATCTACAGACAGCCAGGTCCAGTCACTACCATCTCTCCCCAGACTCTCTTCTGCTTCCACCAGCCTTGCTCCAGCCCCTTGACCACCCAACAGCTATTACAGGGTGAAAATGTAAATCAGGTTATGATCACTCTGGAATTAAACTCTTCAAGTTCTTCAAAGTCTTCCCATGTCATTTAGCGTAAAATTCAAACTCTACCACGGCCCTGCCCTGACCAATACCGTCCCTGCCATCACCAACATTCCCGCGCATGCCTTGTACACACTGGCCTTCTTTCTGTTCCTCACGTGTCACAAGCTCTTCCTAAACTTCAGGTTTTGTACGCACAGTTCCCTCTGCTTATTCTTGCTCTTCACCTTGGACAGCTCTGAAATGCTTTGCCTACCACTCCCCACCTGTCTCACTCCCTCTCATCAACCTTGGGTCTCAGCTTGAAGGTCAATTTCTTACAAAAGCCTTCCCTGGCCACCTCTGCTCCGCTGAACCTCCCTATCCCATCTGGGAATGCTATGGAATTGGGGAGAGGGGAAGGAGACAGAAGTTCACATTCTCTAGAATGGGTTCCCCCCATTACAGACCTCCCAAGCATCTAGCTCTTGCCCTCTTTTCACATATCATGATTTGATCAAAGTCTATCTTCCCCCATGGAGTTAAGTCTCCTTCACAACAGAATCCTCAACACTTAGATCAGTGCCTGGACTGCTATAGGCCCTCAATAAGGAGTCATTGAATTTTCTGCTTCAATTTTGGTTTTATGCTTGCTTCGCATAAAAGCACTTTGTTTCCATTTAATTTTTTTGAAGTTCTTAATCAAATTTTACTGTATAATAGGATGTCATTCCCCTTATCTCCCAAACAGAAACTCAGCCCTTAGATTTAACATTTGTGCATTTGCTTATGCATTCAACTTAAATATTTACGTAGTACCTACTATGTGCCTGGCAGTGTGCCCACTACTGGGCTACAAAGATGACTGCCCTATTGAATCTCACAGTGTCCTGGGGGATGTTTGCTTCTTTTCTGTCTCCAAGATCCTTGAACACTTGACAGAAGAGTCAGAAACTAGAAAATCAAAATCTGTCATTTCAAAGGAGTAAAGCCCAAGTATTCTCAGGGGAGGACACTCTTCAGAATTTTGAGGAGCCCCTCGTTTTATAAAAAGCTCCCACAAGGAATAGACCAATTATGCCAACGTCAAACAAAGATTACGTTCTGAACAGGAGTATTTAGCACTAAAGTTTAAAGGATCCGGGACACTCATTGGAAGGGTTGTTACAGGAAGAGCTACATCCCTTCAGACTGTATTTCCTGAGATGTTTCATTCCTAAGTATGAATCTTTAAAAAAAAATAGCTTATAGTTTTATAAAAATAATGCATGTTTATTGGCAAATTTCAAGTCATAGAGAAAAGGCAAAAGAAAGTAAAAATCACTTGAAATCACACATATAACATCTTGCCAGATATCTTTCCATGTGTATAATAATAGCTATTAATGATCAAGGATGTACTTTATGCTAAGTACAGAGCAATGTGCTTCACATGTTTTATTAAATGCCACACTAACCTCACAATGGAGTTACCATTGCTAACTTTATGATCCTCTTTTTTTATAAATGGAGAAACTAAGGATGGGGATGCACATATTTCTACAACCTCCTTGGGCTTACAATGCCCAGAAATGTTTCTAACCTTGGAGGGTGCCTTTATTTAAGAATTGGTGTTTGCAACTGCTTTGCTGATCATGGAAGGATATTACAGAATGTGGTTAAAATATTTCATACACTAAGCTCATTCCTCACTTCGTGCATTCCGTAAAATCTTGCGTTCTCTGCTTCCACAACCCAGTCTCTTCCATCTTCTCCCACCATCCCCTGTATGGCTCTTCTTTCCCCTGTCAGTGAACTGGCCTCTTTGCTGTCCCTCCTACTCCCAATCTGCCATCACACTCCATCAATACACCTTTGCTTTCAAGGAACCTCTGTAGGAATGTTCCCTCCTGCAGCCTGCCCAGACCTCAAGGATCTTTCCTGGATGCATGGCATCGTGGGAGGAGCATAAGAAGGAAAAGAGATGCATGATGTAGAGATGGTAAGGGATGAGGGGCCTCCTGGGCACTTTACAGATAAGGAAGTAGAGGCTCAAGAGAAGTGAAATCAATTCCTGAGTGTACACAGACAGTCGGTGATGGAACTAGAATTCAAATCCAATGAGTCTGATGCCCAAGCTCCTGCTCTAACCACTATGCATACCGCCTGCTCTCTGGAGTCCCACTCACTGAGATAGCCTAAACTTCTGCCCCCCAACAAAACCGTTCTTATGAGCCCTCCGATAACAGTCAGGGAACCACAGTACTCGGCGAACTGAGCTGGGAAAACAATAGGTTACTGAGTAAGAGAAGGAACGAGTGAATGAACGTGCCAATGCACACAACTGCCATTTCTAAAGCGAATGTGTGTCATTTGGTGATGGTGAAGTCACACAGAGCAAGCAGGCCATAAAACTTTGTATTTATTCTAACAGTCAGGTAAGGACCCTGAGCAAGCTCAAAAGGCCCGGGCTGAATGGAGGTACTGTTCTAACATGTTTATCTTGAAGTGTAGTGCAACCTATTCATTCTATTTGTGTAATGACTAATGCCTCGATGGATGTATCATTTACAATATGATAGCATTGCTAACGTGCCACATTAAAGGTGATTTGAACTGATGAATCAAATCAGTTAAGTTCCTCTAAGTCAACTCTAGCTACCCAAGTCCTGTGGTGTAATGTTCCCATCGCAGAGAGCAGCCGGGCCGGCTGCTCTCATCAGTGTTCCTTCCAAAAGCTTCTTTTTATAAGAGCACTATCACACAATGCACCAAAACCTGGCATTCTAACATTTCAAAAATGAAATAAGAAGTCAACACAGAGTCGCCTGCCCCAAATGTGTCACAGACGGAGTAGTAGGAGGCCCCTGCCAGATCATGCTGTCAGAAATTAGAATTTTTATGAGGTCTGAGCTCCAGTGTGGTTCTGGCTGTGATGTCTCGGAGGTCTTAGCAAAAACCATCTGGGGGCTGCTACAGATTTTCAGAACCACAGGAAAGAACTTCAAATAGGTTAAGGTATTTATTTTACTTGCTTATGATTGCTGGATGAGTCTCTCTTATCGGGCAGGCACCACAATGATAAGGAAAATGGATTTATTCATTCCTATTTTACATTCCTCCATTTACCCTATTTACTCAAAGAGACAGATGTCCATGGAAAAGAACACCCTCCTCGCTCCTTGAAACTCTCTCCTGGTCTCTTCCTGCAGTCAGGTGTCTATTCCAATCTCTGGCTTCATAACTGAAATCTGATTCATTTATTCACTCAGCCAATATTTGTGGAGTGCTGGCTCTGTGTCAGGCCTTGGGCTCCACACTGGGAATGCCTAAGAGTGCAAAACCGGGCAGGACCTCTGCCCACAGGGAATACAGTGAAGCCAGGAAGACAGACATAAATCCTCCATCTAGAATCTGCATGCTTACGATGATCCCCAAACACCCCCTTTCTTTTGATCAACATTGGCTGAGCTCAACTTTTTAAACCACATGGCTTTTTTCCCTTCCTCTACTCATCTCATCAGCACATGGCAGGAAATTCGTTTTAAGGTCTATCAGCAACCTCATGGAAAGAGAAAGACTCATGCCTCGCTTGCTTTCATCGTTTTTGCAACATGGACAGAGCCAAAAACAAACTGGAGTCACCAAAGGCCCCCGGACCCCCAAGCAGCCACCCCTGCATTGGCTCCCAAGGGAGTTAGCAGCTGGGATGCCAGGAACTAGTGCTGATTCATGGACAGGCCAGGTCTTCACCGGGCTGCCAGAGTGCACCTTAAGGACCCAAAGGTTCTGGAGCTGCTAGGGTACCAGAAACAATTTCATCAGTAGGCTAATGCCCCACAGCTACATGGCCAAAAAGACACAAGACACGGGTTTTTGTGCAGAATGGTTTCTAGCAGCTACCTTTGGAGACTCTTAGCAGCCTTAAGGAGGAAACAAAAAGGTCAAATTTTTTTTCCTGCGCAGCACGTAATGAGAAGAAACACACAGCAACAAACCCATTCCTCATTCTCACACTTGGGTTATTCTTACTCCTTGAAATTGGAAGAAAGCGATGAACAGGAGCTACCTGAGGGTAGAGGAGGCAAGCATATGTGGCCAAAAAAAAAAAAACGTGGTTTCATTGGCAAAGAAGTCACGTTGGTCCCAGGGCTACCAAAAGCGGGGTATCCGACAGACTTCTAGAACAATACTCAGGGTGCGATGAGGGATCCAGCCACCCCTAGAGTGACCCTCCTCCTCTTTATGCACTTTTCCAGAATTCCTGGCCATTAGACTTCTCAAGAGACGCTTCCAAGTTCGCCCCCCTCCAAAATGAATTCTACTGATCGATTTCATCCTAAGCCTCCTCTAGAACGATTGGCGTTTCTCATGGCAGCTGCAGGTGGGCAAGGACTCCAGTCCCCTCATCTGGGCAGTTGTGGCCAGAGCGGTAGGGCTGCTCCCACTCAAACCACACGGCCCATGTCACAGCCACTTCTCCAGGAGCGAAGCGGCTCAGGTTGCTTTCCCGACAAGCTTGCTGTGGGCATGGCAGACACACTGTGCTTTCTGCATGCCAGCCCAGCATACAGGGTGAGGGCCGGGGCGTCTGCTCAGTCTGGGCAGCTTCCCCCACGCAAGGCACATATTGATTTGTTTTCTCCATGCAAGTATTTGTATACTTTCACTAATAAGCTGCTCTGCGCAGGATCTGTGACAGACACCAGACACAACGGAGAGCAGAAACAGACCCAGTCCTTGCCCACGCAAAGTACATAACCTAGTAGGAAGGACAAGTAGGAATCACAGGCCCATGCTGTGTGTTAAGTGAGGGTGACATTTGGGTGGGGTTGAGGGTGAGGAAGCCTTCAAGGCAAGTGTGAAGACCCCAAGGTGGGAAAACCAAGGCCGGATAGAGAAAGCAAGGACAGATGGGCCTGGAAACGGGGACAGGACAGCCCAGGGCTTTGTGTTTTTTGTTTGTTTGATTGTTTGTTTGTTTGTTTAAGTATATCTAATACTATTTTCATTTTTTTATTATGTTCAGTTAGCCACTGTATAGTACATCATTAGTTTTTGATGTAGTGTTCAATGATTCGTTAGTTGCATATAACACCCAGTGCTCATCACAACACGTGCCCTCCTTAATACCCATCACCCGGCTACCCCATCCTCAGATTGTTTCCTGGAGTACGGAGTCTTTCATGGTTCGTCTCCCTCTCTGATTTCTTCCCCTTCAGTTTTCCCTCCCTTCCCATATGGTCCTCCGTGCTATTCCTTATGTTCCACAAATAAGTGAAACCATATGATAATTGTCTTTCTCTGCTTGACTTATTTCACTTAGCATAATCCCCTCCAGTTTCCTCCATGTCAGTGCAAATAGTGGGTATTCCTCCTTTCCTATGGCTGAGTAACATTCCATTGTATATATGGACCACATCTTCTTTATCCATTCGTCTGTTGAAGGGCATCTCGGCTCTTTCCACAGTTTGGCTATTGCAGACATTGCTGCTATGAACACTGGGGTGCATATGGCCCTTCTTTTCACTACATCTGTATCTTCGGGGTAAATACCCAGTAGTGCAATTGCTGGGTCGTAGGGTGGGAAGGCGGGCTGGTACAGCCACTCTGGAAAACAGTATGGAGGCTCCTCAAGATATTAAAAATAGAGCCCAGGGCTTTGTAGGCCGCGGCTAGTGTTTGGCCTTATCCTAACTGTGCATCACATGTCCGAGCTGGGCCTCAGACAGCTGCCTTCCCGGTGAGGAGGAAGGCTGGTGGTAGCGGGGAAGAGAAAGGGGTGCAGAGGAAGATGGGGTTACTCACAGGACAAGCTCTCTGCCGGCATTTCAGGAGCTCTACCACTAGTCTTACCTGTGACTTCTACCCGACGCCAGCCCAGGACCTTGGCCGCTCCAGACATATCCCACTCCCCAGGCTTTGTGCCGCTTTCCTGTCGTGCTGTGGCCCTGTGACTATAGGGACCAGGTCACCCAGCGGCCTAGCCGCTGCTGGGGAGGGAGGGTGGGTGTGAGCTGGGAAGTCAGAGGAGCTGGGAAGGCATGTCTGGGGCAAACAGGCTCCATGGAAGACTGCGCCCACATGCTACTTTCACCCTTCCAGGGGGTAGGAAAAGACACTTCCTCCTGGGGGAGAGCAGTGGGGATGCTTCCACGCTCCTAGATGACACAACATCCTGGATGGAGTGCCTGTGGGAAGACTCATTGCACCTGGACTTACCTCTGTGATGTAGGGGAGGGGTAGGGACACGTCTATCCAGTTCTTTGCTCTGGTGCCTGGTACTGCGGTCCATGGAAGACCCACAGTAAATGTTTGTTAACTGAATTCCAGTGCAAAACATACAAAAGGTAATTTTACTTTTCCCTTATTACCTTGAGGGAAAAATCTGGGACACCCCAAATTAATAGGGAAAACAATACCATTTCTTGTCCTCTGAGTTGGGTGAGCTCATTACAAATGTTTTAAATGGGTAAAGAAGTCTTAGACTAAACCAGGGCTTCTGCAGACTTTGCTCTCATTATCTTATAAGTTTATTTTGTTTGTTTGTTTAATTGTGGAAACTTCATTTATTTTTGCCCAGGTCAGTGTTCCAGCAAAGGTTGGAGCCCAGACAAGAGTCAGGGCTTTCAGTCTAGAGACAGGTCTCCTGGCCTTTCTGTGCATGTGTGTGTGTGTGTGTGCATGTGTGTGTGTGTGTGTGCACCCATGTAGGGGTCCTCTCCTCTGCAGTGACCTAGGAAGGAAGGCCCTGCATCTGGCCAGCCAGCCAGGAGTCAGCAGATTATTTCAAGGCCATGGGGTGAATTCGGCAGACTTTTCCCTTCTGAAAGCGCTAGGAATAGCATTTTGCTTACCTCTGGACCAGGAGAATTCTTGCTCAGGAGTCCTACTTTAAATGACAGTAGAGAGGAGGGGCCCAATGTAATGGGGCTATCCCTACAAGAGAGGGAAAAAAAAGGTGCTCATTCACTTGCTCTTTCCCTGTAGCCAGGACCTAGGGACCGGACCCCGGATGAGGCTAGGTTTCCCTCATGCTTTCTGGTGCAGGGAAGGGGGACTTGGGTGCCCTGCCTGCTGACTGGTTGGACTTACCTGGCTGCCCCGGTTCTCCCCCAGCCCTTTGCCTTGGTGCTCTCTGCAAAGCTTTCTGCATTTTGTGCATGAATATTTTTCTGGTGAGAGGCCCTTTTACCTGTTCTAAGGGTTTGTGATCTCTAAGAAGTTAAGAACCTCTCATCTTCATAAAGAGAAGTTTTTACATTTTATCTCATCTTCCAGAAACCCTGATGGCCATGACCTCATTCCTGTCTGATCATCTCAGAACCCCTCCAAGAATAGGCGGCACACAGTGGCCCACTGAATCCATGAAGGAAGGTGACAGAGTAGGAAACTTCCTGTGGGACTGGAAGGTGGATCTCCCTGGGAGATGTTTGTTCCTTTGAAGCAGAGCTCACTGGAAGGCGCTTTCTACCCCCTACACCAGGCCTTCTGCCTTGTGCTTCTCCTCAGACCAAATAGCTCCAAGATTCTAGACCCAAGAGATCATGTACAGATCCTCCAGCACCCTAGTTTGCCCCAGGTGGCCCTTCGGATCTCGGTTCCGATGGGAGCTAGGCTCCTGAGGAAGAGGTGAAGAGAAAGGGGGCAGGGTGTGGGTGGGGAGTGGAGAGCCCCGGGTCCCTTTTGCCTTGGTTACTCCCAGCCTCCAGCCTCAGGAGTCTGGTCAGAGGGGCCTTCGAGTTTGATCTGGGACAGAGAGAATAAAACAGAGTGAAGTGTCAGGCTAGGAAGGAGGGGAGGGGTGAGGAGGTGGGGATTCATGAGATGAGCTCAAGGAAGAGTGTGTGCAGCACAGAGGAGGCTGGAGGTCAGAAGGGGTGTCGGAGTCCCCCCCGAGGGAGAGGAGCCAGCTCTACCAGAGCAAGAGAAAGGCTGTGTTCCCTGGCATGGAAAGAAGTGTCCAGGCTTTGGGTTGGAAGCTCTTTGGGTTGGAGAGGGAAGCGGCCTGGGAGTCGGCGCCTGTGGGCAATGGCCTGGGTTTCCTGAGGAAGGAAGAAGGCCCAGGAGTCCAGACGAGGAGTGTGCAGCGTTGAACCAGACGGTCTGGCATTCTAGATTCCTGTCCAGTAAAAGAAAGACAAAGATTAAAACTAGTCAAGCATACGCTTTTATCAAGCTCATTCCAGATCCTCTCCATCCTCATCATTTCTTAATTAGCAGGTACTTGAATCAATTTCGTTCTTCATGTCTCTCTCAGTAAAGGAATGAATGCTTAGTAAACACAGGGACGCAGCCCTGTGAGGAATCCTTTGGTCTTGGCAAGTTCAACCTCCATCTGTTTCCAAGTAAGATATTCTGAGGCTGTGTGTGTGTGTGTGTGTGTGTGTGTGTGTGTGTGTTTAGAAGGAGGAGTAGTGGCTGTAGTCATAGCTATCTCCATAAAAACCATCATTTCCTTTGTCTTCTTCACTGCCCCTTCATCATCCCCGTCCACTCTCTCCATCTCCCCTGCTGCCCAACCCCCCCCCACCCCCAGCTCACAGCCATCCTCTGTGGAGGGTCTATCTAAAGGGTGATCACTCCCCACCCCTTCCAGCCCTGTCCATGTCTCACCTCTCAGATCTCAGCATCGCTCCCTTAAGACAGCCTTCCCTGAGCCCCCAGTCTAGACTGCTTCCTTCATTCTAGGTTTCTGTGGAAACTTGTCTGATTTTTCAGGGCACCGTGTCCCTTTGCTATTATATACTAGGCTGGTCATTATTTGCTTGAAGGTCACCTCCCTCACCAGACTGTAATGTCCATGAAGATAGACAAGCCCGTTGACATTCACCGGTGTATCCCTGGAAGCTCACACTGGTCCACAGCAGGCCTCCCCCACTTCTCTTCCCCTGGAGCTCTCACCCATTATTGATAGGGAGGGAAATGTTCTGGAAATCCACAGATTGGGTCAAATGTCTCTTTCCAGGGGTTGACTTTGTAAATATTCAAAGGTAGTTCACATGACTCCCCTGTAAACCTTCTCAATGTCAAAAAGGCTCCGACGAGGGTGACGAGGGTTCTGGCCTTTCTGCAGGAATAACATTAAAATGCCTCAGATGAGGCAGAATTAAGGGGACCAAAGACTTCCCATCCCATGTCTGCTCTTCAATAGGTCCGGCTGATTTTACTGAATGAGTAGAGGCACAAGTTTCGTTCCTCCAGCCCGAGAAGCTGTCGATGGTCCCTTGCTAGGGAGAAGGGCCCCTCAGTGATTAGCTGAGCAGGTCCTGAGAAGCTACACAGAGAGGTTGCCCAGCCTTCTGGCGCCTAGAACGGACAGGGCCCTGGGCGTGGTCAGATTTTTCTTGTCCAGCTCACCCGGAATCAAAAATTTAAGAATTTCAGGGTCCTAAGGGGAAACATGAAAGTTCTTCTGGGCCTCTGGGAGGAAGGGGAAAAAGGAAGACCTGTTGTGTGGAGTTCCCAGCATGCGAGATGGACAGGGGCCTGAAGGAAACCCTTCTTCCCAGTCTGACTCAGACCCGGATCTGCTCCCAAGGGGGAGCAAGCTCCGACCGTAGCCTCTCTGCAGCCCACCTCCACAAGAGCATCCGGGCAGCCAGACCGACAGCTCCTCGGCTCTGAAGCTGGTCAACGTTTGCTGCCCTCAGTAGGGAACAGAACTCCTTGAGCTGCCTGTGCTCCCAGTCCAACTTGACCCCTGCCTACCAAAGATTCCACAAAGGAGCCCAAACCGAACCACCTCTCTGGATCCTTGAAAGTGCACTCCAACCTAACTGAATGCCCTGAAGGGCAAGCGTGTAGTTCAGCCCCTTAGGCTTATTTACCCTTAAGTTTGTTTATGTGCATTTTCGCAATCATCTTTGCTGCTTTTTAAAAAAGATGTTACTTATGTATTGGAGACAGAGAGAAAGAGAGAGCACACAAGCAGGGGGAGGGCCAGAGGGAGAGGGAGAAGCAGGCTCCCCGCTGAGCAGGGAGCCCCATATGGGGCTCGATCCCAGGACCCTGGGATCATGATCTGAGCTGAAGGCAGATGCTTAACCATCTGAGCCACCCAGGTGCCCCTTTACTGCTTTTTTTTTTACATTCAAACTTGAAACATCTCCATCATGAAGAAGTGCAGCACTATAGAAATAAATAATGTAGAAAGTATAAGTCTCCTCTATTGTCCCCACTCCCCCCAGCCCCATCAGGGTAACAATCAGGTCAATAGTTCTGTCTGGATCTTGTTTCTGTACACATACTAACAAAAAGGATTTCACTGCATTTACTATGTTGCAATCTACCTTTTCTATTCACATATTTGGAAACTGTCCGTGTTCACTGTAGTCCATGCACTAAGTCACCTCAGTATTTTAAACACCTCATATACACGGATTTCCCATGGTCTCTCTTTTTTCCCCGGGGTTACAAGGCTGGTGCAGTGAGCATCTTTGCATCTTTGCGCATTTGGACGGGTAGCTGAGTTAATGCCAATCCTTTCTATTACCAGCACACCGCAGGGAACAGGTTTGGGCCTCTGCATGTTTCTGTGGGACAGATTTCTCGAAGTAAAAGCTGGGTGAAAGGGTAGGCGCATCTTTAGTTTTGAGAAGCACTGCCAAACTGTGCTCTGAAAAGGTTGTGCCAATTTTCACTCCTATTGGCAATGTGTGAATCACTTGGTTGTGCTTTAATGCTGTCCTTGGCTCTAATAAAGCATATACTAAGGCACAGGCACGTGGATTATGTTCCAGCACTTGCCATGAGACTCATGCTCAGCATAGTATGGGCGGCGCCACTCAGCCCCCGCCATCAAGTCCCACTCGAGGTTGCACGTGAGTAATAAGACGGTCCAAGGAAACTTCTGGGAAGGTCTGAGAGACACAGGGGAATGGAGGTAGATAGCCAGGGAGATGCCTGCGTCCTCATTCTAATCCAAGAAGTCCATCATTTTTTCTTACAGGATGTTCTGCAGCTCCCCCACCCACAGACACACACAATCACGTTTCCCGGTTTCCTGTACCCTGGACTCCATCACTTGTCTGGATAAACGGTCCAAGGCTCACTGGAGATTCCATTACGTCCCTGCTTGGCCCTGCAGGTGGACAGGCTTGCAATGAGCCCACAATGCAGTGTGATTGTCAGGTTCTGGGAAGAGATGGCATTTCACTTGGTTAGATCTCAGCTGTGTTGTGAATCATTTTGTCTTTCAAATTTCCCATTGCTGTCGACTCAGCCTGCTCCGCTTTGTATGATGCAGGACTGCTGCGGGAAGAATGGACGTTTGGTCCATGCGACCTGAAATGGTTGGAGAAAGAAGCAGAGTTCAAGCCCAAACGGGACCTCTGGCCCCAAGCTTGGATTAGTCACTTACAAAACAATGCAGCCCTGAAAGTAATAACTCACCGGAAGGACTAGCTGACATGTCTTCAGTGCTTACCATATACCAGCCACCATTCCAAATACTGTCTAGTATTATATACAAGGTATATTTTTAATTCTCGATCTTATGATGCAGGAATTATTATTTTCTGAGTCTAACCCGAGTTAACTAGGCAACCTGACCCCTCCACTCAATGCAGAGCTTTTCTATTTTACACGTGTCTTATTTTAGAGAACATTCCAGACCTATCTCATTTGATGTCCAAACAAAGCAATGCTGAGAGGCTGGGGGGGGGGGGGGGGGTAAGGTATTAATGTACTCATTTGACAGGTAGGAACACTGAGGCCTGGAGATGTGTTTTGCGTCAGACCCTGTCCCCATGCTGGAATGTGAGCCAAGTCCCTTGATGTGGTGAGTTGCCACAGGACATCCTAGGTGAGTGTCTGTCCTTGGGTCCCAGGTATTTCTTCAAAGCCCAGGGTGTTCTCAGGGCTTGAAGCACTGGGCGCTGAGCCAGCACAGGTGGGTCCCAGCCAGGTGACAGGATCTGCAGACAAGCTCGGGCCCTGCCCGTAGCCTGGTATTCCTCGGGCAATTATTTTCAGGAGCCATTGACATCGTGGTTGGTTAGCAAGCCTGGCTCTCAGCCGCTGCCCAGGAATTGAACTGCTCATTGGCCCGTGGGTTTATGAGTGTCAGCTGCTTTTTCTCATTACCACTTTCAATTAACTCATTGTTCTGAGTCCAAGCTAACGGCCCCCCTTGGGATTCATTTACATTAATGTTGGGGCCCTGGTTTCTTTCTTTCTTTCTTTTTTTTTTTTAGAAGAAAAATTCAGGTTTTGTGAAGTGAACAATTAGAAACATCAGGGGTAGAGGCCCTGGTTGTGGGTCCGGCACAGAGGGAGCACACATTTCCCACAGTGGCGCTGCCAGGCCGAGGTGCCCCGGCCACTTGGACACATTGAGCACATCCTTCAAGGCCCGGATCAATCCTTCTTCTTTTTTTTTTTTTTTTAAAGATTTTATTTTATTTATTTGACAGAGAGAGAGAGAGACTGCTAGAGAGGGAACACAAGCAGGGGGAGTGGGAGAGGGAGAAGCAGGCCTCCCGCCAAGCAGGGAGTCTGATGCGGGGCTCGATCCCAGGACCCTGGGATCATGACCCGAGCCGAAGGCAGACGCTTAACGACTGAGCCACCCAGGCGCCCCTCAATCCTTCTTCTTGGAGGCAGCTGAGGCTGCAGGACGAAGATGCAGGTGGGTGAGGAGGCAAAGTGCTATGGAGCTCGAGGAAGGCACCCTCCTACCTGGTCGGGACCCATTCCCTAAGGGAAGTGTTCACAGTCTTCCACTGCAGAAGGAAGAAAACAGAAGTTTATTAAACACCTACTACATGCAAAGTGTGATCGCCTTCATTTCACGTAATCCCCAAATAAGAACCAGTATCCGTCGTTTATAGGTAAAGACATTAGGGCACAGAGAGGGACGGCGACTTGACCAAAGCCACGCCATCTAGGAATGGTGGAGTGAAGATTTATACCAGCAAACAGGGACAAAGGTGGGAAAGTGAGTGTGGGGGATGGGAGGGGCACAGGACTCTGCACAAATGAGTTATAATTCCTTAAACCCCCTTCAAAAAAGTTTCCTGTGATGACCCACCTGCTTTTCATGCATTTCTTTGGGAATCATTTGTTCCTTATCGCCTTATAGATAGACTAAGAGTGTTCACTTGAAAACCAGAGTCTTTTTGGGTGTTTCCTCTTATGTTTAAAAAAAAAAAAAAAAGG
>NC_138375.1:113758470-113818517 GCF_054177405.1 Leptonychotes weddellii
GGTACACGAACTCACATGTTTGGAAATATGATATCTCTTCATATGTGCCTAGAAGAAAAGGAGGTGCTATGGTAGAGAAAAACGAACAGGAGGACCTGTATTTAAGGTGGGGAAGGAGGCAGAAGACCAGAAGGGAGAGCAGGATGGGCAAAGGGAGGGCAACAGCAAGGGGCCCCAGACAGGATGGAGCGTGAAGGGCCCAGGAGCTTGAGAAGAAACCCAGTATGGCCTGAGCCCCTCGGGGGCTCTGAAGGCAGCCGCTCATCCAAGAAGTTCATTCAGCAACACATTGGGGAGGATATTTTCACTGGGAACCTCAGTTTTCTCATCTGTAAAGTATGGGGAGTGAGACAAGCCTCACTGGGTGTTTGAGACAGTGATGAAAATCCTAACGATGGAAATCCTAAACCGAGACATATAAATGTGTCTTTATCATATTACCAGATCTGCTTCATTATAACATCTCATGAGTCTTCCTTGGTGGTGGTTGGAGCACTTTGCTTCGGCTTTCTCCTACCATTAGAGTATTAAATGATCTGTAAACACACACTTGAGAGTTTGGGACCACAAAAGGATGCTGCAGAGCTTGGTCCAGCACCCTTTCACCCTCCCATTGGTCATTCCAGTGCTAATGGCAGGGTCTAGCCTAAGTAATATACGAGGATGGCCTTTGCACATAGAAAAAAAAATCTTCCCATTCTTTTATCCCTGCCACATATTTGGGAGACTTTGCAAACTTAGGGGACAGATGGAAATAAACACAGATAACTGTTCTATTTACTGTAAAGCAGTGTTTCTTACCCTTTGGCCATCCAGATGTCCCCTTTGCTTTGAGGCACCCACCACATCTTTGAGAATCATAGAATCTTGGGTGGTTAGTATTATAAATACATGGGTGCTTTCTTGTTTCCTAAGAATTATATTTTATATCATGTTTTAGAGTTTACAAAACCCTTTGATGAAACTTATTCGAAGGCCTGGCAACACTGGGAGACAGGTGACCTATCATGTTCAACCGTACCACCCTGCTTAACTGTCTTCGTAGCTCTTTCTGGTAGCACTATTATCTGACTGAGGATATTAACTGGTGAATGCATTTTGTTTATCACCTCTTTTCCCACTTCTAGAATGTAAACTTGAGGATACCCGTCTTGTTCATGCTATGTGCAGAGCATCTAGGAATATGCCTGTCCCACAGGAAGCCCTTGGTAACGAGGACTTTGGTGAATTAATTAATAGGTCTCATTTTACAGATGGAGCAACTGAGGCTTAGTTAGCAAGTAACTTTTCCAGGCTCATGCAGGTATTAAATGGTAAGGCCAGGACGAGAAATCATATCTTTGCATTTCCCATCTAGGACTCTGAGATACTACGTCTTTCTATGGTATAACCATAAGCTCAGAAATATATGAAAATTATTATCATGTATCTGCAATACCTGAGATCACAGTCCTAAAGAGCTCACTCTTAAAATCAACTTGGTGCTTTGTTTCCTCAACAAAGGAGATTAGAAACTCCAACTAACGTGGGAAGGAGCAGGAGGGAAGGCCACCGGCTGACATCAAGGGAGAGGCGGAAAGACTGAGGAGCAGGCCTGGAGCTCCAAGACGTTGGCCGGCTGGGGCCATTTAGTGTAAGGACAAAATGCACCACATGTTGTCAGAGCTCTAGATGAGAGCATCCCAGCATCACAGCATTTAATGAAACTTTCAGGGAAATTCCAAGTTGGGAAGGGCACACCATGAACTCTAAGAGTGGTTACCTGGAGAATTAGAGCACGCTGGGCAGATTTCTAGTTTTGACTTTATAGACCCCTGCACTGTTGATGTTTGTATAGTGACGCATATCAAGCATAACAAAATCCCCACAAAAGCAAAGGAATTCACTGCCTTTAGTATATTCTATTTAATAAGCCTGGAAAATACGCACTTCAATGTAGAACGTTGCCATAAAAAAATAATTGAAGTCTAAAGAAAAATAATTAAGATATAAAGGACGGGATCATTTTCACTGGCAGGCTGAGTTACCACTATGAAATACTGATGTTTAACAAATATTGAAAGCCTGAGACAGGACAGGCTCTGCTCTAAGCACTTTGCTTACTCATCCCATGTAGCTCTCATTACAACCCTTTTATTACCCCAAATTTGTGGGAGAGTTGGGCTCATAAGATTAAGAACCTTGCACAGAGGCAAGCTACAGAGCCCGGACTCAGATGCAGATCCTACTAACACCAAAGCTCAGGTTCTGAAACCAGTGCCCTGAGCTGCTTTGTTTTTTGTGCGAACCCTGTATTCAGGGGGTTGTGGCAGATTAGAGGTTCCTAGAAGTGTCTCCATTCTACAAAGCAGCATGCCTTCACCAATTCTTTCCCTGCTCCCTGCTGGTTACAGATGTGAATTAGCAAACCCTCTCTTCCAGCTGCTCACCGCCTCCCCCCTTCCCCCAAACGTGAAGCCCTGAGCACCAGCTCACCCTGCCCGAGACGTCAGGGCTGTCTCCTTGCGAACAAAGGGCTGTCACCCCATGTTCATTGACTTAACTTAATAATTCCTATGTGTCCTATATCCTCGAAAAAGATCATCTTGCTATCTATTTGACATTTACGGAGGAGCATATGAAAGTGAAAAGGTATTTTCCTTTGGATCCAAAAAAGGATTTGGACACTTGAGCCATGAATTCCTCAAGGGCCCCAGTTTTGCTTTGTATCTCTATGATGGAAGGTGACATTTTGAAATATGGAGAGGTTTGTCATGGGTAAAAGTTGTACTTACTAAAACAAACAAACCAAAAAAAAAAAAAAACCCGAAGGTGAATTTTTAGGATTTTCTAATAAAACCACTTGCTTTTTAGCTTTGAAACGTAACCTTGATCTGCTCCTGTCCGGCTCTGGTGCTGCCTGAGGCTCCCTGGAGGGAGGGGGAGAGAGAGAGGGAGCTTGGCTACTGGATGATCCATCTGCATAAAAGAGAAGCCTGCAACTCTCAAAGGAGGGACAATAGCTAGCCAGGGGAGGCAGGTACCAGCCCCATCATGCAGGACCAGGTGTTAAACCTCTCTCAACTTCATCAGCCTCCTTCTCGATAAAACAAGCACAATTAGGGGTGCCTGGTGGCTCAGTGCGTTAAGGACCTTTGGGTCCTGGGATCCAGCCCGGCATGGGGCTCCCTGCTCAGTGGGGAGCCTACATCTCCCTCTCCCTCTGCCCCCACTCATGCTTCTCCCTCCCTCCCTCTCTCTCTCTCTCTCCCTCTCAAATAAATACATAAAATCTTAAAACACACACATACAAAACAAAAAACAAGCACAATTAAAGAATCTATCTCATAAGGTTATTGGGAGGATGAAATGAAATAAAACGTGTAAAAGCACTTAAATATTTCATAGCACAAAGTAAATTCTCAATAGAAACTTCAGTTATCACTATAATCTCAGTGAGGTGCCAAATACCGAATCAACAGATCGCACAAATTGTCACTCTATGGTTCAGATAAATGCCACAAAATATAAGGTGTAATGGAAATGATAATGAGAGCCTGTAACCTAGCTTGGGGGTCAGAGAGAACTTCAAAGAAGTGGACGTAAACGGAAACCCAAAGGGTAAGAAGAATCCTTCAAGTGGGAGAAAGCCAGTACTATTCCAACTAAGCTTTTCAAAAACCAACTACAGGGTATATGGTAACTTTCAAAGATTGCACATGTGAAAAGCATTTATATGTTAGTACTGTTTATTTGCAGATCTTTGATTATTAATGAGATTGAATGTTTTCAAATATTTATTGGTCATTTGAGTCTTTTTTTAATGATCTTTGCCTAACTTTGTTATTGAAGGGGGACTGTTTTTTTCTTTTTGTCTTTAAAGGCTGTTTATATATATATATATATATATTTTTTAAAGATTTTATTTATTTATTTGAGAGAGAGAGAATGAGAGAGAGCATGAGAGGGAAGAGGGTCAGAGGGAGAAGCAGACTCCCTGCCGAGCAGGGAGCCCGATGCGGGACTCGATCCTGGGACTCCAGGATCATGACCCGAGCCGAAGGCAGTCGCTTAACCAACTGAGCCACCCAGGCGCCCTGGCTGTTTATATATTAAGTATATTAACTTCGTCATATTTATCATAGACAGTTTTCCAAATTTGTAATTTATCTCAATTTTGTGATGCTCTTCAAAGTATATATGCAAGTGCATTAATATTTTGAGAAATACGTTTGCTATTGTTGATGTGCTTTGTCTGTTAAGAGTTCTTGCCCCTCCTAACGTCAGATATGCACCTATATTTTCTTCATTTTTGATGGTTTTATTTTTTTTTTTTAAGATTTTATTTATTTATTTGACAAAGAGAGAGAGTCAGTGAGAGCAGGAACACAAGCGGGGAGTGAGAGAGGGAGAAGCAGGCTTCCCGCTGAGCAGGGAGCCCGATGTGGGACTCGATCCCAGGACTCTGGGATCATGACCTGAGCCGAAGGCAGACGCTGAACGACTGAGCCACCCAGGCACCCCAGATGGTTTTATTTTTGATTTACACACTCATAAGATTTTTTAAATTCCCTACACTCACTTATTTTGATTCTTACTTGTTGGAATTAGTCTCTAATATTTATCCTCCATGTAGATCATCTCCTTTCTCATAATCTTCATTGCTTTTCCCATTTCCTCTGCGTTTTGTAAAGACTGATGAAGTTCAACCTCCATGTTAGTGACTTAATTTTCTGAGCATTTAGTTATGAATAGCCTCCCATCCCGAAGATTTTGAACTTACCATTAATACATGAGTTTCCTTGCCTTCTTGATATCCCTTTTCATCTTGTCTTGTGTTTTTTTTCTCATGATTTTCTACTTGTATTAATGGAGGCTCTATTAATCAATGAGGCCAAACAGATTTCAAAACTGTTCTTCTGGCTTTGCCATACATCATTTCCATGGTTACATTCTCCCTGTGAATTTGTGAGATGTTATTGGTACTCTGGCATTCTTCAAGAGGGCTTTTGTTGTCCCTTGTCAGGTTCCTCCCTCTTGACTTGGTTCTGCACAGAGCGGGATCTAACTACAGGGCATGGGTGTATTGCCCAGCTCTACTTCTCGTTAATTCAGAAGTAGAGCAGGTGGCCGTGACAGCTGATGACCTAATTCCCAACGTCCAGTAGGAGTGACTATCATGGTTTTCAGCCGAAACTTTTTTCAGGAAAAAAATCTTACTTGGAACTCCAAGATAAACACCTCTAAAATCACAAAAAGCTTGATTGAAGCAAAGGATAAGGGCCCAGACTCTCATTGTGTCACATGCCTCTCTTGTCCTCAGATGGATTTTCTCCTCCTTCCCAGATCCTGGCTTTCTGACGCATTGAACTGACAGAATAAAGGAGAAAGGCAACCCCTCATCAGGTGCCATTATGAAGATTTCTTCTCTCTTCCTTATGGTCCAAGCATTGACCTTGGGTCCTCAGCTCTTTGAAAGGCTCCGTACCTTCTCTTTCCCTCTTGCCCACCAAACTGCCTGCCCTCCTCCGTTCTGTGATTTGCAGTCTCTGGACGGATGTAGAACATGTGGGACCAGGGGCAGGTATGAAATTCTCTGGCACCTCTGGCCCAAGAGGTTGAAATGCCGCCCTCAGGTGCTCCTTCATCCTTCCCTCTGGGCCCAGACCCCAGGAGACGGGGAGGAGGCCACCTGGGCAGCATGCCTTCTGCCCCAGATGCCCCCACCAGGCTCCTTCCTCACCCACGGCTCAGACGCAGGTGTGAAGGTCCCCTTTCTTTCCAGTTTGCTACAGCTATGACCTTGCTTTAGGATATTTCATTCTGTTCCAGAGCCCAACAAAGTCAGCATTTAGCTAATGAGCACCATATTACTGAGAATGTAAAAGACCCCATTGTTTCCCCTCCCCTTTATGGAGGGACGTGGCTTCCTGAGGTAAATTAATTTGCAGAAGGAGTCAGAATAGCCAAATGCTTTACAATGAGCAATGCTTTAAGCCACTCATGCACAGGGTGGGGCTCGAGGAAAATATTACACAGTGTATTTTTCCTCTATGAAAAAAGACTTCTTAAAGCTTTTATTAAGGTATTCAAGCTATGAATCTGAATGGCTCTAAAACACTCCCTTGCATTCTTCCTCAACTTCTTTGACTACCTTTAGAAGAGATCCAAGTGTTGGGTCACTGGAAAAAAAGGAACCAGCACAACGGGATGGTTGGATGTGGCTCCCTGCCCCAAAAGGGCAGGTAGTTCAGAGGGGGTCACAGAAGCACCTGGCGTGACAAGGGCCAACTCTTCCAAAGAGTAGAAAGTCACAAAGGAGAGAGACTTGCCAGGGAGAACAACTGTGTGTGTGCATTGTGCACGTGTATGTGTGTCTGAAATTTTTAATGAGCTAGTACTTTTTTATGTTCTAGAACTAATTCACCCTCAGGGTAGAAATTCAAACAGTGCCTAAGGGAATAGGTGATCCCGGTTTTATAACTGTCAGAAAACCAAGTATATGTATATATACACATGTTCATATGTAATGTTCATCTTTCAAGGAGTTCTTTTATGGAAAAAATGGGGGAAAGCACTTCTGTAAGTTCTTCAAATTATTAACTCTAAGCAGTTTTCAAAGGCCACCCTGAATCCCACTTTTCTCATCTTCTTTGAGTGCTTTCGGAAGAGAAGTCATTTTTCAAGTAAAACACAACTGGGAAATACAACAGATGAAATTTTCAACAACAGGACAATGAAAAGCCCTACAGGCAGTAGACACTCACTAAATATTTATTGAAATAGCAGGTCATGAAATAAAACTGTAACACTCTTTTGCAATTTGATTTTTTCCCTCGATACATCTTGGGCGTCTTTCGCGTGGGTCCGTGGAAGTGGGTAGCAGTATTGGTAAGTGCTGCTAAGTTTTGTGTTGTTGGCATGCACTCTCATTGGACCAAATGGACGTTGCAGTGGGATATGGGGTGGAATTTTAGCATAGAGCTTGAGTCCAACGACTCTTAGGTAAAAAGCAGGAAATGGGTCAGGACTCCTCAACCCCGTCCCTTCATTCCAGATACACTTGGAGCGTTCTAGCCTTTATGGTCGAACCTAAAACCAATGACAAGAACGTGCCAGGCAGGAATATTGACATCCGTGTTCAATGTTAAGAAAGATGTGAAGAAGCAAAGTGAAGTTTAAGTAGAGAAATATGAACAAAAGTTTCATTTGGGGCATTGCTGATTAGAGGAATAGAAGTTTACATTTCTTTGGAAAAAATTAAAAGTGAATACTATTGGAGTTAAATTCTTCTACCAAATGACTACCAGGGGAAAAAAAAAAGCCTATAAAATATGTATATGTCTACGTTCATGTGTGTGTGTAACATTAACAGGTTACGCAGTAAAACGTTAACACTGCATCGATAGATTTATGAGTCACTTTTTTAATTTATAAAAATAATGCAACAATAAAATTCTGCATGTGGAGGCAGGACAAGTTTCATACCCCTCAGGTACTAGGGGTCCGTACTGGTCTGCGTGTAGCCCTCTGGGGAACGACCCGTCCTGAATTCCACACTCTCCTGTCTGATCCCCAGGCCAGCAGACGGTTTATCCTCCTGGCAATCAGCTCAGAAATGGCTGTATGATCCAAGGTGAGACTCAGACTTCAGATAACAGTCTAGCTCTTTTATCTGAGTCAGCTTTGCCTGTCCCAGAATGAAGCCACATCAGAGTAAGTCAGTGAGAAGGAAAGAGAGAATAGAGAGAGCTGGAAAGATGGAGAGAGAGAGACAACAGATGACAAGTTTGAGCCTCTCCTCCCTGCCAGTTGACTTCTTATTGTTTGAATCAATACATTTCTCTTCCTCACCTAAGCTAATTTGAGTTGGTTTCTGTCACTGATAACTACAAGAATCCTAAGGCAACATCTCAGTCGCTAAAAGTTCAGGACACATTTACAGACATGGGCTGTTTGGGTCTACTTTAATCAAGAATGCTTTCGCTTGCTAGTATGATGTGATTTTAGCCCAGAATAAATTTTTCTATGAAGGCCATTGCCTCATGAATAAAGAGAGCTTTGGGGGCCTTCTCTTGCTATTATCAAGTGGTTTGTCTGCTCTGCCAAAGGGTCTTGCTTTGGAGTATTTCCCCCACCCTCCCTATGCTCTAAATCCTCATCTGCACTTGCTAAATAGAGACCCTCATTCCTACAAAATTGGGCCCACCCCCACCATCCAGCCTCATCCCCTTTCAGCCTCCCCCCGTTCGCTAAACTCTAGACAAGATGTTTTTTCTTTCATGACCTCAAAAATGCCAAACTGTCACCCAGCCCCAGGCCCTTACCTATGCTGTCCCCTCCTGCCTGCAACTTTCTGCTGAGACCCTCTCCTTCCTTCACTTTGGCTGCCTCTTCCTGAGTCAGCTGGGATAGGACTTACTCCTTCTTCCTACTTCTTCGACAATCGAATCTAAGATCTGTTACCAGCTTCACTTTAGTCTTTGCTTTTCTTTCCTGGCATTTATCACAAAACATAATTACACGGTTTGCTGTGTAATTTCTGTATTTGACACCTGGCTGTAATTTCTGCAGCCAGGTGTCAAATACGAAGGCAGTGTCTGGGTCCATTTTGTCCATGACTCCTTCCTAAGTATCTAGAAGAGTGCCTCACCCATGGTTGACCCTCCCTTGACAGTTGCTGAATGGGTGAGAGCAGGTTCACAACCAGCCTTGCATACCCTGGATGGTTCCTTGAACACAGTCAGGAGGAGGCCTGCTTTTAGGAACAGGGCATCTATTTTTTTTTTAAAGATTTTATTTATTTATTTGACAGAGACACAGCGAGAGAGGGAACACAAGCAGGGGGAGTGGGAGAGGGAGAAGCAGGCTCCCCACTGAGCAGGGACCCCGATGCGGGACTCGATCCCAGGACCCTGGGATCATGACCTGAGCCGAAGGCAGACGCTTAATGACTGGGCCACCCAGGCGCCCCAGAACAGGGCATCTCTTAAGAGCCTTGCCCACGAGACACTGCACAGATTAATAGCCTTTGCATTGACTTTAGCACAATTTAAAAAAAAAAAATCAGGAAGGAGAGTTTTCAGGAAGGCTCTGGAGTCTGGAGAGCAAATGGATGGCATGGAGCTCCATGTTTCTTTCCATTTGTCTCTTCCAGACATCAGTCAGGACTCACCTGAATCCTCTTTACAGGGTGTTTTGGGGCCACTGTTCAGTCAGATTAACTAGAGAACTCCTGGCACAATCAAATCTATTTCCACAGCATGAAAATGGTACCCATCAAATGCAAACACTTAAGCAACAAAGTTGAAGAAATTTGGCTGAGGAAGGTGTTGGACACTCAGACCAGAAGGGAGGAAAGTGCTTTTAATATTAGAATGTTTTCGAATTTTATGAGCATTTTTGTATTATTTTGTATTATTTCTCACAGTGTAGAGTAACGCCAGAGCAAAGGCTTTGGAGTCAGCGAGACCTGGGTTTTAATCGGGCTGTGTTACTTACTAGCTGTGTGACCCAAAGCAAGTTGCTTAACCTCTCTGGGCTTTGGAGGTTTTCCTTCTGAAAATGGAGGATAATAGCAGAACCTCCCACATAAGGTTATAGTGAGCGGGTGGGCACTGAAATAGCATAATCAGTGCACAGCACTTAGCACCACGCCTGGTACCTCGAACTATTGTTGTTAGCTGTTGTTGTGTGATTGATACTGTGATTGTTGTAGATGTAAGTAAAGCATCTGGAATGGGGGTGACTGGCACATAGCAAATACCAATGGACTAGTGTTATTCTTTTGGGTCCGGCATGGGTGATATTCAAACATTTGCCAACCCTGGCACGAGCCAATCAGAGGGAAGCAAGGCATTGACCTTTGGGTGGTTGGATTTCTGGCGAGGAGTGGAGACTATGGGACACAGGGATGAGTGAGGGATTGCAGGGACGGCTGTGATGGTGAAGAGTCATTTGGGGGGATCTAGGCAGTGACTCGTTACCAGCCAGTGTGGAAGTGGTTCTGTCGTGAACCCTCAGCGTGGCCACACCAGGGCAAACCAGCCCACGTCAGCCCTGGAACAGGTACTCAGTTGGAGCCCGTGGAGGATCTGAACCCAAGGGCACGGCTGATTCTCACCCAGTTAGAAAATCACCTCTCAGGGCTCTCACACACACCACCAAGGCACTGTCAGGTCCCAGTCGCCTTTTCTGGACCCTTCTTCTTCAGCGACTTCCTGCACAGGAACCGTGAACTACGTACGTCCATACCCAGAGACTTGCAGCCTCAACATCCCCTGCGCTGCACTTTGCAAGGAGGGGTCTCAGCCCAGGTTCTCCTCCCTCCCCACCCCCACACCAGGCGGAGGTGGGGGCTGCCCCTCCCCCACCAGCAAGATAGCAGCCATCTCACTGCCCTGTCACTCCCCATGCCAGCGCGAGAGCCTGAGGGGCCCTGAACTTTTGCCCCGTGTCCCACTTTCCAGCAGGGCTGCCAGACCCTCCAATGGGCTGAGGCTGAAGGGCTGGGTAGGCCTTCCCACCCCCAGCTGACTCCCACTCAGGAAATGGCCAGTCTCTATTTTGAGCAGAGGAACGTGTCACACCTCCCTGGGCCAGGACACCTCCTCCCTTGCCGAGAAACCACACTCCAACTGTGCTTAGCCAACGACATTTCAGTCCTGGTCTGCAAAGGCCTTTAGGACCTTTCAAGTTGCTTCAGTCCTCCGAGCCTCCAAAAAGTAAATCTTATTTTCTCTTTCTTCCCCCCAAGTCAGCTATATATAGCTCCAGACACAACAGCTAACCTTGGAGGGCTGGACGCTTGGACAGCGTGGACCTATTGTTTCAACACCCACCCACGTGCAGCCAAAGGCCCCCACCCAACTGGGAGCTAGAGTGTGCAGGGAGGGGTGCACAGAGAGGGATCAAGTGCGGCCCCCTCAGGCCCAACACGTCCAGGCCCCGCCTCTTCTTCACTGTGTACTTCCGGGTAGCTGCCTTGACGTCTCTGAGACTCCTTTTTGAAATTGTCAAAATACTATAAATTTCTTGGAAGGGTCAAAAGGATTAGTGTATATATCTATGTCAAGAATCTGACTCAAGGAGGGGGTCACGTTGGTTGGTAAATAAATATTTGCTGTTAATTATACTGTGTGGTGACTTTTGGAAAGCTCCAGGTATTCGGGCACTTGAGAAGGTGGTCTTCTCTTTTTGTGTCTCATCAGCAGCACACTCACATGTATATTCAGAAAGGTCTATTTGCTTTTTCTGAATGTTTAACTCTTCCTAATGTCCCATCATGAAGCTTGTTGCTAACATTTGTGGAACAAAAGGCAGAAGAACAGGGAGACTGACATTCTATGAGCCTACATACGAAACAGCTTTATCGAGGTGTAACCGACACACAAACTGTCCACCATAGATTGAACACACGTACACACACAAGCAGAAGTGAACACACGTAATGCTCCCCAAAGACCCCTCCCCCTGCATAATTCCACCCTGCCATACCTCCCACCCCACCTCTACCATCCCCAGGCAACCACTATTCTGCTTTCTGGCGAAAGGGATCAATCGGCATGCTTTAGAGTTTTATGTAAATGGATCCACATAGTATGTACTCCTCTCATTTGGCTTCTGCATCTTAGCATCCTTATTTTGAGACTCATCCATGCTGATGCAAATACCATTATTTCACTCTCCTTTATTGTAGGAGACGTAACAGAGACTGTTTATCCATTGACTGGTTTTTGACCATTTGTTTCCTATTTGGGGCTCTTATGAATAAAGGTGCTAGGAATATTCATGTACAAGATTTGGTTTCTATATATGCTTTCTTTTCTCCGGAGGAGACACCTGGTACTGGAGTAGCTGGATATGTTATGTGCATATTTACTTTTTAAGAAACTGTCCACCTTTTCTTTACACAGGGCTGTATCCTTTTCTACTCCCACCGGCAGTTCATGGGAGCGTTCCAACTCCTTCCCACCCTTGGGTGTGACTAACACTTGGAATGGTCTTTTCCACTCTAGCCATTCTGACAAACGTGTAGTGGAATCTTATTGTGATTTTAATTTGCATTTCCCTCAAGAATGACGCAGAGAGCTTTTTATCATGTGCTTATTTGTCATCCATGTATCTGCTTTGCTGAAATGTCTGTTTAAACCTTTGGCCCTTTACTGAAAAATGAGCTGTCTGTTTTCTTGATACGGAGTTTTGAGAGTTTTTCTAGTCTGTATCAGTTGTGTGATTTGCAGAGATTTTTCTCTCAGTCCATGGCTTGTCTATTTATTCTCTTAACAGCATCTTTCAAAGAGCAGAGTTTTAAATTCCAATGAAATTCAAATCATTTTTTTTCTTTTATGAATCATGCTTTTTGATCTCGTATCTAAGAACCTTTTGCCTAGCTCAAAGTCATAAAGATTTTCTCCTAGAAACTTTATGGGTTTTGGGTCTCACATTTAGGTCTATAATCTATTAGTTCTTTAAAAAAATTTTAAGATTCCATTTTATATATGGTGGCTTCGAAGTATGGTCTAACTTCTCTTTGCATATGGATTACCAACTGTTTCAGCCCTATTTGTGGAAAAGAGTACACCTTCTTCACCAAATTGCCTTTGCAAATTTGTCAAGAATCAGTGTCTATTTTTGGAATCTCCATTCTGTTCCACTGATCTATTTGTCTATCTCTAGGCCAATATCATCGTCTTGATGAGTGTAGTCTTCCAATCAGGTAGTATTAGCCTTCCCATTTTACTCTTCTTTTTCAAAGTTGTTTGGGCTAATACAGATCTATGACTTTTTATATGAATTTTAGCATGAGCTCATCAGTATTTCATTTAAAAGAAAGCCAGATGGGATTCTGATTTGGAGTATAATAAATCTATAGAACAATTCGGTGAGAACTGACAATACTGAGTCCTCTGACCCATGAACACACTATGTTTTGTCCATTTATTTAGGATTTTAAAATTTGTCTCAGCAAAGTATAGTTTTCAGTCTATGGATCCTGAACATCGTTTGTCGTGTTCATCCCTCAGTATTTTATCATTTCTGGTGCTACTGTAAACAGTATTTTTAAATTTCATTTTTGGTTGTTTATTGCTGTACATGTAAATACAATAGATTTTTGTATGCTGATCTTGTGTCCTGCAATCTTATTAGTTCGGGTAACTTTTCATAGATTCCATCAGATTTCCTGCATAAGTGATTAGGTCATTGGCTAGTAAGAACACTTTTACTTCTGATTTGGATAATTCATTTCTTTTTCTTGACTTATTGCACGGACTACAACCTTTAGTATAATGTTAAATCAAATTGCTAAGAACAGACACCACTTGTTTACTACTTGATCTTATAGGGAAAAGCCTGTTAGTCTTTTATATTGAAGCATGGTGATAGATGTAGACCTCTTATAGACACCCACTATCAGGTTGAGGAAGTTCTCCACTGTTCCTGGGTTGCTGAGAGTTGTTTTTCATCAGGAATGGATGTGGGGTTTTTAAATGTCTTTTCTGCATCTATGATGTGGTTTTTTTTGCTTAGTAACATAGTGAACTATGTTGATCTTCAAATGTTAGACCAACCTTCCATTTCTGTGATAAACCCTACTTGGTTATGATATATTGCCTTTTTATAGGTTGTTGGATTTCTCTATGCTAAAATTTTGTTTAGAATTTTTGCATCTATGTTTATGAGGGCTATTTATTGGTTTGTTGTTTTCTTGCAATGAATTTTTCTGGTGTGGAATTAGAAAAATGCTAACCCCATCAAATGAGTTGGTGTCCCATTGGGTATGGTCTGTTCTTGGGAGGGTGCCCTGAGGAAAAGGCTCACATAGACCCCGGAAGACCCTCAGGGCCATTCTGGCCGGTGACCTGAGTGTTCCAGTTACCCGGAGTATGATCTAGAAGAGCTCTGCATATGGTTCCTCTGCCATTTCCTTACTGCACTGTGCAGGGCACTTTAAAGCATCAGACAGAGGGTGGGGCCCGATGCCCAGGACTACGGCCATACGGACTACTACCACCACCATAAAGCCTTCTGGAACCCTGACTAGCCAGCATCTGGAGTCTTTGCTCAGTATGAAGCTAACCTCTCTTGCTGTATGAACCATCCTGGTGAAAACTCTCTCTGGTGAGTTTTCAACTTCCCCTTGGCTACTACCACCTTCCCAGTGGCATTTGGACAGGCTCAGGGCTCTCATCTTAAAACCAATAAAAACCAAAGCTGGTGAAGCAGGGTCTTCAGGACCCTCACCACCCTTGCCCCCTCTCTTCCACAGCCCAACTTCCAGGAAGAGCTGAACACCCTCACCCTGTGCCCACATCCCATGCCACAAACAGCAATCTGCCTCTCGCCCTCGCCACTCCTGCCAAGGTCACCAACAAGCTCCTTGTTGCCAGTCACTTGGGAGCCCTTCTCTGCTTCACGAGTCACACCCTCAGGCGCCGCTGGTTGCATCTCTGCCTTGGTTATCTTGTGTTGACTTTTCTAACAGCCGGTCCTCCTCCTCTATCACTGGCTTTTGTATCTCTCACACACACCAAACACACTCGTGCTCCCCTGATCTCTTTCTCCTATTCTTACTCCTTAGACTGATGCCCCAATACCAGGGGACGTACCCCACCCTCACCAGCAGCCACACACACGTTTGCTCAGACTGTGCACAGACTGACTATAGACAGCCCTGTTCCCACTGTGCTCGTTCCATGGGGCCAAGCCCAGATTTGAGGTAGGCACAACCTGACCATATGTGACTGCTCTGCTTCTACACACTCCAAACATACCACTTGACACCCTCCACAGCAACCATCTCTAGGCTGTAAAGCTTTTAAATGCTGAATTCACCCCTTCATCATCTTTGACAGGCGTGGTGCACAGTAGATGATCTTGAAGGGTGTGCTGCGTGGCTAAGTCCAACCCCCAGTCATAGCCAGGGTAGATCTCTCCACTGAGAAAGGCCACCACACCCTGAGGGTGGGCTTGTCTTTCTTTTGGACTGTGCGTTCTTCTGAACCAGAGGAAGGGATGGAGCCCGATGCTATCGCTGTGCCTTTTACTCTGCCTCTTTGCCCCCGAGTTCGCTCATCTAGCAAATAATACGGTCTGCCTTACAGACTGTGGGGAGGATTGCTGAGGCGAAGGCGTGGAAATGTCCCCTGCCTTCTGTCCCCCTCCCTGTTCTCTAGGGCGCTCGGACAATACCTCTGAGCAAAGGATACCTCGGGAAAACAATTTATCCCAGCAAAGGAAAAGAAGCCAAGACCTCAGAAGGCATGTCCTGCCTGACCCCTGCTAGCTCTCAAGGTCTGTTCTACTTCTGTCTGTAACAGTGCCATCGATGTATTCCTCCATCCATCCAGGTAACAGATGCTCAGGGCTCGCTGCTGCCATGGGCCGTGGCAGGCGCCCGGAAGCCGGGACCCCAGGTGAGACAGGTGCCGTCCCTGCCCTCAGGACACTGCACTCTGCACTCTGCCACACTTGGGAAACGTCTGAGTGGATCTAGGTATACACTTGCTAATGGAGGAAAAACACTGGCTTCTGGGACAAAGCAGCAGCAGGTGGAAAGTAGAGAGTACTCAAGGAAGGGCTCTCTAAAGAGATAAGTGTTCCAGAATGAGATGTCCCGGAATGGGAAGGCAACGTGGTAGCCATCAAGCAAGGGAGGAAGAGAGGGGCCCCGGGTACCATCGGAAAGGTAGGGAAGCACCAGATCATCCAGAGCACAGAATCCAAGCTGGATGCTGAGAACACAAGGCCTTCTCTCAGGGTTCTGAGCAGGAATGGGATAGGATTTGCTTTAGGGTTTACAGGTCGGGGATTTCCTTACTGTCAAGGGCCATCTGCCCACCAGGGGGAGCACCTGGTACAAACCGGCTGAGTCCTCCCCTTTCTGCGGGCCAGTTCTTATTCCTACGCACAGACCCCACACCCCAGGCCCCAGAGCACGGGCTTCCTCAGACCAGGAGCTGGGAACGGACGGATAGGAGAGAAAAGACTGCTGGCAATAAACCGAGTTCACTGCTTACGGAGTCCTACGCACCTGGCCTGAACGAGGCACATTCTTACATCACCCCCCGGGCTCTAGCACACACAATACTATTAATAGCCCCATTTTGGGATGGCGATTTGGCAATTACAATTTTAAATGTGTATATTACTGCTGAGCAATTCCGCTGCTGGGAATTCATCCTCAAGAAATACTTGTCTCTTTCCATGAAGAGTCTCGTGCAAAGATATTCATTGGAGCGCTATTTGTAAACTCGTGTAAAAAAAACAAAAAACAAAAAAAACCAGAACAACCCAGAAACAACTTCCATGTCCAGTCCTACCAGTGGAATGGCAAAATAAATCATGGTTCATGTACTCTTGGGGAGCTATTATAAATAATGAGAGATCCCAGACACAATGAGGTTTCCCACAAAGCTAGGGCACTGCAGTCTCATCTTAGCAAACAAAACACAGACATAAGCAAAATAAAGCTATTTTTATTTACCTTCATATGTAAATTTATAGAAAGACGACTAGGAAGGAGGCACAGCAACTTTGCTAAAAATAGCTGTTTTCCCTGGGGAAGGGTTGGGATGAGTAGCTCAAATTAGGTCAAGGGGTGGCTTTCATTACTTGTACTGGCTTTAATTGCTCATGTGTTTTTTGTTTCATACAAAATTTAAAAATCCAATTAAACATTTTTTTTTTTAAAGATTTTATTTATTTATTTGACAGAGACAGAGATAGCGAGAGCACGAACACAAGCAGCGGGAGGGGGAGAGGGAGAAGCAGGCTTCCCCCCGAGGAGGGAGCCCGATGTGGGACTCGATCCCAGGACCCTGGGATCATGACCTGAGCCGAAGGCAGACGCTTATAACGACTGAGCCACCCAGGCGCCCCCAATTAAACATTTGAGCTTGAAGTTACAGAGCTACAAAGTGGGGGAGCTGGGATTCAAGCCAGGTTGGAGGGGCAGCACAGTTTCCGGTACAGAGCGGTCCTACTCCTCCCGGGCATCCACTCACTCATGTTCACTGAGCATCTGCTGGGGAGCAGGTACCGTGCTAGGCACGGGGACGCCGCAAAGAACAAAACTGAAGATCTCTGTCTAGTGGACCTTACTACTGGTTTGAAACATTTTTTAAAGGTATTTTTTTTATTTATTTGTCAGAGAGAGAGCGAGCGAGCACAAGCAGGGGGAGCGGCAGGCAAAGGGAGAAGCAGGTTCCCCTCTGAGCAAGGAGCCCAAAGCAGGGCTGGATCCCAGGACCCCGGGATCATGACCTGAACCAAAGGCAGATGCTTAACGGACTGAGCCACCCAGGCGCCCCTGTTTGAAATATTTTAAAGCAAGACAGGCACACAGACCCTACAGGTAACTCTTCCCCCTTTCCCAAGAGTTCAAACTTTGGTTGGGCCACTGAATAATTGGGCCACTTTTTAAATTCTTACCGTTTCAGTTACTTAAACTCTGAGTCTCTGTATATTCATCTACAAAATGGGGCAACATTACCAATAAGGTTATACATGAGACAGAAGCTTAACCCAGGGCTTGGCACAGTGGTGTATGCTCAGTCAGCGGGGACATTATTATCCTTGAGGTTCCAGTCCCTTTGTTAACAATTGTATAGGTCAGGTCTCTACCCAGCTCTTGAATCATCCAAGAGGGAAGAATTGTAAAGAAGGGGTGGGGTGGGGAAAGGGAAGGATAATTCATCCTACTTTATCCTTGAGAGGGATTTTCTTAGGAGCTATGAGGCTTTAAAGTTTTCAGCTTCCAAGCGCAATCCTGGGCTTTATCTTGAGGCCCAGTAGCAGGAGAACCCATCATTAATTCACCCATGCCCCATCCAAAAAGCATGCGCACATCACAAACTCTGTCGCCAGGGCCAGCTCTTGGGGCGGCACAGAGATGAACCAAGCTGGTCTCAGCCCTAGGTAAGATCACAGGCTGTAGTGGGAGATTTTACGGAGACTTGGGCTGCCCGGGTCTGCTCAGGGACACCTTGAAAACTTTCTAGGCAAGGACTTCTGGAAACCTGGCTGCTCCTTCCGGCCCTCGATCGGCTCACCCACCCCCCTCCCTCCCTCCCTCCTTCCCTCCTGCCAGGGAGTGTCTTCCTTTTCCTCGGCTGGGCTCTGCGGGGAGGGGAGGGCCGGGAGACCGTGGACAAGCAAGATCCTGGAACACAGGGAGCAGGCAGGACCGAGCGAGGCAAGCAGCTCTGGGGGCGTGGAGAAAGCGAAGCCCGGCCCCTCTACGTCACTCCCCTACAGTTGAGAGGTTGAAATTGCACGCGAGACTTCGGGTCGGCTTTAGCTCAAGCGGTTACTTCGTGCACGCACTAATCCCTTCAAGGGGGTTCGAGACCCGCGGGTGCATTCTGACCCTTTTGTCCCCTCAGTATATATAATTCCTTCTCTTTAAGAATTTTAAGTTTTGTCCTCTGTCACTCTTCATTTTGCCTCATTATTTATCTGATAATATATACTGGGGTAGCTTTATGGCATGGGGGAGAATATGAAGAGGGTTACTCCTGGGCCCACAGTCAGACTTATCCTGTATGACAGACAGGCTGACCAACCTTAGCACCTGCTTTGTCGAATACCTGGGGAGGAGGGGGGGAGGGAGGGGGAAGAGGGGAAACCCCCAACAGGAGAATTACTGTCAAGGTCAAGATTAGAACCCTGTGGTATGGATTATGGATTTCAAGTACAAGAGAGTCTCCCGAACTTTAACAATCCATGACATTTATTGTTATTTTACCATTACGGATTATTTTGTTTGCATATACCAAGTTCCACAAGGACCTGCTGGATCAACCACAGCTAGTGAGACCTTCCCCTCCTTGCTCGTCTCAGATTTTTTCTTTCGGCTTCTGGAACACCCCTCAAAGTTCTCCCTGACAGCCCGTGTGGCCTTACTATCTTACTCACGTGGACCGCTCCTACCCAAGCCTCCCTCCCAACCAAAAGGCAATCTCTCCTTTTATCTCCGCCCCCCCCCCCCCACCACCCCTTACTGCTTTCCCTTATAGCACTGGCACAATTCCTAGACATTTTATGGGATTTTGTTTAATGTTGGGGCTCTCTTTGGAATGCACGAGGCCATGGACTTCGACCCCCGCTGTACCCAGGGCATCTAGCCCTTTCTAGGTGAGATCGAGTTACTGCACACTTGAGGGCTTTAGAGATGAGCAGCCAGAGTTCCGTCGGGAAAGGTCTCTTTGGGGTGAGGAGCGGGCCTTGGTCTTCAGGGGGACAAAAATCCCTGCAAGCTCTGGGAGGCTGCGAGCGGAGGCGCGGGGATCCTGACGGTGCTCCGGGGCCCTGCTCAGAGCCCCGCAGCCCTTCGGGGACGGCCGACCGGCGGTCCCTGCTTGCCCCCTCCCCCCCGCCCCGGCTGTGACCCGCACACACGCCCCAGATCACACCACGGGGACGCAGGCTTCCGAGTCTGCTTCGCAGGGGCGCTCTTCCACCTCCTGGCCGCACAGCCTCAGTCCTGTGGCCTCTGCACCCGCGTCCCCCGGGCGCGATGCCCCTTCGGCCCACACCCCGGGCGGGGGCCCCGGGACCGGCCACCGCGCAGCCCCTCCGCTCCCCGCCGGACCCGCGCGGGATCCTGAAAGCGTCCTGGGTGCTGCGAATAGCCCGCGAGCCAGCACCTCCGTGGGGGTGGGAAGAGCCCTGGACAGAAAGAAGAGCAGGGTGGACCCGGGATCCCAGCCCCTCACCCCCTCCAGCATCACCAACCCTTCCCCCGCTACCGAGTTCCTCCTGGGGGCCTCCATACCTGCCTTAGCATGGTCCACCCCCTCCAAAAACAAAAGTAAAATATACACCAACAAAAAAGCTCCCTTAACCCAGGTCCTCTCCTGACAACATTCCATTTTGTTTTTGCCCCTTCTTGGCAAAGCAACTTTGTCTCCATTTTCTTAGCCTTCCATTCTTCTTCAGTGCACTCCCTAAGGGCTTTTCTCTCCTCCAGTCACTGACTTGTATCGAGGTGTCCTCTGGCCAAATTCAACCACCAATTCTCTTTCCCCACCGTCTCCCACCCCAGCAACTTCAGTGGCTCTCCTCCAAGCCGTCTGACACGAGGCTCCTCTGTGCCCCCTGCCTCACTGGCCTGTCTTTCCCAGGCTCCTTTGCGGGCTCCTGCTCTGTGGACCCCCAAAGGTTGGAGGCCCCATGGCTACACCATCTTTTCTGGGACTACCCTACTCCTTCTTCTCTCCCCGTCACCGCTGGATTCAGTCCCCAGGCATCCAATTGCCAGTCTGTGGAGGACTTCCAAACACAGAGCTCTCATCAAGCCCAGGTCTTTTTTGACCTTCATATTTTAATATCCAATTGCTTCCCTGAGGTATCTCTGACATTTAGAACTTGATTAACCCAAACTCTCTCGAGCCCGTCCCCGCTACCCACCCAAACAGGTTCCTTCCTCCTTCCTATCAGGAAATGGCAGCACTATCCAATTGGTTGCTTCCATCAGAAATTTCGATGCAACTTTGATTGTTCCTCATTCCCCCCAATTCAATCCATTAAAAGTTCTTGTGATTTTACTTCTAAAATAAATCCTTAATTCTAGCACTTCTCATCATTGTTACGGCAAGAGTCCCGACTCCATCACTTTCCACCTAGACTCCTTGATAGTAGAGAGCCGGGCTCCCTGCTTTGTGTTAGCACCCTCCGCTTCATCCTCCACGTAGCACCCACTAATTTATTATGAAAAAAGGAAAGTGGTGCTCAAAGCTACCGGGGTGCTATTAGAAGGATACAGAAGCGAGCTGCTCCAGAGGGGCAGAGAGAGGTGACTTGAGCGCACTGGGATCCCTAAACCTCCATCTGGGAGGATGGCTGGAGATACTCTCCCATCCTTAATGCAACAGCTGGGGTGGGGTGCAGGGCGTACGGGGGTGGGGGTGAAAATCCGTGTATTTGGAAAAGGGTCAAGAATAGACGAGGTGCTCCTCTGTTCTGCCCTCCGTAGCTCGGTGGCTCTCAATGCTCGCTTTATTTCAGACCTGAAAGAGCATCACAGCAACACGGCTTGTCTTCTCTGTGAAGAGCTCTCACCCGTCAGCTCTCCAGAGACCTACAAATGGGGCCGCACTCTGCTCTACTGTTTGGCCCATCTTGTCAGTGTTCTGGTTTTTAAAAACTTCCATGCAGGGTCAGGCAGAGTAGGTGCATTTTGAAAGGGGAGCCTCCCGTGACTGTCCCAGCTCAGGGAGCAGGGAGCTGGAGGGCTGGGCTTGTTCTCCGGGACAGCGGGGCCACTTGGCCCCCAGTGGCCTGATACCCTTGTTCTCTCCTGCTCCTTCTGCCTCCAGCTATACCTGAGCCCTCCTCTCTTCAGGGCCCAGGGCTCCAGCTCGGAGAGGCATACCTATACTAGACTCTCCCTTTGGAAAAAGGGGACCAGGGAGAATGCCCCAAAGACCCCTGTCTGGAAGCCAGAAGCTCCTGGGATGCAGGACTGTGTCCTTGTAAGGTTACCTTGTGTCCTGTAGGGAAGCGGATCCTGGCACCTGCCTCTGGGGCAGGCATGGGGCGGTGGGACCGGGTCTACTCCACACAATAAATCGCCAGTTCTCCCCCACTTCCTAGCCAAGTGCTTGGTATACAACCGACATTCAATACATACCCACTGAAAGCAAGAATGCATGAATGTTCAGAATGGTAAGCGCACCCCCTCCTTTCAGGGCAGTGCTAACTTTCCCCATATCCTCAGGCTCGGGAAATCCCCTTGCTTTCCAGATAAGGGTGTTCCGACTCCAGAAACTGATGCATGGAGAAAAAAATTCAACTCAACAACCTGCATGGCATCCCCCGGCAGCTGTTGGTGAACCAATAAACATCTGGAGAGAGGGCTGAGCCAGATCTCACTAAAATCATCAAGGCAATGGCTTTCCTTCAAGAATGTATATTTTTGCCTATCTGCATAATGATACCTCCCTGGCTGCCCCAGATCTTGTCAGGAACTAGGGAATTCTTGCTGGGTTCCAGGGTGGCCTCCAGGAGCCTAGATGGCTTCCTGCCACACCTGACCCGGCCTCCTGGGGAAACAAACCTTTGCCTCTGGAGCCCCAAGCAGAGACAAAAGCTGACACCCCTTCCCTGCCAGCCCGGAGCTGCTCTCCCAGATACCGCCACTTTCTCAAACAGGGGTGCTCCAACTGCACCCTGCATCAGAATCACCTGGAAGGCTTATTCAGAATGCTGGCTCCAGCCCCCTAATTTCTCACCCAGGAAGGTTGAGGTGGGGCTCCCTAATTTTCATTTCTGCTAAGTTCCCACATGATGCTACTGGTCCCCACATCACACTTTGGGCAACATTGGTCCAGGGCAGGTGCTCTGAGTCTGCTGGGACATTTCCCACTTCAGACATAGCCCCTGCACCAGGACCATTCGGGCCAGCTGGAAGCTTGTTTGAAATGCAGAATCTGAGGTTCCTTCTCAGGCTTATTGAATTGGAATCTTCATTTTACCAAGTTTAAATAGCATGGACCTGGGCTGTGTGTTAAATATGCTAATTCCTGGTCCTTACCCTGTCCCAACTGAAACTATCTCAAAGAGTAGATTCTGGAATCTGCATATATTACAAGGCGGAGGGGGGATTCTTTTGCATGACGGTGGTGGAGAACCTCTGTTCTGCACATTAAAATCCCCAGGAGAGGTTTCAAACTACTGAGGCGCATATTCCCTTAAAACCAATTAATGTCCAAATAGCTGTTGAGGTCCAGGCCTACAGATTTTAGAAAGTTGCTCAAGTTCTTAATTTGCAGGAGGATTAAGAACCACTGCTCTTGGGGTGCTGGGGTGTTTCAGTCTGTTGAGCCTCTGACTCTTGGTTTCAGCTCAGGTCGTGATCTCAGAGTCCTGGGATCAAGCCTTGTGTCAGGATCAGCCAAGAGTCTGTTGGGAGATTCTCTCCCTCTGCCCCTCCCCCCACTCACACACACTCTCTAAATAAATATATAAATAAAATCTTAAAAAAAAAAGAACACTGCTCTGTGGGTTGCTGCTAAATGCATACCTCCCCCTTGGCCACCCAAGGTAGTAGTTACAAGAGTCTAGAGTCAGAGTGAGTCAGAACCCTGACTTAATTTTTTTTTTTTTTTAAAGATTTGAGAGAGAGGGAGAGCGAGAGAGTGAGGGAGAGAGAGCACAAGCAGGGGGGAGGGGTAGAGGGAGAGGGAGAAGCAGGCTCCCCGCTGAGCAGGGAGCCTGATGCAGGACTTGATTCCCGGTCCCTGGGATCATGACCTGAGCCAAAGGCAGATGCTTAACCTTCTGAGTCACCCAGGCACCCCCCTGACTTAATCATTAATGATGCCTCCTTGAGTAAATTATACAACCTCTGAGCCTCAGTTTCTTCCTCTGTAAACTAAGACACTAAGATAATAAAAAGGAATGTGAGTATAACATACATAGAGTAAGGCTTTGTACAACTAGGCCTTCAGTAAGAGAGGTCTCTGATTATTATGATTGGCACCAGAGGGGTGGGATTGGTGGAGCTCCAGGGTCTTTGTGCCTCAATTTCTCTCCCACACGCCAGCCCTATGGCCACCCTTGGATGCTATAGGACAGAAACTTGCAGGCTTTTAAGTGCGTGAGAATGCAAAGGTAGGCATTTGTTTCCAGAAGGCCCCGTGAATGATCAGGGGCTAAGTTGATACGCATCATAATTTGTCAAATACAGTGGCACTGTGGATGTGGATGCCCTTGGGGCGAGCTAGCCCACCAGCGTTGTGCCTAGGAACACCTCCAGCTCAAGGCAGGTCTTTTGTGAGTCTGGGAGAGTTTTAAGGGCAGGGGAATCACCCTGCTTCCTGGAGTGGGTGCACAGAGGGGCCTCACAGCCTGGCCCTGAATCCCAGCCCCGGAGACCCCATCTTGACACAGGCTTTCCTTGGAACTAGGGCAATTGAGAGGCCACTGCAGATGCTGAGTGGAAAAAAGAAAACTAAATTCACAAGATCATTCCCCAAAGTGATTTTGGTAATATTGAAAATCTAATTAGAAAGATGAAAAATGTGTTTTTCTTTTTAGTCGTTTACTAGTTTAAAGGCCTATATTAATACCTATGGCCGTGTAAGAAGTTACCACAAACTTAGTGGCTTAAAACAACATCGATTGCTTCCCAGTTCCATGAATATCCTGGGGGGGCTTGACGGGGTTCCCTGCTCAGGGTCTCCTAGGCTGACATTATGCTGTCGGTGGGCTCTTACCTGCAAACTCCTGAGAATAATCCATTTCCAACTCCTTTAGGTGGGTGGTAGAGTCTAGTTCTTTGGGGTTGTGGGTTCAAGGTCCCCATTTCCTTGCTGACTCTCAGCGGGGGATGCGCTCACTCCTAAAGGCTGCCTGCACTGCTTCCCACTTGACCGGCTCCAACTTCAAAGAACAACCCTGTGTCCAGCCCTTCTCAAACACCACCGTCTGCCTGACTTCTGCTTCTGCCACCAGCTGGAGAAAATTCTGCTTTTAAAAAGCTGTGTGATTAGATCGGTCCCACCTGGATCATCTCCTTTTTGCCAAAGAGGGAGTAACACTAGAGAGCCAAGGTTACGGAGGCCCCCTCCAAAATTCCATCTACCACAACACCTGTTTGTTTTTGTTTTGAAACTTATTAATAATTTATTTTAGCAGAATAAAGGAAGTTTATGATACGTCACGTATGCTCACATTTGCCTCAAAAACAAAATCTGAAAGAATGTGCTCCAATCATTTGACAAATGTTGTCCCTGGTTGGTAGCGTTATAGGCGATCTTTACTTTTTCTTTCTGCTTCTATTTTCTAAAACTTTTACAAGGAGAAAGTGTTAATTTTGCAAAAAGAAAAAAGTTACCTTCAAAAGCAAAGAAATCTGAGATGTTAAAAGACATTAACACCAATTTAAGGGTGTGGTACAGGCGTGAGCACAGATATGTAGATCAAAGGAACAGAAAATGAGAAAATATGGCCCTGAGACACAAGCTGATAGGAATAAAAATCAAATGTTTCTCGGAGAAGGCGAAACAATATAACGGGGGAGGAAGTAACAGTTGAATTCCTGGTGCTGGGATAAAAATTGGGAGGCAACGTTTTTCATGAAGACCCTGAATTCTTGTCTTCGAGTAACTCAAATTCAAACTGAATTTAAACATTAGCAAGAAAATGATGGGTGCATTAGGAAATAAAACTAAATTCACAAATAAGAGTTTTCTAAAGCTAAAAATGGGGCTAGAAAGATGACAAAAGGGCTTTTATCTTTAATCATTTACTGGTGTAAATTCTGTGATCTCCAAAAAAGGCATAGGCTATTGAGAAATACCTTCAAAGATTTACTTTCCCTATGGGGTGTTCCTCCTGGTTGAACCGTCACAACTGTGTATAAACCACAGTTGAAGGTGTTTCCGTGTCACTCGAGGGCCTGGGGGTTCCCATCAGTGCGGATTCTCTCATGCTGAAAACGTTCTGAGTTTGGAGCGGAGGTCTTCCCATGCTCCGGGCGGCCGCACCTGTGTGGGCCGCCCCGGGAGCCCCTTGGAAGGCCCCTCCACCTCGGCCCGGGGGCGGTGTTCGCCCTCATCTCCTGCTATCACGTGCAGGCTGTCACTGTGCCATTGAGGGACCGCCTCTGTGCACTGTTACAGGCTCAGAAACCGGGTTCCTGTGGACGGCCCACTCATTTCACATCTACCCACGTGTGTTTATCGACTGTGTCTAAGTGGGATGCTTTGGAGGCAGAGGACTTGCTGCGCCCAGGAAGCTCGCAGCGCTATAGAACTCGGGTCTGTATGAAATGTATGTAGAGTGGGGCTCAAGGGGGAGTGCTCCTCAAAACCGTGTGCTGTAGGGACCCGTTCCCGAGGACAGGGTCCCAGCCCAAATCCAGGCTGGAAGTTCATAGGATGTGACTGGTGGTGTTTCCTATCAGAGGAGGGCTGGGATTGGAGGCTGCATCTTGGCAGTTCGGAGACTGTTCTTGCTTTGCTCTTGGACATGTCCTCAGGAGCTGTGCCTGTATGTTGGAAGGACTGAGGATACGGTGTGTGTGAGTGTGTGTGTGGTGTGTGTGTCTGTGTGTGGTGTGTGTGTGTCTCTGTACACCCTAGCCCCATGTCGTTCCCCTCCCCGACCATGGTGTGGCCAGGCCACCCCCAGGGCTGTCTCCCTCACCCTCCACTTCTTGGAGCCAGACTGAGAGCTGTCACCGGGGAAAGGTCCCCACATGCAGATGGCTTCCTTGAGCTCGAATTACTGATGGGCTGTTGCCAGGAAGCCATAGGGACTTACAGGCCTCACTGACAGGGGAGAGAGTGGTTTTTCCATCTGTTCACTCAAAAACTCATTTCCGCCCAAATGAGGATATTTAATCAAAATCTTTCCCCTCTGTCTCTGCAGCTCCCAAACCTCAGACCTCTTCCCTTCAATACAACTGGAGGACGGTGATCCTAGGAGCGGGGAAAACTACGTAAGCACGAAATTTCCTCCCCAGGGGAGTTAGAGGGCCAGACCACCTGCTCCGGATGAAGTCACCTGCTCTGTGGTGTGATTAACCAGCCTTTTGTCTGTTCTCCGGACCAGATGCTCTCCTTCTCCTGGGGCCTGCTGGCCCACAGGTGCCCCCTCTCAGTTAGGGGGGCGTCTTAGCCAAAGTGACTGAAGCAGAGCAGAGCTGGCTACCTTTTGCTTTCCCAGGACAGAGCTGAGGAGAGCACTGGAACCAGGCTTCCTCCAATCCTCATGCCTAACAGCCTTCCGGAAGGATGCCCCCAGTGTCTGGGAATTCTCCTCTTCCTTTTCAGAGAGCAACGGGGGCCCGAGGCCACCTTGTTGAATAAAGGGGCTATTGCCTGTCTGGAAACCAGGCTCTGGGGAAACTCCTTTTGAACACTTACTGTGGGCCAAGCCCTGTGCTAGATGCTCACACCTGCACAAGGGAAGCAAGAAAGGAAGTGGAAAATGACTCTAAATAAGTTATTAAGACTATGATAAAGGATGCACAAGGGATGGTGGAAGGGGCTTCTGAACCAGGTGTGAAGGATGAAACTGAACGAGTGGACAATTTCCAGGTTTTCTTTTACCTACAGGGTTCTCATTCTCTAAAAATGGCATCCATTCGCACACTCAAACCACAACATGTATCCATCTCGTCCTTGTTTCCTCTTACTCCAGATGCAGCCCTCTTGTCTCCACTGACCATGCGCTTGCCAAGGCTACTGATGACTTTCAGGTGGCCAAATCCAGGGGGCATGCCAATAACCTAATACGGCTGGCACTCCATCCCTCTTGGAAGGCTCTCCTCCTTTGACAACCAGGACTCCACACACAAGTTCTCGGGTCTTTCTGCAGCTTTCTCTTCCTCTACCAGGCCTCTGGATGCTGGAGAAACCCAAGGCACTCTTCTTTATCTGTGCACTCTTGCTAGGTGATCTCACCCAGGCACTGTGTATGAATAATCCTTGTATGCAATGACTCCCAAACACCTCAACTCAGTCCTGACCTCTTCCCTGAGCTCTAGACTTTGATGTCAAAAAGCCTCTCTGACATCCCACTCGGATGTTTTTTGTTTTTTTTTTTTTAAATATTTTATTTATTTATTTGATAGAGAGTGCACAAGCGGGCAGAACAGCAGATGGAGAGGGAGAGAGAGAAGCTGACTCCCCGCTGAGCAGAGAGCCCAATGCGGGGCTCGATCCCAGGACCCCGGGATCATGACCTGAGCTGAAGGCAGACGCTTCACCAACTGAGCCACCCAGGCGCCCCATCCCACTCGGATGTTTAACTGGCTTCCCCAACTTCAAATATTTTTATTAGAGCCATTAATTTTCTCCTCCTGACATCTTCTCCCTCGCTCTTCCGCATTTTAGAAAAATGGGCACCATCTTTTAGCCCGCTGTTTGAGGTAGAAACGTTAGCATCTTTGAATTCTCCTTTTCTTCCACACCACTCCTCTAACCCAATTCCAAATCCCGTCTGTCCCACCTCCAGGTTAGACCTCATCCCTCCACGTCCTTCTGTCTCTAGTGACCACCCTGGTCCTCCATCATCTCTTGCCTACATGGCTATACCAGCCTCCTGACTAGTTTCCCAGCTTCCACTCCTTCCCTCCACCCTGAAGCCAAAGCAATCTTCTAAACACAAACTGGGAAATTAAGAAAGCAGTGCTATTTACAATAGCATCAAAAAATTAAACACTCAGGAATTAATTTAACCAAGGTTCTATGAAGGACTTATACGTGGAAAAGAGCAAACACTGTTGAAAGAAATTAAAGAAGACAAAAATAAACCGAAGGCATCCTGTGTTCGTGGGTTGGAAGACTTAATATCTCAAAGATGTCTTTACTATGCCACAAAGTGATCTACAGATTCCCTGAAATCTCTACCAAAATCTCAATGATGTCTTCTTGCAGAAATAGAAAAATCCATCCTAAAATTCATATGGAATCTCAAGGGACTCTGCATAGCCAAAAAAAAATCCTGAAAAGGAACAAAGTCAGACAACTCATAATTTTTGATTTCAAAACTCACTACAAAGCTACAGTAATCAAAACAGCGTGGTTTTGACATAAAAACTGACATATAGACCAATAGAAACAGAGTGCAGGCATAAAACCTTGCACATATGGCCAAATGATTTGCAACAATAATGGCAAGACCATTCAGCGGGAAGGGGACAGTCTTTCCAACAAATGTTACTGAGAAAACTGGATGCCTGCATGAAATGAATGCAGATCCTTATACCACACACAAAAAACTAACTCAAAATGGGCCAAAGATCTAAATGTAAAAGTTAAAACTATAAAACTTTTAGAAGAAAACATAGGGGAAAATCTTTACGACACTGGATTTGGCAGTGATCTCTTGCATATGACACCAAAAGTATAGGGAACAAAAGAAAAACAGATAAACTGGACTTAATAAAAATTAAACATTTTTATTCATCAAAGGGAACTATCAACAAAGTAAAAAGGGAACCCACAGAAAGGCAGAAAATATTTGCCAGTCATATATTTCATGAGAGATTAATATCCAGAATATATAAAGAACTTCTCTAACATTTAAGAAGCCAACAACCTGATTCAAAAATGGGCAAAGACTTGAATAGATATGTCTCCAAAGATGTACAAATGGCTGATAAGCACATGAAAAGAGGCACAACATTGCTCATCATGAGGGAATGAAATGAAATCAAAACCACATCCATTAGAATGGTTGTTATAAAAACAGAAAACAGCAAGGCGAGGAGGACATGGAGAAACTGGACCCTTGTGCACTGTTGGTGGGAACTAAAATAGCACAACCACTGTGGAAGTGGTGTAGAAGTCCCTCAAAACCTTAAGGATTTTATTTATTTGAGAGAGAGAGTGCGCGGGAGGAGGGGAGGCAGAGGGAGAGGGACAAGCAGACTCCCTGCTGAGCACAGAGACCAACGTGGGGGCTCCATCCCAGGACCCTGAGATCACGACCTGAGCCCAAATCAAGAGTCAGGTGCTCAACCAACTGAGCCACCCAGGCACCCCATTTCCTCAAAAAATTAAAGATAGGATTACCTTATGATCAAGCAATTCCGTTTTTTGTGTATACCCAAAACGGACTCAAGTATTTGTACACCCACGTTCATAGCAGCATTATTCACAATAGCCTGAAAGTGGGAGCAACCCATCCTCCATCGATGGAGAAATCCATAAACGAAATGTGGCATATGTGCAATGGAATATTCCTCAGCCTGGAAAAAGAAGGACATTCTGACGCATGCTGTACGATGTCATTTATATGAGGTACCTGGAGTGTTCAAGTTCATAGGGACAGAAGGTCGAACAATGGTGACCAAGGCCCACTAGAGCAGGAGGAATGAGAATGCGGAGCTCGTGTTTAGTGGATTTCGGTTTTGCCCAACGAGATGAAAAGAATCCTGGAGACGATTGCACAACAATGTGAATGTACTTAATGTCACTGAACTCTACACTTTTAAAAATGGTTGAAAAGGGGTGCCTGGGTGGTTCAGTCACTCGAGGGCCCGGCTCTTGGTTTCGGCTCAGGTAGTGATCTCATGGGTCATGGGATCGAGCCCTGCATGGGGCTCCCCACTCAGCGCAGAGTCTGCTTGAGATTCTCCCCTCTGCCCCTCCCCCACTCATGTGCGCTTGCTCTCTCTCTCTCTCAAATAAATAATCTTTAAAAAATTATTACAAAGGTAAATTCCATGCTATGTGTGTTTTACTGCAATGAAAATCTGATCAGGGTACACCCCTCCTCACCCCTATCCCTCAGGTAAACCCTCCAGTGGCTTCTCGTCCTAAGGATAGCACCTCAACTTCTCACCACGGCCTCCAAGGCCAGGTGGGCTGGCTCCCAGACATCTCCCTCGCCAGAGGAATTTTCTCTGCTCTCCCACCGCAGGTACAGGACTCTAGCACGGGCCTCAGAGACTTCATGCACACCATTCTTTCAGCCCAGAACCCTCTCCCCAGCCCCCCGCATTCTTCAGGTCTCGGGGTGCTCCCTCCACCGCCTCTCTCACCGATGATGAGCTCCAGGATGGCAGGGACAGCATAGTCACAGCCTCCCGCTCTGGATGGCCCGTGTGGCCTGCCTCCAAGAAGCCTGAGGCCACAGCCAGAAGGTTCCTAGGGAGCAACCGTGGCCCTACCTTCCTCCTCTAGGACCCAGAGTCCTCTCCCCACCAGAAGTTACCTATGCCTGAGGCTCTGTCTGGGGCCCTTTAGGCCTGCACAGGGGTGTGTGTGGGAGCAGGGGGTGTGAGTGTGAATGTGTGACTGTGTGAGAGTGTGTGCCTGTGAGTGTGTGAGCCCTTGTGAGTGTACTTCCCTGAACCACCTCGGTCCAGGATTTGGCCATGGGATCCCACAGATGTGTTTCTTTCCTCGCCTAGCAGGCATGGCCAGAAGTGGCCTCATTTGACTTCTTGGGAGAGGGCACAGGGCCCATCCTTCATTCCATGGCCTTCTCTCCTGGCTTTGGAAAGATTTCTGAGCACAGTATTCTGGGCAGCTCTTCTCAGACCGTGACACTGAATTACGGCTTCAAGCACAGAGGCATTTTCCGCTGCTTGAGAAATCCCCTTCCTCTCTCTGCTATCCTGACGTCCATGCAGCCGGGACATCCCAGGCTGTCGCTGATCCCCTCCTGGCCACCAGCAGCACGTAAACAAGTTACGGTCTAGGCAGTGCACACAGAGACCAGGCCTGCCGGGACTTCTCAGAAGCGGTGGGCGTCTCATGCCCTTTCTGGCCACCCTGGCGCCCAAGTAGCTTAGCCGGGACTGGCACGCAAGCCTCCTGGCACCCTGCTAGGGTTGGGGCAGAAGGAGTAGAACGCTTAAGAATGTGGGGTCTGGAGTCCCATGGGCCAGGCTTCTGTGCCAACGTCTGCCTGTTTATTCTGTGGCCTGGAAAACTACCTCTTGAACCTTCCACAGCAGTAAAATGAAAACTATTCACACCTACCTATTAAATAGGACTGTAAGGAAAAGAAAAGATGGTGCATTTTGGAGCATAGCCCAAGGCAGCAGCCCCTCCTCTGGCCCCAGAACTGGGCTGGCCTGTGGGCTGGCCAATAAGGCCAGGTCCAGAAAGCCTCTGTTCCTGCTGGGAGAGGCCCAGCCCAGCCCCACAGGTGCCGGGGCCCCCGTGCTCAGGGTCTTCACGGTGCTCTCTACCTCGAAGGCCTGGCAGCCTAGTGGCAGCGGAGACGGAAGGGAACCAGCAGAACGCCTGGCCCTTCTCCCTCTGCTTCTTTGCCTCGCTGGGCTCAGCGGGCGGGGGTGAGCCCGGGCCCGGACAACCTCCTGCCTTGGGCTGCCCTCTGGCCTTCTGTCGGAGGAGGACACAGGACAGGCACACACCTCCTTCCGGGAGCCACCCACCCCCCAAACATCCAGGCCCTGGACATCCATTCCCAGATAGGAGCCCCTAATGCTTAGCCCGGGGTCTCCAAGAAAAATACAGGCAGGGGTGAGGGGTAATCAGGACCCAAAGACAGAGCTCGATCCTTTTTGGCTGGGAAGGGAAGGCAGGGCCAGCCAGGCTGTCTGTGGTGCTCAGTCTACAAGAAGGACGGTCCAGCTGAAAGAGCAGAGCCGCCTTGTTGGGAAGGCTGGGATGGAGGCAGGGCAGGGATCACAGGCACAGAGGGAGGGGGTTTGGCATTTTTAAGGAACTTGTGTTGGTTTTTACTTTAAATGAAGGGATCTCTAAAAGTGATACTAACCACTTCTTAGGGTTCCCACGTTTTCTTGGAAAGTCTGGGCTGTGCATTTCGGGTGCTTAAATGAAGTATTGCTGCAGCGTATCCAGCAAGAACTAGCCGGCCAGGCAGCCGAAGGCTAAGTGTCACCTCTCAGGACACCCTCCCACGAGCCCTTCACCTCCAGGTGAGCTCCTGCACCTGCTCTCGTCTCCCTCCTCCCACTTCCGAGAGCTCCCTGCAGCCCTTCCTCCGCCCCTTCCTCAGATTGTTCCTCATCTGTTCCCGAAGCTCGGGAGGTAGTACCATGAACAGACTCGCAGTTCCCTTCCCCATGGGCGCGGAAGCTTCCCGAGATCACGGCCTCACCCAGGTATCTGTGGAGCGACCGATGAGTGCTGTGGAGCGGTGGATGAGTGACTGTAGGTATGACAGGTAGTGTCTGTCTTCCCCAGACTGGGCGGGAGGGGCTCCCTCTGTGCCTCCAGGGCTCTATTCCCAGCAGTGGCGCTGAGCTCCGAGGGTCTCTGGGTCCTGTAGGTGGAATGAGCGCCACCTGCTGGAGGCGGCAGGTAAGGGGGCGCTGTCTCCAGGTAAGGCGGCGGCCTCTGGCCGAGGCACGGAAGAGGGCTCTCAGCTGCACTGATCCTGAGCAATCCCAGATAGCAGGAAAGGAATCAGGCTACCTAATGCCGGGCTAGGCATCTTATGAGGATCATCTCGTTTCTTCCGCAGGACGGACCTAGGACAGAGATGCTCTGGGCAGCCCCCTGGTACAGTTGAGGGAACAGGGCCTGAGAGCTCAAGGCCACACTGCCTGTGCCTGGGAGGAGTGATGCCCCAGCTGCACTAGCCTGTCAGTGCTGAGGACATTTCAAAATGGAAAAGACAGAAGGAGCCGGGGAAAGGATTTGTGTGGGGGTCGGCACAGGGGCTACGGGCCTGGAAAACCCGGACTGGCTCCCATGCTGAATGGGGGTCCCTGGGAAGCAGGAGGCTTGCGTGCCAGTCCCAGCTAAGCTATCTGCTGTGCTGCCAGGGGGCTCTCCCTCTCCTGAGCCTCAGTCTCCTCATCTGTATAATGGGACCGTGCAGGAACCTCTTCCCAGGGTAGTGCAGAGCATTCTAAAGTCCAAAAAAAGGCAGGGGGTCACGAGGCTGGAAGGAAGATGGGCACTTCTGGCCAATAAGAGGAGTCGAGGGAACACAGAAGACTCGAGCCCCCAGGGCCCATGGAGGCTGAAAGGAAAACGAGTTCAACAAAGATGGAGCATGTCCCACAGATGGTCCCCTCAGGGCTCCTTGCATGCTGCTCCTGGCTGCAGTCTCCGTAGGAAGGACCAGCACAGCCCCAAGAAACAGACAGACGACCCCCCCCGCTCCCCGCGAATACCCAGGCCAGACCGTCACGCAGTTCCCATCCACACAGGCATACATTTCTTTGGTTTTATTATTACAAACACACGATGGCTCTGCCACACCTGGGAAATCCTGGGCTCGGCATGCTCTACCTACCCTCCCTTTTCTACCTGGACAGGGCCACCAAGAAGCGTCCAAGCCACGTGCAGGCACAGAGCAGTTCAACCCATAGCTTATAATGTGCCATTTCTCCAGTTGAAGAAGAGCTTTACAAGAACTGTGTCAGAACCCCCCCCCCCAATCATGCTACACTGCCTGATTCGTGTTTGGTGAGTGCCACAAAACTTCAGCCCCCTTTTCCAGAGCACTTGGCAAAGGTGGGAAATTCCACATTCGGGACAGGTCCTTTTTAGAAACGACTATCAGGCAATGACATCCAGGTCTCCGCATGCAGTGGGTTAACAGCCATGTTTGGGGGGGAAACCAAATAAAAGGACATCTCTTTCCCTCCTCCCTCCACCCACCCAGGGCTCAGATCTCATTCCGGTGCAGCCCAGGTACACTGAAGTGTGATATTTGGTTTCAAAAACATTCAGTCTCTTTGGTAAACTCAGAGAAAGTGGCGGTGAGCTGCCGAAGTGCGTTCTTCCCGCGTCCTCTGCGCTAATGCTTCATCCTCTCTAATAACCGCTGATACACAGGGGCTGGAAGAGAGAGGTTTCAAGATGAAAAGGATGCAGGCCACCCTGTATCTGTCTAGGACACCATCAGAGTCATGAGGGCAGGGCCAGCGGCCCCCTCCCACCACTCTCGCCTGCCCCCTACAGGTGCTTTTTGGTTTGGGAGACTTCCTGTCTCACTCTGATGTAACAAAGATCATGACGTCTCACTCCATGATGTAACAGAAACTGGGATTTCCTCCATCCACCAGCTTCGAACCAAGCCACTATGGGCTTCTGCCAAGTCACCGTGCAATACTGCCAGGTTCCCAAAGCCCCAAACTCACAGCAACCTTAACCGGTCGGTACTCTTAGTATCTCCATCTTATAGAGAAGGGGATTGGGTATTCTGTGTCTGACCCCAAAGGCACGCTTGTTTTATTGTGCCATGATGTTGTGATCTATATACAGCAGATGGCAGGTTTGGGCCTGCTTGGGGGAAAGGCCCAAGCACGCATACAAAGGACTTTAAACCCAGGCCAGACTTACCTAGTTTCACAGAGGTCTGGGCGGCCTGAAAGAAAAGAGCAAGTGTCAAGTTTCTAGTGAAAGTTGTACCTGCCCCTGCTCATGGCAGTGGCTTTGCCCATGGCCACCCCTATTCAGAAAAAATGCTGGGGGTGAGGAAGAAGAAGGGGGACGTGTAGCTGCTGGGTCCTAGGGAGCCCCTCAGTTGGTCATGGCAGCCCGAAGCAAAGTGTAAGCCCCAACCAAGTGGAGTCTGGGGTAGATATTCCTGGGAGACCCCAGAGTCAGGCTTCCACTGAGACCACAGCCTAGAGCTTGGGGAGCTGGGACGGCACAGCAGGCGGCCCTCAAGAGTAGGAGCTCAAGGCCAAGAACCCTTCTCAAGGGGCACAAAGGAAATTCCTCTATCCAAAAGTAAAGGACATATTCCAGCTCCAAGACCCTGGGTAAGAACTACCTCCAGCAGCCTCTTCTCTTGAAACGCAAACTTTCTATAAGGTGCCCAGGTTCCCGAGGGGCTCCACCTCATGCGAAGCAGCAAAGGAGCCTGAGTGGGGCTTCTAGGCCCCGGGGCAAGCCGGGGAGCAGGAAGAGAAGTGCAGGAAGAATCAGAGAGGTTCTAAGGGGAAAGCAGAGTGGAGGCGAGGAAGGGAGAGACGCCCCCCGACACCTGCCCTGTATCCAGAACCCACACCACTGCCTTGAAGAGCCCCAGCATTCCCTAAGACGGGCCAGGTCATGAAAAACAGAGGGTGACTTAGAGGCCCAGGCTCAGGCCAGGCAAGGCCACAGTAAGGCAAATTCAGGATGGGCTGCCTTCCTTGGACAGATGGATTCCAGAGCTTTATCTGTCCTCACCAGCAGTGGCTTCCTCATGGAGTGAGGCTCAGAGGCCTTAGTTCAAAGGCCTGGGTTTTTGCTCACAAAGGAAGTGGGGGCTGCCTGGGTTCTTTCCCCGGAACTCCACTCAGGCTGGCACTGAGGATGCCTGCATGGGAGTGGGGAAAGTTTCACGGGAGCCCCGGGAGAGCCGCCAAGGAAGACAGGGACCCGGGGAGTTCCCTGCAAGGGCCCAAGCAGAGGACCCAAGGCTGCTCAGGCCACGGGCAGACCTAGCAGCATCTTACCCTGGAATATGCTGACGCCTGTTTGAAGATTTCAAGTGCAGAGTCTGCAAGTTCATCCCCTCGCTCCTGAGGTCTGATGGCTGGAGACGAAAGAAAATGCAACACTGGTGAGAGCGAAATTCTTAGCATGGCATTCACAGCGAGCACGACCGAGGGGCACTGTTGTGCCTGCTGGCTCACATTCTCCCATGAATTTTTCCTTTGTAACTTTTCCTAACTCACGGTGGAATTTGGCCAATGGGGAAAGAACACAAAGGAAGGTGAATGCACAGCACAGACGGCGGCTGGACTCAAGTTCAACCCTGCTGGAGGTAAAGAGAACTCCCATGAGGCGCGGTGCCGTAAGACGTGTGCTTGGAGCCACGTTCACCGCATCCACGTGTGACAAGTAAGTGGGCTGTGTCTGAGTGGGGCTAAGACAGGCAATTCAGCAAAAAGAAATGTGTCCTCGAGTTCCTGGTGTAGCGCATTTGAAACCAACAGTTCCTAATTCACTTTTCAATCGGCCACAGCGACGCTGTCCATAGAGGCTCAGATGGCATGTTGCGTACTATTCTTATCTTTGCACAGAACAGTTTTCCTGTCGAATACCGACTGCCATGCGTGGAGCAGGGTCAGCTGCAGGCTGAGTGGGGCTGGGATACTTTCGGGCCTTACCTGGAGGCTGCAGGACACTGGAGATGGCATAGACCACACCATTGGTGGCCATGATGTCAGCTTCCGCAACCAGCTCCTTATTGACATTCACTACATTGTTTTTCTGGGAAAAAGAGACAACATAGACCATATGGATCTTACTCAGTAAGTGTTTACTGAGCGCTTCCAGAGGCCAGATCCTGGGTTAGGCGTGAGGGATACGCTGGGGAACGGAACGGCCCCTGCCAGCCACACGCCTTTAGCCCAGTGGACGCCTTCTAACGCCGGCGTGTGGCTCAGCACAGTGTCATCTACAGAAGAGCCTCGTGCGCCTGTCACTTTGTCCTTACAGCAGTGTGTGCTGAAGAGTCACGTATCATTGCCCCACTTAGCAGAAGAGGAAACCGAGACCCAGGACAGGCCCGGTGCCTCCTTTAGTAGGTGGGATGGCGGGGAACAGAAGCCAGGCCTCCAGCCCCAGGGGTAGGGCTCCTTCCACTTGTCCTCAGTGGCCTGCCTTTCTCACAGAAGTGCACCCAGGCGTCTACCTCAGTCCTTCCTGAACGGTTCATGGATCAGACCCAAGGGGGAAGGGGGGGACGGACGCCTGTGATGGGACCCCAACACCCAAAACTAGAAGTCAACAAGTCATCACATTCTGGCTCCCTCCATGCATCCTCAGGCTCCGGAGGGAAAGTGATAAGCAAAGGGATGGCTGAAGGTCAGGAGAGAGGAGCCCTGAGCAGAGGCTGAGCCAGCCACATTCTGGAAGAATGGTGGCTCCACAGGGGAGCTCAGGGAGCCTGGCCGGTGCAGCCAGGAGGCCACAGCAGCTTCACTGAGCTCAGCTGCCTATCTGTTCTCTCTCTTCAGTGACGGAATCCCCAGAGGCAGCTTCAAAGCGGAATGTGTGTCCTCAAGGTGTAGAGCAAGGGAAGGCTCGCAGGCCACGCCTCTGCAGAAAAAGCCTCTTGGGATGGTCTGGCTCATGGTGGAGCTCGGTGAGCCCCAGATTTGAAGGGATGGGGTGGGAAGGGCACTGGGGATTGGTCCCTCAAGCTGCATGAGTAATTGCCTATCATCTCCTTAAGGGAAGGAAGATCTAACGGCCTCTCCCCTATGCCAGTCGGATGCTTGATTCCCCAGCAAAACTGGAAGTTCTTATTTGGGTCTAATCACAATCTTGCCTCATTTCCCTGAAGACCCTTTCCTCTTTTCTGTCTTTGGACAGAATGCACTCAGAGATCCAAGGTGCATCTTCAAGACTGTGTGTGTGTCTAAGACGGGCCCGGGGCTGAGAGGTGCCCTGGAACCCCAGTGGCAGTACGTGGCTGGCCTTTTAGTTCTTAGGCACACTCACTGAGCTGACTTCCAGCTTGTCCCCCTGGAGAGACTTCAGCCGCACCAGGGCCCCGATGCCCCCGCTGACCAGGATCTCATCACCAATGTGGTATTTCAGGATGTTGGCCAGCTCTTTGGCATTGCCTGTGGGTTTGTGGGAAAGAAAGGAGAGCAGAGTTCATTGCAAGGCTGGTAACCGTCATGGTCGAGAAGGGCCGAGACGGGGATGCAAGTGGTGACGCCCGAGATGGAGAACCCCCCGACCAGGTGAGGAACACACAGCGGGGGCACTCAGCCCTCTGACCCGCAGCCTGCAGGAGGCTCAGGGGATGGAGGCACGTGTCTGCCTCTATAGTCGGGCGGCTGCTATGTTAAGCAAGAGCTCTCTGTGCTGCCGAGAAGGAGTTAATCCATACTCCTCTGTGAGCATGACTCATTTTTCCATGAGCTAAATATTTGCTTGGAAAGCCAGGAACCTTTCCAGCACCGGCATCTGGGACATTTCATCAGCAGCGTGGCTCCTGATGGTTATAACACAGTAGTGAAATATTTACACGTTCTGCCCTCAAATGCATATTCTTGGGCAGCCATTTCCTGCAGGGAGAACTTAAAAGAGTCAACAGCTGCCGTCTGGGGGGGCTGGGCAGCCGATGAGGTCAGGGCTGAGGGGGGCATTCCCTCGGCAGCATCCCTCTCGTCACGTCTCGGCATTCCTTCCAGCCCACACCAGCTTCTCCACCGACTGGGGAGAGCATCCGATTGCTCATAAAGGTGCCCAGGCATTTTCCAAGTGAAGCGTGGGAGGCAATTCTTAAAGCCATCAGCTGTGCTCTCATCTCCATCATGCCCCCCCTCCCCCACTCACATTTCCCAGTCAAGCGGCTAGATTTCCCCAGGGCTTCTGGATGCCTATTTCCAGCATCTCGAAACGGAGAACGGAGGAAGTTTTAAAGCATTCTGGAGAGTGCACTTGGATACTGACAAACCCACATTAGTACCATGGGATGGAGCCACCAGGTACCAAGTGGTTTCCAAACATCCACAACTTGGTGGATGGGAATTCCCATTCCACAGAAATCCTGCCTGGAAGTGCCGAACCACGCCAGCCCCCAGGGTGCCAGAGGGCTCCTTCTGCCAAGACATCTAATACCTGGATTGACCTCTTACACCTGGCCAGCCCCCCCATCTCCCAGGAGCACTGGGGGCTACTCCTGCCTGCAGGCCTGGCCGACGGCGCATTTGGGAAGCTTTGCCCAAGCCTCCTCCTGCCCCTGCACAACTGAAAATGAGAGGGAAACTGAGCAGGCTCAAGGCCATCTGGGGAATATTCCACTCCTGCTGGACAGGGTGGGGGATGGAAAGTTTATGTTCAGAATGAACATACGTCAGCATCAAAGACACAGGCATTCGTTTGGCCATAAAGAATATTCAACAGGACACAAATTCAGCCCACAGCTGCCTGCAGCCTGAACTTTCTGAATAGAAAGTTCCTTCCTGCTCTGGAGCTGGAAGGAAGGTGTAGATGATGCGGGTCCCAAGGCGTGGCCAAGGTCCTTCCTCCTCCTCCTCTCCTCTCTATTCCTTCCTCCTCCTCCTCAGGCTCACCTTTTTGTGAGCGTGGAAGTGTGTGTCACGGGCGAGCACCAGAGCTCAACGCTGCATCCCCGCCCCCACTCCCCATAATGGCAGCCAAAACTGGCGGAGGACGTGTGCCCAGCACTGTAGGCAACACCTCACTTACTCCACACAACACACAGCAAGGCACTCTCATTCTTCTAAGGGGAAAACTGAAGCTCAGAGAGGTTAAACAACTTGCTAGAGGTCACTTGGCCGGTGAATGCCAGAGCCAGGAACTGAAACTGCTTTTAGGTCATCCAGGAGTCCAAGCCCTTAACCACTGGGATTCTCTCTCAAACATCCTCAGCTAAATTTTTCAGGGCCAGGAATAGCTTCTCGGTAAAGCTTTTGCCCTGAGGGACATTTCACGCAGGTAAAATGGCTTCATTATCGCTGTCCTCACAGGTCCTCACGGGGAAGACAAAGCTCAGGGACGGGGCTGGTTGTTCCGCACTCCATGCCTCTCCACTCTTCTCTGCCTTGTGTAGTACCCAGGGAGGCTGACCGCTGTGAAGTGCATCATCTGGTCTCCCTTGCCCCCGTCTCATAGCTGACAGGGGGCCCACACAATGGGCCTGTGGGAGGACAGCGAGGCTAAGGGAGGCCTGGCCCCCTTGCCTTGGTTCTGCCCGCAGGTGCCTGAGGCTCTGGCCCCTCCTCCGAGCTCCGGTTCTCCCTGTCCCCTCCTTGGCCCGGCCTCCCCATCCCCTGGCCTGTGGTGGGAAACACTTTTCCCCGGGTGCCATCATTCTTTGCTGGTCCCTTACTCCTGCCCACACTTCTACAGTCTCTTCGTTAAGTTCCTTTCAGTCAAACCCTGGGTAACGTGCCCCCCTTTTCCTGCTGGTCCCCTGACCGCTCCAGTCACGTTAGAAACCATGCAAAATATACTTCGCTTGGTCTTTACCCAAGAGTTTGTTCAGCTCTTCCGGTGGCATGGCTTGGAAGGCCTCATTCGTAGGAGCAAAGACTGTGTAGACCCCTTCCCTGTTGAGCACCTCCGTCAGCCCGGCAGACTGGATGGCGGCCACCAGCATGCTGGGGAGAGGCACAGAGAAAATGTCACCTGCCTGTGGCGGGAAGAGGGTGCCCATCTTCTCAAATACCTCCCCACTGCAGGTAGGTGGAGCCCAGAGCTAGAATTCACACCCCTTGCTGGTTTTCACCCCCTGATCATGCACAAAGAGGGAAGATTCCAGTCTGCATCTTCTCTCCATAAATGCTCAGCTCTGTCAAATAGCCAGAGGTCAGAGGCCAGAGGGGGAAGGAGGAAGGAAGGGGCCAAGCCACCAGACCCTGGGGATGTGATTCAGGGGAGTGCAGAATGTGGAGGGGTCTCCCGGGGATAAGCGAGAAGTCAGAAATGGAGAGAGAGGGGCAAGAGAACAAAGTGATACAGGGAGCCCGAGAAGGAGCAGCAAGGAGTCTTCAGGTGCCCTAAGGAGATATTGTGCAGACTGAGACTCATCCCACACTCAAAACCAGGTGCTCTCGGCTTACTTGGGACTTTAAGATGACAGCGTGGGATCTTTCTTGCACTTCATATGAAAATGCAGCCCCCTCCCTGTTCCCAAGGATGTGGGGATTACAGTCCCAGAAATAACCCTTCTTCTCAACATAAGCTTCCAGCGTGACGTCCACCCCAGATCCCCAGCATGGAAGGTCACCAGGGCACCGCCAGTGTTAACTGGACCCCTGAGGAAGTGGGGAGCTTGACAGATAGCTGAGACCCAGCATCCTGACCCGGCGGGACCACTTGGCAGAAATCTTCCCTGGAATGAGGCTGGTTACCTGAAGCGATTGTCCCCCTTCAGGATGTCCATGACGGTCCCCATTGGGGGGGTGAGCATTCGGTCCATGGTAAAGAGCGTCCCATACCTCCCCCTCTTGTCATGGGCGGCAATGCAGCTATTCTCGATGCATAGGCTCTGTGCCAAAGAGGGGCAGACACAGGACAGGTCATCTACCCGTAGGCTGGCCTCCTGATGTGCTCAGGGCACATGCTGGTGTCTTCATCCACAAAGATCAGTGAATATACACTGGAGTAGGTCATTACGACTAGGATAAAATGTTGTGTTTTCTCCAGGAAAGGAAAAATAAAAATAGTGTTCCCTAAGGAGAAAGGGCCATTGGGCCCCACTAGAGTTACAGAGAGAGGCCCCATGATGAGACGTATCCCATTACACGTGAGGTTCATCAATAATGATCAAATCAACAGATCATCTCTACTGACTTATTTAACAGATGACAACCATCTTTAGTTAATAGTACTGGCTGGTCCCAAGGAATGGCTGTGTTCTATTGTGCTTTCTGGTTGATATTCCAGGGTAACTGTTGGGTTTGAAGACAGAAAAGAGATAGGAGAAGACAGAATAGAACCTTTTGGACCAGGGAGAGCTGTGCTTCAGTTCAGGGGACTTGTCTTTGCATAAGCTAAGGATTCAAAATCTCCATCCCTGCTCCGCTGTTCATCACGCTGAGCTCGAAGTGGACCGCTGCCTACCTACAGGCTCAAAAAGCTGTGTGGTTTATTCCCAAAGGCCTCCAGCAAAGGAGATTCTAATCCTTCTGCAGGATCCCATTTCAAATCAGATTTCCAGAAATGCCTTCCTTTTTTATTAGAAACCAGTTCTCAGGCAAGCTTCTGCTTATTAAAGATTTATATATAAGATATAAAGATATAAACATATACATAATAGCTATCTATCTATCTATCTATCTATCTATCTATCTATCTATCTATCTATAGATTTCACTAATACAGTTTCCAATTCTTAGAGCTGAGACAAAGAAAGAGCATGATTTAGGAGCCAGAACTTACATTGCGATAAACAAAAACTCTCAGTTTTTTGCCACCCAGAGTGTCCAGGGTCTGTCCATGATACAGATACTTGGAGGCCAGCTGGTCTTTAATCATGTGATTCAGAAGCAAATTCTTTGTATATGCATCAATGTTAGGGGTTCCATCTGCAAGAGAAGGTGTGGTCAGGTCCAGAGGCCCGCTCCAGAAAGGAAGAGAATGAGAGACAAATGCGTTTGGAAACGGGAGATTGAGAAGTCCAGTGAGGCTGCCAATATTCCTTAACATCTGGCATCTTCTGCAAATCAGCCAAACAAAAGAAGGTCTAGATAATCGAGGGCGTCTGGAGTTTTGCCCGTAGAGGGAGGGAAAGGCACGGACGCCACTTGGCCCCCTCCTCCGCCTTCCCTGCGGCCAAGGCTCAGCTGTATCCTCACTCTGACCTCCTGTCCACCACATGAGCAGTTGATTCTGCAAATAAAAAGGCCAAGAGAGCACTCTGCTCTCCGACCAGAGGCAAACTCTTGAATTCTGAGGACCAGACCCCCAAATGCATTCTCTGCTCTGCCAAAGGATACAGCAGAGCCCCTGGGGTTTTGGTTGAGCCAGGTGGAAGCGCTAATGTTCCACGGGGTGCTGTCCATCAGGGAGGGTGCCGTGGAGGTGACCGGCTCCCGGGGGGCTGCCTTTACCACGTTACCTTTGAATACAGAATTCAGGGGGGCCAGGAGGGTCAACCGCTCCTTTCCAGAGAGATGAGTGCCGAGGCCAGCCTGTCTGAAAAGGTCAACGGCTGTGGAAACATCAGACTCTGCAGCCAACTCAAACAGTGTCTTGGCTGCAAGGAAAGAGAATGCAGGTTCAAAAGTTACAAGTGCTGTTTCCATTTATCCTCCAGAGTCCACCCCACAGCATGACGCACAGCAGCAGGAATGTCATCTCGTGAGTCAACGGCCCTCTCAGCCCTGCTGGGGCACGGCAGGCTCATGTCATCAGGCCACCGGGCCCCCAGGCCTCCTGAGCAGGGGAGTGAAGTGAGGCTCCAGAGGTAGAGGCTGGCCTCTGTCCCCGTCCCCGGTCAGGGCGCCTTCTAAGGCCTGTGGCAAGGCAGCGCCGTCTGCGTGGCGGCTTGAGGAGCTGCTAATGCCAGCGACCACACCCACAGAAACTTGTCTTCCGGTTTGGTTTCCTCCTGTGAAAGTGCTTCACTCCTGGGCAACCGACCCCCCAGAATGGGGCCAGCCTGCTGAACGAAGCCCAAGCCAAAGCCTACTCAGTCACTTTTCCCAGGGTCCCTGCGATGCTTGGGGACCAGCGAGAAGGCAGATGCTCAGAGGTCAGCAAATGGCCCTCTGCGCCCAACCAGAACAGCCAGATCTCCTGACCAGCTTCTGCGATCAAGTCGCTCCCTCCCCAGCCCCCCTCAACAGCTCTCACTGCCTCCAAAGTGATGCCTGGAATCCCAGGCCTGCAGCTCAAGACTCTTCACAGTCTGGCCGCAACCTGCCAGGGGCCCAGGCCCCCTCTCCTGAGAGGCTGTGAGCTGGGTGCAGGTAAGGAAATGGCCCCCAAGATCCCTGAATGCCCCAAGGGCCCCCACCATGGATGGCAGAGGGGCCAGCGGGCCTGGCAGGATCATGGCCCCAGAGGCCTGGCTCACCTGAGTCTGGGATGAGCAGCTCATCGATGAAGTGGATCACACCATTGGTGGCCAGGATGTCTTTATTGGAGATGATGGCCTTCCCGTTGATGGTGAGCATGTCCCCACTGCAGCCCACCTCCAGCGTAGTGCCCTCCAGGGTCTCCATGGACATCCCTGCCACGATGGCTTCCGCACACATGGCCGACTTCAAGATGTGGTTGTTGAGCAGGTCTGGGGCCCAAGAGGACACAGGTCAAGGCTGATCTCAGAGGCCAGCTTGCAGCCTCTGGGGCCGTGAGGATTCTATTCTCTCTGACGCTGACCTTCAGATGAGGCTGGGGCACCGTGCAGCCCGGGGCCTCCTTTCCTCCTGCTGCTGCCCCCTGACACAGGCCACGCTCAGCAGGCAGACTGCCTGAGTCTGAATCCCAGCTCAGCCTCCTACGTGCTGTGGGACCCTGGGCAAGGCAGGGAGCCTCTGGGAACCTCAGCTTCCTCCTCAGGCAGAGATAAGCCCAGCATTCATCTCCTGGGGATGGTGCAAGGAGGACATGAAGCCCAGAATGTTAAGCATCAAGCACAGTGCCCGACAACAGGGTAAACGCCCAACAAATATTAGTGACTAGCTTACTAGCACCTCAACTTGAGATTGAATTCTCTTACTAGTACCTGGACCTCAAAATGAGTTTACCCTGGGACTTTTTATCTACTGACCTTTAGAAAAGTGTAAAATATGGGAGGGAAAGACGGAAACTGTAGCAAATGAGAGTTCTAGATTATTTGCACATTTTATATGTTTTTGTTCATTTTACCCAAGGGTCCACTAGCTGCCAGGATCTTTCTTCGGGCTGGGGGATGGTAATCAATAAGACATGGTCTTTGCCACTCCCTTCACCCCACCCATAAATCATAAATAAAATCATTTATTTCCTTGTCCAAGTGGCCTTCAGGGACAGGGCAGAGGTTGGGGGTCCTGAAGAAGCTGCAAGGAGCCGGGGGCGGGGGACGTGACCCCAGCCAGGCAGGGCAGGTTCCCGGATGGCCGCTCCCCAAGGTCACCGGGGCCCTTTGTCTTATAGTCTCACCGCAGGGGCGAGTTTCAATCTGTGCAGAGTATGGGAACCCAAACCGCACTGTCACGGACAGGAGGAAGCTTGGGGGGTCTGCAGAGGCATGGGGCTCCCGCAGGGGTGTCAGGGGCCTTGAAAGCCATTCAGCTGGCAGGAAGGGAAAGGACAGCCAGGCTGCCATGGGAATGAGGTCTCAGGGATTCAGCTTCTAAGGGAAGGAAAGTGAAGGCTGGGTGGGGAAAGGGTGACCTGCTAGGGCCATGGGGAGGGAGAGCAGGGCCAGGGCTGCAAAGGCACGCCAGCCCAAGGCTGCTGCTTGCCTGTCTGCCAACCCACTAGAAACGGCCAAGCCTCTCAGGCTGGCCTCCTGTCTCTCTGCCTTTGAGCCAGCCAGCTACAGCCCAGCACCGAGGGCCTGTGCTTCCAGCACACGGGCTACCAGGCAGGAAAAGGCCGATGTGCACAAGGAATAAATTAGGGCTGTCTTTTTCTTACACGAAGAGTTCTGATATCTTCAAAGATGAAAATGTGCTCTGTACAAAACTGGTTTTAGGGCGCCTGGGTGGCTCGGTTGGTTAAGCGACTGCCTTCGGCTCAGGTCATGATCCTGGAGTCCCAGGATCGAGTCCCACATCAGGCTCCCTGCTCAGTGGGAAGCCTGCTTCTCCCTCTGACCTTCCCCCCTCATGTGCTCTCTCTCTCACTCTCTCTAAAATAAAGTCTTAAAAAAAAAACAAAACTGGTTTTAGGGAGAATACAGCTCTAAACAGAAAGTTCAGTATGCTGACATGCGCCCAAGTCTCAGCTCCTTCAGGAAGCCTCGGGACCCCTCTGGCTGCACATGCCCCAGCCCCACCCCCATGCCCACCACCGTGGGGGCATCTGTGTCATCGTGCTCACCACTTCAGATCCCATGACCTGTTTTTAATCCCAACCAGGCTTAAGCTTCCTTGAAGACAAGTCTGTACCATGTTCCCTTTTGGAGCCTCGGTTCCTGCCACAGGCTAGGCACAGAGGCGCCGTGACATCTGGACACAAGAGATCCCCATCTGTGCTCTCAGAAATGTGCCCTTGGCCAGCCATGCGTGGCTGCAGGGAGAACATTTTACATTTATCGGGCATCTGAAATGCAGTAGGTATTCCAGATCATACATTATGAAGGTGGGTTTAATAGCCTCCAAAAAAACGAAGTCATCCCTGGATTATATTTAGGAGGAATAAGTGTGTTTGGGGTCCACAGGGGACAGGGGGCTATTCCTCTCTGCAGGAGACTCAGGGGTCAGTGGCCAAGCCCGGCCTTCGCTCCCCTCCCTTCTCACATATGCTGGGTCCTTCCCTCTCCTCCAGCAATAATCAATGCACCCCTAACCGAGCAGCTCACTGAGGAGGCATGGAAGAGGAGCTATGAAGAGTCAAGAGTCGACTGTAACTGGTTATTCACTGTAATTTTGGATTACCCATGAGGTCCCTGGCCAGAAGAGAAGAGTTCAAGGGTCAGCATGCTGGCCCCATTCCAGGGACGCCAGGCCCTGCCATCTCCTCCCCACTCCTCCAAGCTGCTGCCTCCTTGGCAGCCTTGCTCTGGGGCTTGGGGAGCATCTTTAGCTCCTCCTGCGTCTGGCCAGCGCCTCCAGCCCTGCCTTGCTCCTCAGCACAGCTGCTGCTAGACAAAGGCTGCTGGGTTCTCTCCTTGCCCCTCTGACCAGGGCTCTGCTCTGGCCTCTGCAGGGACAGGGCCAGGTGGGAACAATGGGACAGGACAGCAGGTGGCGTGTATGTCTCGTACAAGAGCAGGCCTCGGGCTCAGTCTGGCCGCTCCAGTGAGGCGGCAACAGGAGCTGAGGGGTGCTCACCTCTCAGGGCTTCTGGGTCACCCAGGATCCTGTTCAAGGTTTCAGCGGGGATCTTCTCGAAGGCCTCATTGGTAGGGGCCAAGAGCGTGAACTGGCCATCACCTTCAAGCACGGTGTTGAGCCCGGATGCGGCCACGGCAGCCTGCAGGGCGGGGAGAGGATGAAGGGTTCCCTGGAGGCTCTGGAATGCTCTGCAGACGGCCTCGCCGGGCCTCCCCCAAAGGCTCCAGACTCTTGTAGAACCCAGGATGAAAGGGCAAGAAACCAAAGCTCACCTCCCACCTTGGTCTCCAGGGACCTTGCCAGCCCTGAGCCCCCACCACTCTGGTCCTCTCTCAATTACTTCCCGTGCCTTTGGCCTTCCCACCCCCAAGCTGCGCCATTCCCTCTGCCCTTCCTCCTTCCTTTGCTTCTCTGACTCCTGTCCCTTCACTGGGACTTGACTACAGTGTCGCTTCTCTAGGTAGCCAACGTGGCGTTGCCCCCATCACAACCCCTTCCCCCTGCCACTGCCCACTGGACGAAAATGAGTCTGTTGCACGTATTTTCACAGCTTGCGTCCTCCTCGCGTTATACTTAAATAGCTCCTGCCAACGCTACTTGTGTGAGCTCCAGGAGCGGAAGGATCGCATCACCCGTTTCTATAGAGCAGCCCCCGAGGGTCTTCTAAAAGAAGAAAGGGACTCCTGCTGCCCCAGGGATGGGGATACACCCCTCTGCCCAGTCTGCAGCCCCGCAGGGTCTGGCCCCTGCCGCCTGGCTGCTCCCACCTCACGCTCTAGTGTGCAGGTGTCTTCATTCTGGTCCTGCCCACCTCCTTCTTACTGTTCTTGCCCCTGAGCCTTTGCTCTTGCTCTCCCCTCAGCCTGCCGTGCTCTGACGCCTGCATTTCATGTAACTGGTCATTTTCATCCTCAGTCCTCAGATCCAAAGTCACCTCTTCCAGAGAGACCTTCCCCGACCACCCGGTGCCAACTGGCCCCCTCGGCTCGCCACTCCCTGACTTCACGATGCACAGCCCTGTCCACGGCTACCTCGTGTGCGTCTGGTCTGTCTTCCCAGGAAGAACAAAAGTGCCACCGAGGACAGAAATTTGTCTGTCTCGTTCACCTATATACCCCCAGCACGTAGAACAATACCTGGTAAGGAGCAGGTGTTAGTATGTGTTAGCAGAAGGAAAGATGGGTGTTAGGGAGGCCCAAAGGGGAGGAAGAGAAGAGGGAACATTTGTCAAGCCTAAAGAGTAAGAGCAGGTTGCTCAGTGGGGATCAACTACCGTTAATCAAGAGGTGCCACCAACTTTGTGGGGACATCATTCCTTCGCAGACCCCGGACCTCGAAGTGACCCAGAAGGAAAGCAGGGGAAGAGCTTAGAGAGCAGGGTCCCCTGCAGAGCCACTTCCTGAGGCCAACTCCGTGCCAGTCCAGCCTGAGGGTGTTTGTCTCTCTGTGTTGGAGATCTCCAGGGGAGGAACCACCCCACTCCCCTTTGGTATCCTTTGTGGTCAGGAAGTTCTCCTTGAATCAGGGCAAAAACCCTGACGGCGCAGCCTATGTCCACTTCCTCTGAGCAGCCCCTGCCAAGAGCAATGCCTGCTTGCTGCTCCAGTTCAAAGACAAACGCCTGCTGGGCAGGGCCGAAGGAATGGTATTCTGTGGCCATGCAGCAGGCAGAAGCCTGGGCAGAAGTCAAACCCGGACTCCCATGGCCTCTCTGCCGGTCTTGGCTCCAAGGAAACGTGCAGATGGCTGGAGCAGGGGGCCCCTGGCGGAGACATGCGGTCCAGAAGATCGTGAAGCCTGACATTATTCTAGTCCCGAATATGGGAAGTGGCCCCTGGGGGGGAAGGGCCCTCTCACCTTTGGGGCCTGCGGTGCAGGCCCAGGCAGCCTAGGGCTCCAAGGGACCCCCCCATGCTGCAGCTACAGACTACTGAACTTTCGCGGGGAATCACAAAAGGACAGCTTTACAAAGGAGAGGACAGGCAGAGGGAATTTCCCAGCAGAGAATTAGGATGTTTCAATGTGGTCAAGCTCAGTGTCTGATGAGTGGCCCCTCCATGTTTATGGGTTCTTAGAAGAACTTGCTCTACATCTGCTAAATGCCCATGAAGAGATATCCTCTGCTTCTGCCGCAAAAGGCCCTTTTGAGAAGGGGTGTGTCCCCAGGCCAGCCCCCCCTCCCACAGCAGTCCCTCACCCGAAGGGTCTCGAAGGTGTCTTCGATCTCGATGATCTGCTGGATGTTGTTGGTGACGGTGGAGATGACCTTGTCAATGAGGTGCACCACACCGTTGGTGGCGTGGTGGTCGGCCTTCAGCAGCCGAGCGCAGTTCACGGTCACGATCTGTCCAGAGAAGAAAGGAGGATGAGCAGTTCACCGACCAGAGGTGCAGGCTCGAAGCCCCAGCAAAGGAAAACACGGTGCAGCATGTGGGTTCCACAGCTGTGGAACCAGAGGGTCTAGGGAGAAGCAGTGCCAGAGGCGGGGATGACCTCCAGCATACCTGACCTGCAGAATGAAACCCCACAGACCAGCCCCATGTGCAGCCTGGGCGTGGGCTCAGGGTGGACACAGGGCAGTGCTGTGTCATTGGGGACTCCCTACCCCGTTGGGATAGTGGTGGATTTGGATGTCCGAATTCTGGTACATGGAGGTGAGGGCCGTGCCGTGTTTCAGCTCATCCGTCAGGATCCGTCTGTTGACCATGTGGTAGCGAAGGGCATTGAGCAGCTCGATGTTGACATTGCTCACCAGGGAGTCCAGCACTTCCTAGAAAGAAGGCCAGAGCAGCAGTTAGGGGGCTGCAGACCACAAGGGCAAGAGGTGGCTTCTTGCTACCCTGGGGAAGGTGCTTTGGAAACCAAGGACCCTTCCTCCATGACCACCAACGTCTGTCTGCTCAGTTGGATGGGGTGGGGCCCGCCATGGAAGCCGTCTAATGAGGTATATTTTAATTCAAGCTCCCTGACTTCATCTGAGGGCTCAAGGAAAAAATTTCCTGTGACAGTGGGAAGTCACCACAGGTTGCCCACCAGCCACCCCTCAGGGAAGTAAGGTCATCTCACGGCTGGCAAGGAACCCCAGGCCTCGTTGCTTGGAGCGAAGATGGTGAAGCTGCCGGGCCCTTCCATCTCGGGTCTCAGCTTCTCCGTGCGGTCCGTGTACAGCTGAGTCGTGGTGGACCCAACGACGCCCAGGGTCTCGTAAAGGTTCGAGAGAGGTAGGGCTGCAGGGGCAGAGGACAGAGGAGGGACAGACCTGTGGGGCCCACCACAACCAGACCGCACCTTCCCTGGTCTGCAGAGAGCGCGTGGTACCTCCGTAGGACGGGGTGTGGGAAAGCACAGGGACGGCCACCACGGGCCAGCCTCAAGCCTACTCCTTTTTTTTTTTTTTTTTAAATATTTTATTTATTTATTTGACAGGGAGAGACCAAGCACAAGCAGGGGGAGCAGCAGAGAGGGAGAAGCAGGCTCCCCGCCGAGCAGGGAGCCCGATGCGGGACTGGATCCCAGGACCACGAGACGGTGACCTGAGCCGAAGGCAGATGCCCAACCAAATGAGCCACCCAGGCGCCCTTGTCACATACTCCTTAAAGCAGCTCTGGAGGTCCAACACCTCCTTGCTCAGATTCTACTAATTGATCATTTTTCATCATTTTAGCCACAGGAAAATGAAGCTTCTGTTCACAGACACTTAAAGATTTATTTATCTGAGGAAGAGAGAAAGAGAGAGTGCAAGCAGGGGGAGGGGCAGAGAGGATCCCAAGCTGACTCCCCTGCGCACTCAACGCTCGCTCTCATGGTCCTGAGATCATGACCTGAGCTGAAAACAAGAGTCAGATGCTTAACCGACTGAGCCACCCAGGCGCCCCTGTTCAGAGACATTTACGTAACAGCAGCAGGAATATACACCCAAAATAGATATCCTAGTTACAAACTGGGCTTTCAGATTTATCTAGTTGTTGAAACTGGTTTCCTAATGGCCTCTACTGGAATGAAAGAACATTACAAATCTTCCAGGTTCTTTGTCTATTTACAAGCAATAAAATGTTATTTCCTAAAAGCCCAAAGCGGCCTGAAGCTTAGGAGGCCTTCCCCTCCCAAAGGGCTTGAGCTGCCCTGCTAAGGCCATTCTCCTCTCCCCACTGCCTAATTCCCACTTGCCCTTCCACCTAAGCCCCCCACCCCCATGCCAACCACACCCCCCTTGTGACCTTGGCACCAAACTGCCCCTTCCTTTTAAGTCCATCCCACATTCTCAAGGAATAAATGGCAAATATTTCAAAGTTAACCCCCCCCCCAACTCTGCATAGTCCCTGGGGGGAATGCTTGAAGGAAGGTCTCTGATAAAATTCTCAGGTGCCACAGTCTTTGGCCCCTGTGGCCAGGTGTGGTTCCCTGTGCTGGCTCTAGGTGAGCCTGCCTGGTCTGCCACCCTCCTCCCAATGGACTCCAAGGGACCAAGTTCCAGCAGAGGGAGGAGGAGGTGGCTTGGTGCTCCAGCCTGGCTCTCCAGCTGAGCCGATCAGAAATGCTGGGTGTGGTTAGAATCCCTCCCAGCCAGAGATAACAAGGCCAGCGGCCCAGGCCTGGGAGGCAAGCACAAGCGGGTTGGAGTTGGAGTCTGTTGCACCAGCCTGGTAAGGAGATCAGCTTGCAAAGGAAGGAGCAGGTCAGGAAGCTCCCTGCTCCCGGCTTCCACGCTCTGGCCCCCGCCTGGAGCCAGAGAGCATGCAGGGAGGATGTCCACGCAGCCCTGTCGCTCAGGAACCACCCCCCCATCCCCACCCCGCCGTGTGCTTGGACTCTGCTGCCTGTTACGTGGGGGCTCCTCCCTCCTGGCCTCCCTCTCCATCCCAGCACTGAAGCGCCAGGTTACCCTCCATCCCAGCACCGAAGCGCCAGGTTACCCACCTGCAGGACATCCCTTCTCGCCCGGCACCTTTTCGTATCCAGGGCAGCACTCATAGCTGATGACCCTGCAGTGAGACAGACACATACGTGAGGCAGTGCGGGGCTTCCCTCCTCCTGGCTGTTGTGGGCAAGAGGGGCCTCCACAGACAGAGGAACGGAAGGGACGGTAAAACATCCCGCTCTCGGAGGAGACCGTTCGCTCAAACGTAATAGTGTATCAGTGCGTTTTGGAGCAAGGAGCTTGTCGCTCCTCCTCAGCTTTGGAGAATGTTCCCAATGGTTGCCATCCCTACAGCAATCCCACTGGGACCGCGGCAGCACGTTCCATAGGGGGATTAGAAAACACACCCACCAGGAATTTGTCTCTAGCGTCACTCACGGCGAACCCCATGGCTAGCATTCTCGAGAGGCAGCGGGGTAGGAAGGGGGGTGCCCTGGACCTGTTCCGGCTGACTCTGCCGCTAACCGCCTGGGACCTCCGCTGCCAGTCCTGTCTCCTCCCTGAGTCTCCGTTCCCCCCTCTACAAAACCTATGTGTGTATCCTGCAATGGTCATTGGACTAAATCTCTCATGCTCATCTAGCTCTGATTTAATAACTAAGAAGCATAGCGTAGAGATGATCATCAAGTTTTTCTGTCTTTACAATCAAACTTTAAAACTTTTGAAATTAAAACAAAGCTCCTTTGGTTTTTTTTTTTTTATTATTATTTGTTTAAATTGAAACCCAAATCTTAGTAACAACATGGATATGGTTTCAAATCGAAAATGTACAAAGGATTATATAGCAAAGTGTGCCCCATCTAACCTCGTCCCTCAACCATCCCATCGTCCTTCCAGGAGACAACAGCACCTCCCTCTTTGCCCTGCTCCCTCCCTGCTCCCACCCCTCTCATCCTCCTTCTCTCCAGCCTTCCCCCTATCCTGCTCCTTTCTAACGTTTCAGCCCCATACCCTTAAGGGCTCTACTTATATGAGCTAAACAGACTCAGGACTTGCCTTGACTGACCCACAATTTTATTTTCGGAAACTAAAGTCATCTTCCGCAATGAAATAAGATTTGACTGATATGCAACCTTTCAAAGGCAGCGTGGTGTTATAGAAACAGTACAAGAATTAAGGGACCTGGCTTGTGACCCATTGGTAACTAGCAGGGTGACCTTGAAGGTCCACTTTTCTCTCAGGGTCTCAGTTGCCTCATCTATGAAATGGGGTGAGGTTAAACTAGATGGTCTCCAAGGTTTGTTCCAATTTCACACTCATGGTTCTAGTCACTGGGATTACTTCTAGGGGGCAGAGAAGCTGTCTTTCAAAAGGAGAGTGTCTGCCAGCTTCTCCCAGCTAAATCTAGGGAGAGCTCCAGGCCGTAGGCCCATGGATCCAGGGGACACCCATGCACCAGATCCCAGGGCTTCTCTCATATACGCCAGGGCTCTGTGGGTAGGGTTGGAGAGGTGGAATTAAGGTCAAGCCCGCCAAAGCTTAGCTTCTTTCTAAAAGTGCTTGGGTGACACTCCGTGGAACTGGAGAAGCACAGCTGGAGGATGGGTCTTCTCCTCAAAGCTCTCCTCACCCCAGGGGTCTCCCGTGCATATGGGTGCTACACACTCCATGCCTTGGGACCTCCAGCTGTGCTGGCCAACAGTTCTTCTTCCAGGGTGTCGGCTGGACAAGAGAGAGCTGCACAGCTCATGCGGCCTCACCAGAATTTCACTGAGGACAGAGAAAGCCAACTCGCCAAGTGTGAACTTCGTAGTTCTGTAGCTGCATGTATGTGTGTGTGTAGCGGGGGTGGGAGGGTGGTGGGGTTGGTGGGTTGTGTGGGGGGAAAAGAGGCTGAGGGGCTGGGAGGAGGAACAGACCTAAGCAGACAAGTCTCACCGCAGAGAAGGATATCTGGGATGAAATTAGAAAGCTGCGAGGGCTCTCAGGGGCAGAAGGGTTTCTTAAGATCACAGCTGGGTAGGGGCAGATCTAGGACCCCCCTGGGATTTCATCAAGTCTCATCCCTTTTCCATTGCTCTTGGCAACGTACAGACTGGCGGCAAGCAGACTGATCTGACACTGAGAGGACGCAGGTGTTCTCTTCAATGTGGACAGAGCCCCCACCTCGTCAGCACCCACCTCATCAGCCCCCTTTCCATGTGGGCTCTGCACCCGCGTCCCACAGCGGCTGGATGTGGGGGGCACAGGGCCGCCAGCAGAGGTCAGTCCGCCAGCCAAGGGCTTTTTCCTGGTCAACCGCGTGTGGCTCTGCCAGGAGGCTTTCTCCTTGTCCTCTCGCCCTGCTGGCCTCTCCCTCTTCTGCCTTCCTGCTGCCACAGTCTGGCATCCTTGGCACTCCCTAGGTACGCAGGTGTGAGCCATGCCTCTCACTCCCAGCCTGGCTGAGATGCTTCCTCAGCTGGCAGTTTCCCTATTCCCAACTCTCCCCACAATACCAGCTCCGCTCAGAACTGGTCTGTGTGGCCCCAGAGAAGCAGATGCAGCTGGAAATGGCAGACTGAGAAGACAGCCCAATGAGACAATCTTGACCAAACTTTCTAGACTAGCGGTGCCTGTTCTCAGCCCAGCATGCCACTGCCCTCGGGCTTTGGCCCTGAGGAGATGGGGCTGGGGGCCATCAGAGGGTTGTGGGTCTGATACCTTCTCTCTAGGATGAAGGCAGGAAGGATGGAAACCACAGGAGCTTCCATCTGTGTCTCCCCAGTTCCTTGGCCTCCCTGTGCAGAGAGGATCAATCTACTGGTCTCCGAATCACATCTCATCAGGGAAAGCTGCTCTAACAAGAGGCTCCCGGCTTCTCCTTGACCTAACACAGTCCAATAAGTAAAAACCTCAGTCAGAAAAAGAGTATCTCTAGGACGATGAGACACGAATATTCTTGTTCCAGTTTCCCTGGTCAGAAGAACCATTTGAGGAAGAAGGTGAGGGAAGGTGCCCAATCAAGAAGGGCATTTAAAGAAGGTGAGCAGGGCGCCTGGGTGGCTCAGTTGGTTAAGCGACTGCCTTTGGCTCAGGTCATGATCCTGGAGTCCCGGGATCGGGTCCCGCATCGGGCTCCCTGCTCGGCAGGGAGCCTGCTTCTCCCTCTGCCCCTCCCCCCCTCATGTGCTCTCTCTCATTCTCTCTCTCTGAAATAAATAAATAAAATCTTTAAAAAAATAAAAAATAAAAATAAATAAATAAATAAAGAAGGCGAGCAGAGACAGCGTCTATCCAAGGTCTAAGGATAGAGGTGGTTGGGAGGCTCTCCACCATTCCCCTCCAGGGTGTTACTCATGATCAGATACAGACAGAAGCATTGCTAGTTCTTTCCCCAAAATGATTTTCCAAGAAGTTAATATAATAAGTTAAAACAGGGGCGCCTGGGTGGCTCAGTTGGTTAAGCGACTGCCTTCAGCTCAGGTCATGATCTCAGGGTCCTGGGATCGAGCCCCGCATCGGGCTCCCTGCTCAGCAGGAAGCCTGCTTCTCCCTCTCCCACTCCCCCTGCTTGTGTTCCCTCTCTCGCTGTCTCTCTCTGTCAAACAAATAAATAAAATCTTAAAAAAAAAAAAAAAAGTTAAAATAATCACTCTCTCCAAGTGCACTTCACAGTTCTGGCTGGTTGTCACGGCTGTAAATGGCTAGGGACTAACCAGCAACTGGAAGTAGGTGGGGCGAGGAATGCAGTGCAAGCGCCAATTTCCCGCGACACTCGGCGTGTCATGATTTCCAAGCAGAATCACAGAGCAAACACAGCCCGATATCATCTAGACATGAAGCCATACCCCACGGACTGCCGGCCTGGAGCGGTTCCTTTTCTGCTCTCCTGGCCTGGGAAACCCAGCTGAGCTTTCCTGAGCCTCCAGCAGAAAGTCAAAATCTTGAGCTCCCTGATGAAAAAGGGCTTGCTTTGACCTAATGGCCACGGCCAAAGGCCCCATCACTAACCAGGGTCCGGCTTGGTTCGTGAGGAGAACAGAGCCTTTAAAAAAATGTACGTATGTGTTTGGTGACAATCTGTGTGCAGTGGGTGAGGAGTGTGGGGGCTCCTGGACACCGACTGTGTCTCTTCAGTTCCCACACCCTTCATCTGACCAGGGAGTCCCCTTACAGCAGGGGAGCAAAATGATCACCAGCCCGGGGGTGAGCAACCAGAAGACAGCTGGTGACTCTGGGCCAAAGAGCCTCTGCTGCCCCTCAGGCCTGGTCTCTGGGACCTTCAGGCAGAGATTTAGGGCTGTAGAGAGCAATGTGGGGCAGGTCACTCAGGCCCTACAGGGCTGCCCACTTGTGGATCTCCCCACATGACTAACATTAGCTGCTGGGTTTAACTCTCCCTAGAGGCAGCACAGCAGAGTAGCTAGACCTGCCCCCCCCTTTCCCATCGGCCAACTTTGAGCACACTGATTAGGCTTTCTGAACCTCAGTCTCCCCATCTGTAAATGGGCTAATAATCATACCGCTCTCATAGGGTGACTATGGGAATTCTATGGGCTCACATATGAAAAGAACTTCACAAATGCTTGATATTTACTAAGTGCTCAGTTGTTTTGTTTTGTTTTTTTAAACTTCAGGTATAAAGTTGAAAATTGTAGTTAGGTTAACAACTTCATTGAACGCAACATCCTGCATGAGCCTACTGATCAGGTCAGTGTGATAAACGAATCCCCCATAAAATGCAACCTACCGAACGCAACAGACAGGGCCTGCATTGGTTTCCCATTGCTGCAGTAACAAATAATCCCAGAGTTAGTGGCTTAGAACAACACAAAGTTATCACCTTAAAACTCTGGATGTCAGAGCCAAAAAGCAGCCTTATAAGGCTAAAATGAAAGGCTGCGTTCCTTTTAGAGACTCTGGGGGAGAAGCTATCCCTTGTCTCTTCCAGCTTCTGGAGGCCTGTGTGCACTTCTTGGCCTGTGGTCATATCACTCCAACTTCATCTCCTTCTCTGACTCTGACCTTCCTGCCTCCCTCTTATAAGGACCCTTAGGATGACACAGAGCTCACCAGATAACCCAGGATAATCTTCCCCTCCCAAGATCCTTAACCTAATCATATCAGCAAAGGCTCGTTTTCCTTTAGTTATAGGTTCAGGGATTAGGATGTGGACATCTTTAGGGAGCTGTTACTCTGCTCACCACAGGGCAGGACCCTAGATGCTACAGGGATCCATGGAAATACTCACCAGAACAAAATCCCCTGTCAGCTAAGCTACCTCCTTGAAGTTATAGAGTGGGACAGACCCTTCAGGAAATCCTGTACCACAAAGGTGTTGGGCGAACCCCTGGTGATCAGTGTATGTCAAATCTCAGTTATTTTGAAACACATTATCCATGGGGTCCCAGGTGGCTGCACAAGGAATATGAAACAGGGAAGGAAGTGCTGCTCCGGGTGTGGGGAGAGCCTGGCATCCCTGGCTGGCTTCTCACCCTCCTTGTGGGACCAAGGTTGTGGGAGAGGGGACAGCTTCACAGCAGATGTCCCTGGGTGCCCTGCCGGCATGAGACGCTGGAAAGGGCTGTGCCGGCTGAGGGACAGGCTCAGCCATACCCCAGCTGCCTTTGCTAGAATTGAATCTCCAAGCTCTAACGCAGGGCTGAAGAAGTATTAATATCTCAGCCCTTGGGCAGACCAAGGCTGGCTCCTAGAGAAAGGGCTGTGTGCTACCAGCTCATCTTGGCTTTGCAGAATGGCTACGGAGCTCATGTTTGTGTTGCTGCTCATGAAATAACCCCAAGACTTCCGGAGTGGACAGCTACCACCCCTACCTGCTCGCTCCCCTGCCACGTTATGATGTCTGAGCTCCAGCTATGACTACTACCTCCCCGTGATGTCAACTCCGACCCGACTTGGCTGTGCAGCAGGCCTCCCTCTTGTGGGGCTCACACAAAGGAGGCCTGTCGGGAGGCAGCAAGGCTTCCGGACCACAATTTCCTGTCCCGTCGCACAAGCTGCTGCACATAAAGTTTTTATGGTGACGGATCAGACTGGGGCCTGGAATCACAGAGTGGGATGCTGTCTCCCGCCAGGCCCTCTTTGCTTGATTAGCTCTTGTATCACTCTGGTGCTCTTTAGGATCTGGAATAAAAGCCAGTGTGTATTTCCAAGTAATAAAATTCACTCAAGTCGCTAAAGAGGGGCCCACTGGTAACCACTTCCTGTAATAAAATCTATATGGCAGGCTTGACAAGTAGCACCAAAGACTCTGGTTCTTCTCTTTGGAACTGCAGAAAAGCCACTGTCTACGGACAACGTAGTGTCCTCTGACCAAAGTGCAGAGTGTGGCCAGTCCCCTCCCTTCCTCCATGGAGTTGGGAATCCAGGGCCTCACAGAAGCAGACAAATGGGTCCAGGCCCCTGGATCTCTGTGGGACTGGACATTGCAAAGTCTTCCCCCTGTGGCCCTGGGCTTGGTGCCACTTGTCTGCTTTCAAATTTAAATTCTTCTTCCAGACCTGGGCCCTTAGGGGACCTGTGCTGTCTCCTGCCCTGTGACACTTCACTTCCTTGTACCCCAACACACACCTCTGCTCCAGCCTCTTCCCTAGAGTCTTGTTGTGAAAGTTCTCACTGCCCAGTTGACCCCATGCAGAGACGGTCCTGTTTGCTTCAACCGCAACTATGCTCCCCATTTCCCAGTCTGGTCTTCACCCCAATAAATGCACCTCAGGACCCATTTTCATGAGGGTGATGTTAACTCTAGCCAACACAGCCCCCCCCACACACACTCCCTTCCTGACCACCTATGGCACTGAATTTCTGGGGGACAGATCGCAGCTCTCTCATGGGCCTTGGGCCCTGTCCAGGAGTGAAGTGCAAGGCTGCTCCATCTCAGTTCAACAATGAGGATGGGTTCCCCTTTCCCTCCCTGAGTCCTCTGGACCCCTTCCAAGTCAGCTCCACCTTCCCAATATTGCATGTGATGTTCCAGGAAGGGACCCTCTTGTCCTGGATCATGAAGTTTTCTATCAACTCATGCTTTCCTAGCCTCATTTCCTCTTTTTTTGAAGTTGCCCAAAGCAATGGCCACATGGAAGAGTTGAATGTGCACACCATGCCCTTGTGGCTTTCTCAGACCAGCTCAGAGGCTGCGACTCTCTGACCCCACACTACCCCTCTTCCCCACCCACTGCCCACCCACCTACTCACTTCTCTCCCGGGCTCCCCCTTTGCTCGCTGGTGTGAGGCTGCCCCCCGTGACCCCCACATCAGCACTGTCTCAAAGCCAAGCCTGCCTAGAGGGAAGAATGGGTCGTCAAGAACATTTGCCAACACACAGCTGTGCGGCCTGCGCCCCGTCCTGACACACAGATGGAGAAGTGTGTAGGTACCGAGAGCCGGGAAGCCAAGATGACTCATCACTGACAGCGCTCTCAGCCAGGGAACTGCCGAGGAATGTTAGCAAGCTACTGTTAACCGGTGAGGCAAATGCTTCCACACAAGGCCATGCAAAATGCCATAGCCAATGCCACCCCAACGTCACAAGCAGGTCTCATTTTTAGGGAAACCAGGACTAACAAAAATGTGCAACTCTTGAAACCCAGCACTCTGAGATGGAGAAGAGCTGTTTGCTTGGCACAGGTCTTTGGTCACCTTCCGAGAAGCAATTAGGTGCGGCCTATGTTTAATTAAGTAATTAATTAACTGTTTGACTGAGTAGATAATATACACACAGGGGAAAAATCCAACAGTACTAGAAACTGTTTTTTTGTTTGTTTAACTGGGGGCACCAAGGAAGAACGTATGGTATAGAACTCGCATAATCTCTTTTTGTCCACAGCAGCAAGAATTACTGCTGGGTGTTGATGCACTGAACCCAGAAGGTGTGTCCTCTTAGCTCACTCAGCCCTCACCTTTGAGGTTGGGCATGGTCAAGCGGGAGCCAGCAGTCACGGATCTGCCCTACACAAGCTCCCAGGGGGCCGCTTGATCCCATGATCCCCAATTTCTCTTGATTCGTGCCAGGATCCCTAATTGCCTAAGACAATCAGGGTCACAGGTTGGGCTATTTATTTTCTATATCCATTTTCAGGAAAGAGCATTTTCCCTTCCTTCGGCAGGTCATGGAGTGGGAAGAGAGGTCTACTCAAAAGCCATGTCCCAGGCAATACATTTAAAAATCCCTAATGTGGGAAAGAGTTGGAGACAGTGGCTTAGAGACTATTAATCCCCCTATTCTGCACCCAAGGGGAAGGTCAGGCCCTCCCAAGTGGCTTGGGAGGTTTCTCATAGCACTTCTTCCTGTCTACAGCAGAGAGCCATTGGTTGACTCTTGGTGCCAAAACAGAACTAGGTCGCCCAGGAATTCTGTGAGAACACGCATGCCACCCTGTTTCCACC
>NC_138375.1:113819017-113838978 GCF_054177405.1 Leptonychotes weddellii
GCACTCTGCATAGGCTCCGTCTGAGGTGGGAAGTGCACACGGTTCTCAACCTGCAGAAGCACAGACTGATGGACAGACAGACCCATGGACAAACACGAGACAGTATGAAAAATGCTGTGATTGAGCTGTGGCAACAAAGAGAAGGCCACGATCTTTCTGATGGGCGCAAGCCCTTCAGGCAGCCAAGTCAGGGAAAGCCGCAGAGAAGGAGCCAGCCTTTGGGATGTGTGCATTTCCCTCTCTTGCAACATCTCGCAGCTACGAATTAGAAAAACAATTCTCCCCACTCTTGTCTCTCCCTCAAGTATGGGTATAGGTGAGAGGTACCAATGTGACTTAGTCCTCAAAGAAGTACACCAAATACTAGGACAGCTTCTTATTATCTATTCTGTTTGCATGTCAACAACCAATTTTATTATTTATGCCCCACAAGTGAATTTCACGTTAACCTGAATATCTGGTTTTGGTGGTGTTTTCTAATCTGCTAAATTAGCTAACAGCCCCTCCTATCCTGGCTGGGGCTAGGGAGATCTCACAGGAGACATGGTGGAGAGAACCTGGGCCTCCTGCTCAGGGGGACAGCCAGCCAGCAGTGTCCCCATGGTGGGACAGTCCCTGAGGCCCCAGGTCTTCATCCCACTGTCCCAACGTGGTGGTGGTGGGTCACCCCTAAGACCAGCCTCCTCAGACAGCGGGGCTGCCCCGCTCTTTACCATGGGTGCTGACTCACCTCAGCCTGTCAGACGCTCATAGAGAATATGGAATTCTGACTACAGGAAGGAAATCTACCTGGAGCAGAGCAGGCTCCAGGACAGGTCCTGAGGTCTTTGCACACCCTGATGTATCAGAGGTTACTCACTCGAGCCTGAGATCCCTTGTCTAAACACGGCCTGACAAAAGGGTAATGGCTCACTGTCAGAATGAAGCAACGCCCAAGTCTTGATGGCTAAATTATGAATTGGTTATAAAAGGGAGAATGGACTCCTCACTTTTCAAAAGTGGCCTGACACCCATTTTACTGCTACACTGAACACACACATGCACACAGGCAGGATGATTCAAATAGACAAGATCTTTGTAAACTGCACACTCATATCATTTACAGGCCATTTTTATGTAAGGAAATCTAGCAGACAAGGAGACAAACAGGAGAGGCTAGAGCTGAGCACTCCTGGTGGGCTGCAGGGCACTCCCAGCATGGAGGCTGGACTCCAGAGGGTGTCTGCAGTTTCTGCTTCTTTGGCCCTTAGAGGTGGTCCATCAGCCCAAGGACAGCCCATCCCTCCTTTCTACAGAATGCCCACTGAATCACAGCAGCTGAAAAAGAGGATGAACGTTGGAGCTGGAGGCATACTGGAAACCCTCTAGACCAATCCCCTCATCTGTAAACAAGACAAGAGAGTTCCAGAAGGGCACCCTGCCTTGTCTGAGGTCACACAGCAAGTCCGTGCTGGAGGTGGGACCCAGAAGCCAGAGTACCTGAGCCCTGGACCACTGCACTCCCAGTGCACCCGTCAAAACACACCGTCTGGGATTGTGGCCTATTTTCCATGTGTAGCTGTTCTAGCTCCATAATGAGACCCTAATCTCCATCGGCTACTTACAGTGCTTTATTCTTTGTGAGCCCCGATAGCCCCTTAATTAGAAGGTTCCTTAGAACTTGAGTTTTTAAATGATTCTTGGTTAACAGCTCCCTACTGATCCCTTCCCAGCTCCTCATGAAAATACCTAAGATGACACCGGAAACAGTAAAAACATCATTGTGTGAATTAGGATCAAAATTCAGCCAAATGCCAGGCAAGAAACTGGATTAAAAATGCCATTTCTGGGGTGCCTGGGTGGCTCAGTCGGTTAAGCATCTGCCTTCGGCTCAAGTCATGATCCCAGAGTCCTGGGATCGAGAGCCCCACGTCCGGCTCCCTGCTCAGCGGGAAGCCTGCTTCGCCCGCTGCTGCTCCCCCTGCTTGTGCTGTCTGTCAAATAAATAAATAAAATCTTTTTTTAAAAAATGCCATTTCAGGACCTCCCATTCTGTGAGCCAGGGAGTCAGTCCCTAAAAACCAGAACCACAGGGCTGACCTATCCAAAACATCAGGACACTGTCCAGAGTGCTCTCTGCATCCACGGGCACCCCTCTCCTCATGTCCTGGGAAATGTGGATGGAGAGGAAGCCAGGAGGGGAGTCTTCACAGACATGACACGAAAGTCACAGCCTACAGATGGCACAGCCTGGAGGCAGGCCCGCCAGCGTACTCTTTTTTCCACGATCCCCATTTCTTCCCAGTGTCAGATAGCTTTCCAGTGGGGTAGGAGAAGAAGGACCTGTTCTCAAACCTGCTGGTCACGAGGAATCACAGTCTATGACTCAACTACTGGACAGGGCTTTTGACAGACACCCCACGATGACAGAGGCAGCAGTAAGCATAAGTCACCATGAACTTCTCTCATGGAAATAACTGACCTGTCACTGTGGAGGATGAGCAGAGGGGGAGAAACAATGATAAGAAAATTAACATTTGAAAAAAAGCATCCAAGTTTGCAGCTTAAGCATCTCTAATGTAATACCAGAAAAAAAAAAAAAAAACCAATCAACCCTCATTCAGTGCATAAGAAGCAGGGCTGATGCCATACTAAAGTGAATGAATAACATGGAGGACAAGCATGAAACTCAGAGAGAAGACAGAGGAGAAGGGCAAATTGGTGGAAATGACAAGGAAGAAGAGGAAAGCTGTGTCGCCTTCACTATCTTACTGAATCCAAGGATTATGGAACAACCAATGGGGCACCTGGGTGGCTCAATTGGTGAAGTGTCTGACTCCTGATTTTGGCTGGGGTCATGATCTCAGAGTCTTGGGACTGAGCCCCATGTCGGGATCCAAGCTCAGCACAGTTGCTTGAGGACTCTCCCTCTCCTTCTACCCCTCCTCCAGCTTGCACACACACTCTCTCCCCCTCTCTAAAATAAATAAATAAATCTTAAAAAAAAAAAAAAAAAGAATTCTAGAGTATCCTAAGGAAGAAACTTACACAACCGGAACGAAAGCAATAATGAAAGATATAATTAAAGAAAACTTTACTTAATATGCAACTTGAAGGGGCTCATCACATTAGAAGGAAAACTAAAGAGGGCTGTGCAGAACAGAGTTCATAAAGCATGCCTGAAAGTGCTACCCTTAGGGAGCCTTGCTGGCTGGTGTCTGGGAATTTGGCTGGTCAATCCTTCCCTACACCTGACAGAAAACTTGCCTAACTGGTAGGAGTGGCTCACGGTGCCTGAACTGTTTTTTTTTTCACAAATACTATGGTTTATGCTGAACACCTGCTCTCCTTCTGGGAGTCTAGAATTTTGGTCCACACTAAGTAGAATGCCTATATGATCAGACACCAATAAGAACTTGAGAATGGAGTCTCTAACAGGCTTCCCTGGGCAGACACATCACACATATGTTGTTCTGTTTTCCTTCCCAGGGGAAGCGTGAGCTCTGTGTGACCCCTCACAGGAGGGAAAGAGTAAAAAGAAGTCTGCACCTATGTTCTGCCAGACTCGCTTGTGCTTTTCCCTTATAAGCTAGTGGCATATTCCCATGACTTTGCTGTAATGAATCTTAGCCATGAGGACACTTCATGTAGAGTTTTGTGAGTCATTTTGGTGAATTTCCAAACCTAGTGACAGATGGCCTTTAGGACCCCTCACAGAGGGGCTTCACTTAAAATGCATTCTAACAAAATATTTGAATTTTAAGAATAATTTACTGGGGCTCTTGGGTGGCTCAGTCGTTAAGCGTCTGCCTTCAGCTCAGGTCATGATCCCAGGGTCCTGGGATCGAGCCCCGCATCGGGCTCCCTGCTCAGCGGGAAGCCTGCTTCTCCCTCTCCCACTCCCCCTGCTTGTGTTCCCTCTCTCGCTGTGTCTCTCTCTGTCAAATAAATAAATAAAATCTTAAAAAAAAAAAAAAAGAAGGATTTACTTTTACATTATAAGCATCAAGGAAGAAAACCACAACTTCTTACAAAGAATATAAAAATTGGCTGGCTTCAGACTTCCTTCACCATTCTCTGTGGAGCAGCCTTCAGAGGATTTTGAAGGGAAAGAGTTGGGACCCAATAATTTTGCAGCCTTCAGAGTAAGGGCAATAGACAGACATTCTTAGGTATGCAGGCATGCAAAATAGACTTCCACTATTGACTGAGATCATAAACTCCAAGAATGTAAGAATAGGGAATTCTGGATATGCACTTTTTCTTTTATGGAGATCCCAACCTCATAATCCAGTTGGGTTGCTCTACCAGAGAATTCTGCCAACTTTCACCTCACCTCTTCATATTTTCCCCTAGTGTTTTTCTGCCTCTGCAGTTCTGCTGAGACCAAGAAATGAATTTTTTGGTGCCATGTCCCTCACTTTAATTTTAGGAGGAAACTTCTGCTCTGGTTGATGGCCACAGAAACTATCAGGCAGTATACTTCTAGTCTTAATGATTGCTAAACTTAAAGGACATCAATAGGTCCCAGTTTATGAGACTTACTGTACTAAGGATTGCTGTGTTGGGTAGCATCCTGAGCCACACAGGCACTCCATGGGAAAGAAGGAGGGATCAATGAGGGATGCTGATCTTGGGGAAACAAAATGGAACACAGGGATAAATGTTTCACTCTTTGCCATCCCTAATCACATACTCAGGTTACTGTGATTTAAAAATTAATGAACAAAAAAAATCTTAATTTTGCCCACAAAAGAATAGTTGCACAGTATAAGAAAAAAGAGCATTTGAATTTCAATAAGCCTGAGTAATAGTTTTCTGCATTTGAAAAACAAACTGGGAAAAAAATTCTCCCATTTAATGACTTGGGTCATTTTGTATATGTATGTATGTCTGTGTGTGTGTATGTACTAGTAGAGTTAAAAAAACCACTCAAATGCAATGATTATCTGTCATCAAACCTTTCCCTAAATAGTTTTTGATTTGGACTTCTAACTGTTCCCTGGTTAACTATGCTTTAAAAAACAACTATGTAGTAGATCTCAACTGTATAAAAGTCATGCAGATTACAAAGTCATTGCAAACTTAACAAAGTGTTAATCAAGGTTACCTCTGGATGGTGGATTTTTAAAAAATATTTATTTATTTGAAAGAAGAAAGAGAGAGAGAGGGAGAGAGAGAATGGGCAGGGGGAGAGGCAGAGGGAGAGGGAGAAACAGGCTCCCGGCTGAGCAGGGAGCCCAACACAGGGCTCAATCCCAGGACCCTGAGATCACGACCTGAGCCAGAGGCACAGTTAACTGACTGAGCCGCTGAAGTGCCCCCCAGGTTGGTGGACTTTTGAAGGATTTTTAATTTTCTTCTATTATTTAACCTAACTATTCTCTGAGCCCCTGCTCGCCATGGGATCCATCCTCTACTTTTCTCTACTTTGCACTGTGATCCCAGATCTAGAACCTCTATAAGCCACATTGCCCAGGCTCTCTTGCCCTCTAGCTTCTGGTTGGATTTGGCCAATGGGGGTGTCTGGAATAGATCAAAGGAAGGAAACAAAGAGAGGCCAGGGAAATGTAACATTGGAATAACACAGGCATTCAGTTGTATTTCTCAACAGTATGGTGGATCGCTCATGTATGTATTTTACTGCTCCTTCCTGCCTTTTGGAAACTCTTCCCCGTGTATATAAATAAATGAGGTCATCTATAAAAGTTTCACAAATTGGAATCTACCCCAAACTTGTTGACCTATAAGATTTCTATTCCTTTCCACAGAGAAGAAATTGAGAAGGCACGTCAGGATGGCACCTCCCGCTTCGGAGCTCCGTGGCAGAATAAAGATGACATCTTAACTCCGAACATGTAGAGACTGGGTGCAGTTCTATACTAAAAAATGTTTAAATTCATGAAATGTTAGCTTTATAACAATTATGAAGAAAATTAAGCAACACTTTCTGATATTTAAAGAAAACACGAATTCCATCACTTAGGTAAGAAATGGTGAGATCTCGGGCGCCTGAGTGGCTCAGTCGTTAAGCGTCTGCCTTCGGCTCAGGTCATGATCCCAGGGTCCTGGGATCAAGCCCTGCATCGGGCTTCCTGCTCAGCGGGAAGCCTGCTTCTCCCTCTCCCACTCTCCCTGCTTGTGTTCCCTCTCTCGCTGTGTCTCTGTCAAAAAAAATAAATAAAATCTTAAAAAAAAAAAAAGAAATGGTGAGATCTCCCTGATGAGTTTGAAATACCAGACCAAAAAATAAATATATAAACATTTCTTCCTCTCATATTTGTGTTATAAAATAAAACCACATAACTGGGTCAGACTACATGTCAGTTTCAGGATCGATGGGTTACTTGATTTCATTTTCCTGAGCAATCACCTGATAGGGTTTCCTTTCATTTTCTTCCATCACTGAGCCACCCACTCTGACATCTCGGTTCCTGAGTTCATGTTGTGGCAAGTTCAATTTCAAACAGCAGGATAAAATCTATATTCAACATGAATGTTTATGTCATATTGCCGAGGAGACAGAAGGAAGTTTAAAAAAAAAACCGTAAAGGAAGGAGGTGCAAAGAAAAAGATGGAGAGATCAGCTGAATCACATTTTGAAGCCTCTGACAAAAAGGCAAAAACATCCTAAGATAAATTGAATTGAATTTTATCTTACGATGCAACTGAATAAAAGCAAGACAAACTGAGACATGTATTTGCAATCTGGGCAGCAGAGGATTAATATCCTTAATGTAATAAGCTTCTGCAAGTCAATCTGAAAATGAATCATACAGGAGAAAACTAGGTAAAGAGCAAAAGCGGTAAACTCAGAAAAGAATAAATTAAAATTGACAAGGAAGGAATAAGAAAGTTCACTGCCTGATCACTAAAAAAATGAGTTAAAAGTTTAGAAAGTGAGGCATAAATTTTTAAAAACCCTTGCCAATTTGATAGATGGAAGATTATGATACCCCATGTTGCACGTGTAATTTTTTTCTTAAAGGCAATTTACCACATCTTTCAAAACAGTTTCAGGCATGTATGTCCATGCACACAGAATTCCACTACTACCAAATCATGGGAGACGGGCTTAAAGATATATGGACTGAGTGATCATCTCAGGGTCATAATGGCAAAATCTGGAACAACCCCAAATCAGGGAAATGGCTACAAAGGTTAAGATAAGCCTATGCAATGGGATGGAGGCAGCTGTAAGAATCACTTGCAGACGACTATTAACTGAATGAGAAATTAGTCCCAATCTATTGTTTGTTTTTTTTTTAAGATTTTATTTATTTATTTGAAAGAGAGAGAGTGATCAGGAGGGAGAGGGAGAGAGAATCTGAAGCAGACTCTGCGAAGAGCGTGGGGCCCGACTCAGGGCTGGTCCCACGACTGTGAGATCATGACCTGGGCCAAAACCAAGAGTCAGATGCTTAACTGACTGAGCCACCCAGGTGCCCCCCTCCCATATCTGTTGTTTAGTGAAAAATCAGGCACACACTAGTCTGTATCACACACAGATGTGTGTTGTGTGGTGGTTTTGGGCTGTGGAATCTGGAGTGCCCAGCCTGCTACTGAATCCTGGCCCCACCAACCTCCCTGGGAGTCCTGGGCAGATTCTCTGCCCCTTCTAAACTGCAAAGTCTTCCTTTGTAACGATGGTGGTAATGAAAGTGCTTACCTAACTATATGCAGCCTGAAAGCATCCAGGCAGAGTACTTAGTACACCGCCTAACTCAGAAGTGTATATTAGGTCATTGCTGTTTTTAAAAACAAGGCTGAAAATATTCACGGAAAATAGCCTGGCAGAACACATACTAACCCTCAGTCGAGGGACTGTCACTAGTTTTTGCTTCTTTCTCCTCTTCTGGGTTTTCTGCACCGAAGACAGACTGCAGTTACCATGTTAAAACACACATACAATAAATACCACTTTTGAAGGCGGTTACCAGGAGTCTTAAGGAAACAGCTGAAACCCATCTTTCTAGGAAGAAAAGAAAGAAGAAATGGCCAGATGAGGGGGAACCACCCCCACATTCTAGGAAACGAGCGCCGAGCCTCTGGGGCCACGGGGCGGAGGAGGGCCACTCCCCAGCCTGCCAGGCAGCAGGCCCGGGGTCACCGCAGCAATGGAGCCGGGTGCACGCTGCACACTGGCCCATTGTCTCACCAGGGCTGCACCGCGGGCAATGAGAAGCAGATGGGCCAGACGCCGCACGCACGCTGTGCTTTCCCTCCCACACACCTCCGATGCAGGGCCTGCGTGGAGCCCCCGGCAAGGCAATCTGCTTTTCATTTTATAGGCAGAGACAAGCTGCCGAGGAAGGAGGGTGGGAGGCCATAGTTTTCAAAGTGTCAGGGGAGTTGATGTAACAATAATTCAATTGTCTCCTATTCTGAAAGGCAAGGCCGTCCAACCTTGCTAGGCGTCTGCACCGCCCAGCTGCAAACTCGAGGCCATCTTGCCCTACCTCGGGCGGAAGCAAGTCAACCCCTCAACCTGTGGCCTGGACCCCAAGGCTCCGAGCTCTTAGGACCAGCAGGGGGAAGAATCCATACTGGGGCTTCTTCAGTTTGCATTGTGTAGAGGAGCCAGGAAGGAAAGTTGAGGAGCCAGGAAGGAAAGTTGAGGGGCCGGGGAGCAGTAGGCCTCACCCCCTGCAGCTGAGGGAATCATTATCAACACTGGCAACCAGCGGGTAGCCATCCTGCCCGTGGGGCTCCTCCTTCCCCCGGCCTGCAGGCACTCTGCTTTCCTGGATAGGGGCCTGGGCTCTGGAACCAGCGGTCCTGTCCAGGATGTCATCTCAGCTCTCCGCTTACTTGCTGTGTTACCTTAGACCGGCTACATAAACTCTCTGAGCCTCTGTTTCCTCATCAGACAGATGGGCATGGGACTTCTGTTATTTCAGAGAAGATAAGATGACTGCAGGAGATAATGCACAGGTGGGGGCCACGAAGTACTAGGCCCATAATAAGGGCCTGTGAGGGTCTGCTATTATCATTGTTATAACGGTCAGATTCTCTCTGTGTCTTATTTCCCTCCTCTTTACACCATGGCGTAATTTACACCCTGGCAGGCTTTGGGGCCTTATTTCTTCTCACAGCAACAACTGTATTCAGTCTTTGCTGGAGGGGGGGGTCCCTGCCTCTGTACCCCACGTGGGTCTCCACCTGCAGTCACCCTTGATTTACATTGTCTTTGAGATGAATCCAGATCATCATATGTGATCCCTGTGTAACCGCCCAACACAGCCCCGGGTTTTCCCCCATCAGGCAGTTGTGTAGCAGGGACAACAGTCTTGAGAGCCAGAGAGTGGCTTGTAGGTAGTCCCAGTAGAGGGATGTCCCCTGAAGCCCTAAAATATGGGAGAATGGGAGAAGAAAGCCAGGATCAGAAGGTTGCAGAGGCAGGTCTAGGAAGAAAATGGTTCCCAGAGGAAGGGGAGCACACAGGAAGCATTTGGGAAGACAAATGCAATCTGAGAAGACATCAGAGAAGGCACAGAGTTCCGAAGGAGAGACAGTTCAGTGGTCTTTTGGAGGTGGTGGCAGAAAAGAGAGACCTAAGAGAGAGACATCATCAATATGAAAGTCTGTAAAAAAAAAAAAAGAATCGTAAAGATGCCAACATGACGGACAAACAAATCATAGGCACAGGCAAAGAAAAGAGCGAGGGTCTGTGTGGATTGCATGGCAACTGAGACTTCCAGAAAGAGATGGCAAGTAAACTGCATTGAGCATGTCCAAATCAGGTGAGGGTGCATATGACTGGCAGCTTTACCTGGGTGTGCTAATTACACTTATTTGTTCTCAAACAAAAATAGCTTATTTGTCATGAGGGCTGAGGACCCAGACTGTGAGAGAGCATCTTCTCTCAGTGAGCAGGTGGGTAGTTCTGTTTGAATGATGGAAAAAAAAACACGACTATATAGTAATATAGTCACTTTCCGTGCAGATTTTTGGGTTGGGTCCTACAGCTATATCTCACAGAAATAAATGGATCCGGGGCCTGGCTAAGATGAGAAGTCCCAGAGAAAATAACTTAAATGTCCATTGACAGATGAATGAATAAGGAAAATGTGGCATATCCAGATACAATGGACTATTACTCAGCCATAAAAAGGAATGACATTTGGAATAACATCGATGAACCCTGAGGGCACTACACGAAATGAAATGAGTCAGGCAGAGAAAGACAAATACCATATGATTGCTCTTACCTGTGGAATCTTAAGAGAAACAAAAAAACAAAAACAAGTTCATAGATACACAAAACAAACTGGTGGTTGCCAGAGGCGAGGGGTGGGGGGGGGCAGTGGGCAAAATGGGTAAAAGTGCATCAAAAGGTACAAACTCCCACTTATAAAATAAATAAATCACGGGGATGTAATACACAGTATGGCAACTAGAGTTAATAATATCGCATTGCATATTTGAAAGTGGCTAAGAGAGTAGATCTTAAAAGTTCTTATCACAAGAAAAAACTTACTGTGACTTACTGTGGTCATAATTCTACAATATATGCAAATATTGAATCATTATGTTGTAATGAAACTAATATAATATTGTATGTTAATTATGCTTCAATTAAAAAAGAGAGAAGGCGGCAGCAAGATTAAAAGTCAAACTGTCCTTTCTATCAGCCAGGGATAGGCTAGGTTATGCTGCAGTAACAAACAACCCCAACTCTCAGGGTGTGGGGTTTTTTTTAAAGATTTATTTATTTATTTATTTGTTTGTTTGTTTGACAGAGAGAGAGAGAAAGAGCACAAGCAGGGGGAGCAGCAGAGGGAGAGGGAGAAGCAGGCTCCCTGGGAGCCCAATGAGGGGCTTGATCCCAGGACCCTGAGATCATGACCTGAGCTGAAAGCAGACACTTAACCGACTGAGCCACCTAGGTGCCCCTCAGGGTCTTTAAACAACAAAGGTTTATTTTTCATTCATGCCACAGTCCAGTGTGGGGTGGCTGGGACTTTGCTCTGCATACTCTCGCTTAGGGACCAAGGCTGATGGGGCAGCCACTATCTCAAATCATGTTAGTCCCCGTGGCAGAGGAAAAAAAGAGTGAGATAAAATGCACACACTGGCTCTTAAGAGCTTCTGCTCAGAATGATATACGTCACAACTGCTCACATTCCATTGGCCAAAGTCAGTCACATGGCCACGGGGACTCCCGAAGGGGCTGGGAGGTACAGTCCTTCCATCTGCCGCTCAGAAGGAGAGGAAAGGGAGTATGTGTGGACAGCCCTAACAACTCCACCAACCACCCATTCCACGGCATACCCACAGTCAACTGGCTGTCCCTTCCCTCAGCACACATCCCTCTCGATGACTATCAGTCATCTCTGCCCAGCAGGTCACCAGTCTTTAAGTCACATTTTGGAGGCCATGATTGGTAACAATGCTTCCACCTTGACCCCATTATCATGAAATAAGGAAAAACACAGAGCAGAACCTCTGAGAGGACCTGGCCCAGAATTCCTCTCTTTAGAGGTGGGGAAACAGGCAGTCAAAGAGAACCAAACCATGTGTGGTAGGCAGAATTCTAAGATGGCTCCAAGCTATACACTCCCTGGTGTACATGCTGTCTGATCTCCTCCCTTTGAGCATAAGTGGGACCTATAAATATGAGGCGATATCACTCCAATGATTGTTACTTTATATGGCAAAAGGGATTCTGCAGATATAATTAAGGTCCTTGGAGTCAACTGAAAGGGAGGTTATCCTTAATCTGGAGTGCCCTTAAAAGAGATGAAGCAGCAGCAGGCTCTCTCCTGCTGCTCTGGAAGAAAGCAAACAGCCATGTTGTCATGACCTATGGAGGGAGCCCCATGGCTAGAACTGGAGCGCAGTCTCTAGGTCAGCAAAGAAATGGGGACTTCAGCCCTACAAGTGCAGGATTTGAATGGTGCCAACACCCTGAAGGAGCTTGGAAGAGGATCTTGAGCTCCAAATGAGGACACAGTCTCAGCCAACACTTTGATTTCACGGGTGAGCCCGTGAGCTGAGAACCCAACTAACATATGTCCCAACTCCGGACTCAAAAGAAACTGTGAGATTTTTTAAAAAATGTGTTGTCTTAGCCACTGAATCTGAAGTCATTGTCATGCAGCAACAGAAAATGAATCCACCATGACCGTGGTATGTTCTGCGACTTCTAGCCCCCATGCATCTCTGCTCCACTCTATCACCAGGCATTCTTCTGCAGCTGGGGAGGCCACCCTTGAAGCTGGCAAGAAAACAAGCTCACATAAACACCTACTGTTTGTTATCTCTTTTCTTGCTTTCTTTGCTCTATTCAAGCCAACTTGCACACCAATGATGGGAATCTTGCACAACACAGCGTTTGCCCATGCTCTTTCCTGCTCAAATACTTGCAGCAACTCCATTTTTGTTTGTTTGTTTGTTTGTTTGGGACATCAATTCTGAGCTTCTAATCCCAGTATTTAAGGCCTTCCCGCTGTTTCTCCCCTTCTCACTGAACACAAGTTCTCCATTCCAGGTCCGATGGTATTAGCATGGCCCTTCCCATCTGCCAGGATCGCTCCCATCTGTATTCTGCTCCAGTCTGCTCCCAGAGGCACGTTCCCCTGCCCCTTGCCCCTGGGTCCCCTTTCATCAGATGGGGCTTTAACATGCCACCCCCAAATCAAAGAACCCCCTCATAGCGACTCCCGCCCACTGTACTCTGGCACCCTCTAACTGTTCCATCACCCCGGGCGTAACTGTTAAGCATTTCTGCAGTTGATTACAACCAATAATAAACCACCACAAGCATCACATCATTGAAACCTCTTCCCCACAGATTCCAAGCTCTCTCAGGGCAATAACCCTGGCCACTCCAGAATCAGAAGAGGTATTTGAAGTCATAATAGCCCCAAACTGGAAACACAGATGTCTTCCATCAGGTGAAGAGAACACACTGGGGGACTTCCACACAATGGAATACTGCTCAGCTAAAACAAGGATAAGTTACTAATAACACGCAACCACACGGATGGACCTCAAAGACATTATGCTGAGCCTAAGACAGGAAAGTGTAGATACTGTAAGATTTTTATATATAAAAATCTACAAAAAGCAAAAACTAATCTATGACAGAAAGTCAATAAGCGGTTGCTGGGGGCTGGGGGCCAGGGGCATCACTAGCAAGGGGCACAAGGAATGATTTGGGGTGATGGAAATGTTCTGTATCTTGACTGTGGTGCTGGCTACATGGAAGTATACATTTGTCAAAACTCATCAAATTGAATATTTAAAATGGATGCATTTTATGATATGTAAATCATGCCTCAAGGTTGACTTAAAACGAAAAATATCTTTGTATATTCTGAGTCAACTAAGACTTTGTTGGAAATGTCATAGGTCCTTCCTTTCTGAAAGTGAGATGTGCACAGGATTTGTAAAGGGTGAGCCCAGGGAAATGCCTGCGGACTCATGTTCAGGTGGCCAGCCCCTAGAACACCAGGACAGCATCTCTCCCAGACAGATGAGCTCCTGGGCTGAGACCAGAGACGTGGCTTACAAAGTGAATCAACAGAAGCCCAGAAAAAGGAGCAAGAGGAATGCAAAGAGGGGCCATGTGTTCTGGAAGAGAGGTTCAAAGATGGTCTGGCCACCCACAAGCTCTTCCCGTGCTGTGCAGTGGGGTGGGGCTCCTGCAGAGGCCTCAGCATGGCCCAGAGGAAGAGCATTCGGGCCACAGCATGTTGCTCTGAATCCACATATCCCAGCCACCGGCCTGGTTATCATCTGAACAGGGGGCACGGGGCTTCCCACCAATGAAAGTCATCCTCATGTGGATCCAGCGCCAGAGGGCCACGGCCCAGGTCATGCTGCCTTGTGTGGCCTGCAGCTAGCCAGCCACTACCCCACTTCCCACCGGCACGCAGGACACTGCCCCCCCCACGAGAGCAGGCTCAGCGAGGGCATGGACTGGAAAGCAAGGAGAAAGCAGCAGGGTTCCAGGCATGGAAAAAGCAAGATCAGAAGAAAACATTCCTGCCTTTGGAAGAAAAGAGCTCATACCTGAGCAACCAGCACCCCTGAATGTGAAGAGGCGGCAACCAAGTCCTGAGGCTGGAAAAGAAAGAGTATGCACGTGGGCCGGTGCCTTGTGAGAAACAGGGAGCCTTGGAGCTCGTTAACCCCCGGGGCCGGAAGAGGAAGGAGGCCGGGCGCTCAGCTGGGGTTAGGAGCAGCAGAGACTAAGAGGAGAAGAGCGGGTGCTGATGAGGAAAGGCAAGTGCAGAGCAGCTCTGTGGTCCAGTGGGGACACAGGACCTGTTTATACAAATGGCTGCCAGATTGCCCCTCCACCTGACCAAACCCAGAATGCTCCATGCTCCTCTTCTCCCCCTGAACCCCTGAACACAATCAATAGCACCACCTTGCATCGGGGTCCCCAGCCCCACACTCGTCAGCGTGGCCCTCACCCACCCGCCACAAAACCCAGCAGTCTGGACTCTGCCCACCCCACCCTGGGGAAACTGCTGAGGCCACCCCACTTGCTGATCTGCACCAACAGGTGCTCAGTCACAGAGGGGAACCAACACATATGAAGAATGTAGTATCATAGACATTTTCATTACAATTCTCCTAACAACCCTGTGAGGAAGGCAGTCCTAGCTTCACTTTGCTGACAAAGAACCTGGGGCTCGAAGGGTTTGGTTAATTTGCCCAAATCTAAAAGCTGGTGAGGGCCCCCTGCCACGATTCAAACCTCTTCCCTCTCTTCTCGCCCACTCTGAGGTAGACATAAATACAAATCCATTCAGTTCATTTTCCTGACTGAAATCCTTTGGTGATTCCCCATTGCCTATTGCAGTTTTTCAGTATTTTCTGTGGTTAGAGACTATTTTCTCCAAAAACTGCTTACACAGAACACTAACCTATCACACGGACAGGAGCAGATGCAAGGCGGGGTGGGGCCCAAGCCCAGCCTGCTTTCCCAGTGGCCTCTATGCCTGAAGCCACAACCTCACGTCAGTATGTTAAAGACTGAACTCTTGATAGGACCCCCGGCCTCTTCCTGAACTTCCAATCTTAATAAATGGTCAGACCACCCACTCAGGAACCCGAGCACCACCCTTCTCACCACCTTCTTGTTCCCTCACCTTCCGTACGTAATCAAAGTCCACTTGATTGGCCTTCCACGTTGCTCTAGAACTAGCCTCCTGCTCTTGGTTCATAGGGCGAACACCCAAGCCCCCGAGGCCAGGTCATCATGGTCCCTCACCTGGAGTAGTGTTACAGCCTCTTCATTTCCCTCCTTGCACCCCGCAAGCACAGTCCACTCCCCACCCAGCAGCAAGAGGAAGTAACATGAAATTCCAAAGAAGGGGGGAACTTTGACACAGGAACTTGCTGACATTTGAGGGGTATGGTCATTCCCCTTCATCAAATGTGCCCATCTATTTCATCTTACTTTTATAACCATGAGAGAAGACTATCAACCAAAAAGTAAGCTGAGAGTCAAAAGAATGGGGTGCTGGTTACTTGATGTGTTGTGTGACCATCAAGTTTCACCAGCCATAGAGCAGAGTTGATAGAATCTGTTCCTTCTCTCGGCTGCCATTGTCATGGAAATAACTTATGTAAAATATTCAGAATTAATTACGAGGAACATACACATCTACAGCCCTCTTATGTTTCCCTGACATGAAATGATAAATGTGGTTGACAATATGATGTTATAAGATATAAAACAAATTTGATGATGTAATTAAGTATACCTATCTTTCCACTTTTACTCATGTTTAGAACAAGATCCCTCTCAGATCCTATCTATATTTATACATGGTTTTGGCCACATGGTCATATAAATCACGTGAAGATGAGGAGCAGATGTTACTGGGTAGCTGGAATTCTGTTAGGACTGCATTTTAATGGAAAAACGACACAAAGCAGACATTCTACATGCTTCACAGATAGAGTAATATAGCTACTTGAAAGGAATATTTATATTCTAGATAGGTCTAATTGTAATCAACGAACGTGATTGCTTGTTGTCTGCTCTTGGATGAGTCAGACAGTGGAGTGTGAAGGCATTTCCAGGCAGCGGGGGAGAGGGCCACTGGGGAGAAGTCTTCCAGTATCTTCTCGGTCGGTGTGGTCTCATGCCCTTTCTCCTCTTGCTGGCTGACAGAGTGCTCTCCCAGGGCATGTTCACAGCAGCCCTCCATGAGCTTGCAGCTTGAGAGGGAAGTGGTAAATGTGAGCTAAAGCCGAAACCCCACCAACAACAGAAAAGAGCTCTTTGGCTATGTGCATTTCAAAGATTTTTGAAATCAGCTGTTTTGTTGGTGTTGACTCCTTAGAGCCTGTTTCATCTGAAGTCTTTGTTTGGAATGGTTCTCTAGAAATGATTTTCTAGGGAGGCAGAATGTCCTTCTGGCGACCTCTGTGCTTCTAAGACAAAGTAGGAGATGTCCTGCTTCATGTGGACTCTGGCTTTCCGTGTTTTTATTCCTCCCTTTCAAGTTACTGAGTGGAGCATCACAGAGCCATAATCCATATCATCATCATCTTCTTCTTCTCCTTCTTCTTTTTTCTCTCTCATAACATGGAAGATGAAGAAGTAAAGCTACAACATTCAACGTGGGAGGTCTGGTGGATAAATGGATTGGACAATGACTTAATCCAAACAATGATTCAGTTAGATTTTCTGAGACAGAATAATGTCACTTAACTCTGCTGATCTCACCTTAGGTTAGGTGTTCTGAATAACTTAGCACACCATCGTCAGTTGGGTGGTTATCTGTGACTTCAGGGGAGAGTTGGGGTGGGTGGGCAAAAGAAGCAGGACTATACCAAGGGCTCCCTGAGTGCATGCTGGACTTGGAGGATGGGGGGATGCTGACATGCTTCCCTCCCCGCACTGAGCACCTGGGTGCAGAGGCCCCACGGTCAGTGTTCTTCCACGGGAAGACTCTGGGGTTGGAAAGGCAGCCCCAGCACCTGGCTTGTGTCATCCCAGAGTAGCCTGGGACTGAATGACAGACAAAAAAGAATGACAAGAATGCCATAAATCCGAAAATCACTTTTCCGGCTGAGGTAATTACAAGGATCACTGAAAACAGAGTAGATGATATCAACCTGTTTTATAGAGAGACCTGTGCATGCCTATTAAAACTCGGTGCCAAAGCTAGACCACATTGCCCTTGTCATTTTATTGTTTCAAAAATGTACTGAATGCTTACTATGTATTAAGCCTTGTGCAAAGCTCAGTGATCATGTGGCATCCCAATGAAACAGATTTCCAGGTTTTCATCAGCAGAGGGTATTATTCATAATATATTGCTAGTTTAAAAAAAAGTAGTTGAATCACAAAAAGACACAGGCTGTAAGAACATATGACAAAATATTAGCTATGGCTCTTAGGGTAATTGGATAATGGTAATTTTTTTGGTTTATACAACATTTAAATATATATATATATATACCACTACCTAGGATACGTCTAACTCAGGCTACCAGGAAAAAGTCCTCTCAACAGTGACTCATCTACAATTAGCAAGGGCAGCATGATATTTGTTGCTGTAACTACACAAATTGTTCCTGACCGGTCACATACTGCATTTGCCAATGGAAGCTGGTTGATCTAAGTTTCTACTTCTTAGAAAGCCCCCAAACTTAGATCCTCTTAGGCTTTTGCATACCTTTGCAGTACATAGTTCCTTGGTGGATGAGTCTGATTCAAGTCCCAGAGAACCCCTAGACCAATGCCTGATTTGTTTTGGCGTATTTTATGTGCAAGAAAATAGAATTTATGTCAATTTCAAAGCCAACACAAAAACCAGACCTTCCGTGTTCCTCCAGAAAACTGCATCACGCTACTGCCTTTCATCTTTTCTCTTGGGCCAAGTTTAGACAAGACATAAACTCTAGGCAATTCGGAATGCACCGAGGTACGCAGAGACACCTGCTGCCGGAACACGGAGGACTTCAATGAGTAGCCGTGGGGACACATGCACTGCAGAGTGATGGCCAAGGATTTAACTCCTTATAAATACTGATTGCACTGAGTAAGCCTTTTTGGATTTCATGTAAATGTTTCTACCTCAACATAATCGCAGAATCTGTAAGAAAAAAAGAACAAAAATGAAATCTCTGGTGAAACAGGGATGACCAAAGATCATCTTGCTGCAGGGAAAAGGTGTGTGGACTTGTCCTAAATGAAATTTGATGCTGTTGTGAGTCCTGGCTACACCCCGAAGTCACATGACACTTTGATAATTATCCATAGTCAGAGAAAACCTGCCTCACTATTGCTATAAATTTCAAGGCACAAACTGTATGAAAATTATTTTTGCTCTGCAGTCAACCAGTGGAAAATACCAGTTTTGAATCTGGACCTGCCAAAGTGTACCTCTAAGTTATGCTTTGATTCTCTCAGCACAAATTCTCTTCATATGTTTGCTAAACAGGGTAACATTGCCATGGATACTTTCTGCTGCCCTACAACTTCCCTTACATACTCTGGCACCTTCTCTCACAGCTACCACATATGATACCAACTCAACACATTAGCATGTCATTTGTTCTCCCCTTGGAGGGGAAATCCAGAGAAAAAGCTGCGTAGAAATATGATGAAGAGAGAGGAAACATAAACTGGAAGAGAATGAGTGGGACAGAGATGGGCAACTTGGCTCAGAACGTGTATTGGGCTGACTTAACCCTTTCCGGGCTCATGCAGCCGCCGTGTTTAGGCCAATGAAAACCCACTCCTGGGTGAAGGAACAGAACAGATGGAGCCAGCTGACAACAGGGGATGGGGGGTACGGGGCGCTATAGTCCACAGAGAAGATGGGAGAAAGCTTTCTCTCTCTACTGGCTGCAGTGGGAGCTAAGAACCAGCAACCCCTAGTTCCCCAGGGTGCCCCATGCAGAGGACCTGTGCCCACCTTTCAGCTTCACACATCTGAGCCATGTCCGATGGAAATGTCCTTGCTGCAGTCACTCTGGATGGCGTGAGGGGGAACTGACCCTTCTGAATGATGCGTTGGCCGAATCCAGGAGGCTGACGGCACTTCGGATAGTCAGCCGGGTGCTTTCTGCTGGGCAGTGACAGACACTGCGGTGAGCACAGCACAGCACATGAGGGTTTCTGTTATTTTGCTGCCTCTGTTCCCTCCTGCGTGTCTCCAAGCTCTGTCTGCTTCTCTCCACCTCCACTGCCAGTGAAGGCCCAGCCTCTAATACCACAATGTCCTCCCCAATGCCCTTTCTCCGGCTCTCTCTTTTCTCTGATCCATTTCTCTCACTGCAGCCAGAGTCCTCTTCTCAAACACAAATTTAATCGTGGCTTTTACTCTGCTTAAACACCTTTAGGGGTTTCCCGTTTTATTTTGAGACAGAATCCAAGGTGTCTCATGTGGTCTATGAAGTCTGTGGGGTGGGCGTCTGCACTCCTGCCCCCACCCCCCACCTGCGGGCTCCTCATTGTGAACCACAATGTGAACCACATCTCCCTCTGGCCCCCCTTCAGGACACAGGTCGTCTTCATGAGCTATGCCTTGTGCCTGGGTGCCCTCCTCTTCCCTGCCCGTTGGCACTGCCCCAGCCCCAGCCCCTTCTCATCCCCCGCCCTTCTTGCAGATCTTGGCTCAGGCCATTACTTCCTCAGAGAAGCCTTCCCTGAGCCTCAGGGTAGGCCAGGCTCCCTTGTTATTCAGTCTACAAGAACCATGTTCTTGTCCTTCATGGTACTTACTAAAGTTTGGAATGAGACATTAAGTAAGATGTTGCAAGAGAGGGAAGTGCACACACATCCCAAAGGCTCCTTCTCTGTGGCTTTCCCTGACTTGGCTGCCTGAAGGGCTTGCGCCCATCAGAAAGATCGTGGCCTTCTCTTTGTTGCCACAGCTCAATCACAGCATTTTTCATACTGTCTCGTGTTTGTCCATGGGTCTGTCTGTCCATCAGTCTGTGCTTCTGCAGGTTGAGAACCGTGTGCACTTCCCACCTCAGACGGAGCCTATGCAGAGTGC
>NC_138375.1:113839478-113927693 GCF_054177405.1 Leptonychotes weddellii
TGCATGCATTGTGAAGCCACTAGGTGCTTGGAGCTGGGGGGAGGAGGGTGGCACAAATCTGTTCATGGAGGCATTTTGAAAACACCTCATGATAACACCTGCGTAAAAACCATCCAGAGTTTGTGGGAAATGCTGTGACTCAAAAACCTCCGGGGATGGGCCCCAGACATAAGCATGTTTGACAACCTCACCAAGGATTCTCGTGTGCACTGACATTTGAGAACCACATAGCTGGACTTAATATTCTGCCTTGAAAGTTCACATCTTTTCCAATTTTATTCTTCAACCTGAATTTGGCCCTTTTTTAGGATAGGGAGAAAGATGGATATAGAATAAAGCCCATGGTTTTCTTGAATCTCCCATCTGAAGTCGCTGGTACTTGGGCCGAATGAGGGACTTCCACATTACGAAGACTTGAGAGAGAAGGAGTATATTGCTAACATCACAGGAAATTATTTTGAATGACAGAAAGGTGTTCTTCTCAATGGCCTCTGGTTGAAGTGATGCAACTCTACTCAGCCGTAGAGTCTAAACAAACTTTATGTAGCCTAGGGGATCAAGCAGTGGAATTCAGGGCCTGTCAGCCAGAGGAAGACAGAAGTCACCCCCCTTGCTGTGGGCCAAGACAGAAGTCACCCCCCTTGCTTTGGGCCGAGACACTCATGAGGAGGGAAAGGAGGAAGGAGGCCTTGGCAGGGACAATACAGTTCATCTCAATCTTGAAGTTATTTTGAGCTGATCCTGGCTTCTTGGGATGCTTTGGAATCTGGCAAAAGCAAACATAATTCTTCTCTAGAATTATAACATCATCTCAGTCCTCTATTTCTACAAAAAAATTTTTGTAAATACAATGTTTAACACAAGATAAAAAATAACCAGAGCCACTCCAAGACATGACAGCATGAGAGAAAAATAAGAAAAACAATGGTGAGAAGAAAACAAACCCACATGGGCCTCAGATGTTAGAGTTACAATACAGACTTTAAAGCAACTATGCTATTTACGTTTGAAGAGGTAAGAGTTAAGCTTGAGAATTTTTGTCAGAGAACTAAAAGTTACAAAAAGAATCAAAGTATGTTTTGGAAATTAAAAATACAATAGCTGAAATTAAGAACTCAAGAGATGTGTTTAACAGTAGATTAGATACAACCGAAGAGAAAATTGGTAAGATAGACTAGAATATTATACTTAAAGTCTGATTTGTGGACCAGCACTGACACAACCTGGGAGTGTTTTTTTAAAGTAGATTTTTAAATTTTAAAACAGTTTCAGATTTCAGAAAAGTTGCAAATATAGTACTGGAAGTTCTCATATAACTCACACCCAATTCCTACAGTCAGTAATACCTTACATCGATATGGTATATTTGTCACAATTAGTGAACCAATACTCATATGTTGTTATTAATGAAACCCCAGACTTTCTTCATACCTCCTGAGTTTTTATTTAATGTTCTCTTTATGTCTGGGAGCGTTTTAGAAATGCAGCATCTTGGGCCCCAGTATAAGCCTAGTATGAATCAGAATCTATATTTTAATGATATCCCTAGGTGATTTTAAAGACATTAACATTTGTGAAATGTTGGTCAGAAAAAGGAAATTTCTCAGAGTGAAACATGGGGGAAAAAACAATGAAAAACACAGAAGGGAGTGTAAGGGGCAGAGTGAAGACAATGAGACCCCTGTCTACAGAAGTCTGACTGCAACCTTCAAACAAGATTACAGAGAGACTGGACCCGAGGCAGTATTTTAAGAGACAGTGGCTGAGAGCTTTCCAATACTGACACAAGATATCAAGCCACAGATTCTAGATACTCTAGGAACCCTACAGAGGAAAAAAAGGAGATCCATACTAGGACCATCACAGCAATCTGTTGAAAACCACAGACAAAATAAGCAAACAAAAACAATTGTAAAAGCAGCCCAAATAAACACACAAAAACAGGTTACCTGGAAAGGAGTAACTATTGGACATAGAGCAGCCTTCTAAACAGAAATAATGGGAGCCAAGAGGCACTGGAATATCTCCAGAGCACTGAAAAAAATGTAAAAGTTAACTAGAATTCTATATCCACAAAAAAAATTTTTTCAGAGATGGTGACATGTTAAAATGCAGACAAATAAAAAGTGAGAGAATTTTTCTCCAGCAGGCCTGCACTGAAGTAAATACTAAAAAGTATCTTTCGGGGCACCTGGGTGGTTCAGTCAGTTAAGTGTTTGCCTTCAGCTCAGGTCATGGTCCCAGGGTCTTGGGATCAAGCCCCGCATCGGGCTCCCTGCTTAGCACGGAATCTCCTTCTCCCTCTCCCTTGCCCCTCTCCCCTGCTCATGCTCTCTCTTTCTCTCTCTCTCACTTGCTCTAAGTCAATAAATAAAATCTTTAAAAATAGAAAAAAATAAAAAGTATCTTTTGTGTAGAAGAAAAAATGATCCCAGACAGAAGTTTGGAGATGCAGAACAAAACAAAGAACAATGGAAGTGGAAAATATGTGCGTAAATCTAAATGACGTTCAACTGTGTAAAATAATAATAATGCATCATGGGCTTAAAAGATATAAAAATTAAAATATAACCAATAGCAGAGAGTTAAAGCATTAAATAAAATCACTGCATTGTCCAGAAAGAAATAGAAACATCAATTAATATTGGATTTTGATAAGTCATAATGCATACTATAATCTCTTGCATAAATATTAAAGGAATGACTAATAATCTACAAATTCAGTGCAATCTCTATCAAAGTATCAATAGTATTTTTCACAGAACTAGGACAAACAATCCTAAAATTTGTACCATAAAAGACCCTGACCAACCAAAGCAATCTTGAGATAGAAGAAAAAAACTGGAGGTATGACAATCCCAGGCTTGAAGATATACCACAAAGCTGCCGTAATCAAAACAGTATGGAACTGGCACAAAAATAGACACAAAGATCAACAGAACAGAAGAGAGAGCCCAGAAATAAACCAATGATTATATGGCCAATTAATCTTCAACAAAGGAGGCAAGAATATGCAATGGCGAAAAGACAGTCCCCTCAACAAATGGTGCTGGGAAAATTGGACAGCTACCTGCAAAAGAATGAAACTGGACCATTTTCTATCATACACAAAAATAAATTCAAAATGGATTAAAGACCTAAGCTTTAAGACCTGACACCATAAAACTCCTAAAAGAAAACACAGGCAGTAATTCCTTGAGCACTGGCCTTAGCAACATTTTCTGGATATGTCTCCTGAGGCAAGGGAAACAAAAGCAAAAATAAACTATTGGGACTTCATCAAAATAAAAAGCTTCTGCACAGCAAAGGAAACAATCAGCAAAATGAAAAGATAACATACTGAATGGGAGAAGATATCTGCAAATGATATATCCAATAAGGAGTTAATATCCAAAATATACAAAGAACTCGTGCAATTCAACAGCAAGAAACCTCAAATAATAAAAATGGGCGGGGGGGGGCGCACCTGGGTGGTGCAGTCAGTTAAGCATTCGACTCTTGGTTTTGGCTCAGGTTGTGATCTCAGGGTCATGAGACTGAGCCCCACGCCAGGCTCTGCGCTTAAGGTTCTCTCTCCCTCTCCCTGTGCTCCTCCCCACCCCCAAGGAACTAAATAAATCTTTAAAAAAAAATGGGAAGAGGATCGAATAGATGTTTTTCCAAAGAAGACATATAGATAGTCAACAGACACATGAAAAGATGGTCAAGAACACTAACCATTAGGGAAACGCAAATCAAAACCACAATGAGGTATCACCGTACTCCTGTCAAAATGGCTGAAATCAAAAACACAAGAAGAAGTGTTGGCGAGGATATGGAGAAAAAGGGAACCCTTGTGCACTGTTGGTGGGAATGCAAGCTGGTGCAGCCACTGTGGAAAACAGGATGGAGGTTCCTCAAAAAATTCAAAGTAGGAATACCATACCATCCAATAATTCCACTACTGGGTATTCACCCAAAGAAAACAAAAATACCAATTTGAAAAGATACATGCAACCATATGTTTATTGTAGCATTATTTACAATAGCCAAGCTATGGAAGCAATCTGAGCGTCCATCAGTGGATGAATGAATAAAGAAGATGTGGTGTACATATGCAATGGAATACTATTCAGCCATTTTTAAAAAGGATGAAATCTTGCAATTAGTGAAATGGATGGACCTAGGGTGCACTATGCTTAGTGAAATAAGTCAAAGAAAAACAAATACCATGTGATTTCACTTACATGTGGAGTCTAAAACACAAAACAAATGAACAAACAGATGCCGACTCATGAATACAGAGAACAAACAGATGGTTGCCAGAGGGGAGACAGGTGGGGGGATGGGCTAAATATGGGAAGGGAATTAAGAGGTACAAACTTCCAGTTATAAAATTAAAAAGTCATGAAGATGAAAAGTATCACATAGGGAATACAGTCAATAATATCATAATAATGTACGGTGGCAGAGGGTAACCACACTTACTGTGGTAAGCCCTGCATTATGTATAGAATTGTCAAATCACTGTATTGTACATCTGAAACTAATACAAAATTGTATGTCACCTATACTTCAATAAAAAAGAAAAAAAAGAATGACTAAAAATCATATAAAATGCTTGAGTTAACAGAGGGATTAACGTAAATATAAAAATAGAAGGCAAGAGTGGTGAGAAAAGGTAATATAGAACAGGCAAGAAAAACAGAAAGTAACTGAGTAAGATGATGGATTTAAATGAAAGTATCAGTTTTTACATTCAATGCATTGGTCTAGGTAATAAAGAATGTCTGCCTCCATTTTTGGACACTTTACTGCTGAGGTTCTTAAGCCTTACCCTTCTGACTTCACCCTCCGCCTCACATCCAGGAAAAGTGAGAAGCTGGTGCTCCCTCCTTTGGCACCAGGAGGAGAATCAAATCACACAAGCCCCCAACCCAATCCCCTAACCATAGTCTCCCTTCCTTGTTCTCCCTAAGCCATTTCAGGCCTGCTTGGGGACCCTGACCTGTTTTCGCGGACAGCTTCAATTATGTAAGTAATAAACCTTTCCCTATCCTCTGGCATGTATGCATGGTGTCATCAACCTCAACATCCAACTCATTTTGGGTAGGGTCCTACTGTGTTTCTTCCGCATGGCTAAGGCGGTTTATGTGTTCTAATTAAAGGACCAAGATGATAAGATCGGATTTAAAAATACAAACCCCAATCATATACCATTTACAAGAGATGTGTCTAAAACACAGGGATCCAGAAAAGTTGAAAGTGAAGGACTGAAAGACAATTAACATGGAAGTCACTAAATACATTTGGTTTTGCTAGATTAATATCCAAAGACAAAAGGAGACTTTAAGGTAAAGTGCATTACCAGAGATAAACACTTTTTAAAAAATAAAGAGCTCTATTCAGAGGATGATATAACTATTCTAACACTGTATGCATCTAATAAAATAGCATCAAAATATTAATGCCTGAATAAAGTGTCAAACACAATCATGGTGGGAGACTGTTGCATGCATGTTTGGATAGCTGAGAGCACGCAAACAGCCAGCAGAAACATAGTAAATGTAAACAACGTGATTAGCAAACTGATGGGATGGACACATCATCTTCACGCCAAACCACAAGAGATACTTCATTTTCTCAAGTCTATGTGGAATATTTATAAAAATTGACCAAGTGGTAGTTACACCACGGAGCTTTCTTTTTTGTTGAATCATTGAACTGTATATTTTTATTTTATTCACATTACTATTTTTATACTATTTTTCCATAGTAATCCGGAAATTCTCTGTCTAGGATTATTAAGATCCTCCATGGTGTCAGAGACTGAGGCTCTTTCTACTTTGCTTTCACTACCTATACCTCCCATCTTCAAGGCCAACCCTGGTTCAAAATGGCTGCGGAAATTCCAGCAGTTGGACTCACATTCCAAACACAGGATGAAGAAGATAAGAAAAGGGATTTCACAAGCTCATTTTAAAAAACACTTTCTAGAATTCGCAAACACTCTTTCTGCTTATATCTCATTGGCCAGAACTTGTTACTTTCACATCTAGCTTCACAGAAGGCTGGGAGTGGAGGCTTTATTTTGGTTGGCCACGTAGCCAAAAAAAAAGAGGGAGTCATTGCTACACAGGGAAAACTAAAATGATATCCAGATACTGAAATGGAAAGAGAGAAACAAAAGATTTCCATTTTGATCTTATCTTACTGAATGGACATTTTTTTTCCATCCTATCACCGCCACCACTACCCCCAAAAAAGGGCAAACTTTGCTCCCTAGGGTCCTCTTTGCCTTTATTCCTTTGGTGTGGTAAAAGGTGGGAATGGATGCACCAGGGAGGGACAGGCAAGCCAACAATTATAAAGTCCAATGAGCTTTGCATACATACCCTAAACATAGTCGGTTTGACAAATAGCTATGAAGGTCTTACTTTTCAATTTAAAATGAGTGAACTGCACGGAAACTGAAGTCATTAATCAATACAGCCTCTATTTTATGTAGGATGTCCAAGGCTAAATCAAATGCAACTGTGAAAAGGCCAGATGTTATTCCCATTGCTACATTTCAGTGTTTTCCTGGAAGTGATCTCACTCTGATGGCAATGCTGTTGTCCAACTGTGCATACTATTTATATCTAGAACCCTGGCTTTCAGGTTTATAATGCAACAAACTAAACACAGCTATTGCTTTGAATGCTGAGCCTGTCAGGAGAATTCAAGCAGAACCCCCAGTCTGGGATGCATTAACTCTGATGGCTGTCCAGAAGGCAGGAGTTTATGTAACTTGTAAACACGTGGAATACTGGTATGGAGCTCTAATGTACACTTTCAGACGCCACCACCACAGGAACCAGTGTGAGGAATCAGTCTCCACTGTCCTTCACTGTCCCCTTCTGTGAAGAAAAAAGTGAACCACAATTATCTCCTACCGATTATAAAACCCCAAAGCCGAAAGGGACTTTCAGTCTGAGTCATAAACAGAGTGCCAATCCTTAAAAGAAATAAAGAGAGAGAGAGACTGTCAGGAAGAAATGTGAGGGTGAGGGTGCCTTTGATACGGAGTGTTTTCTTGTTTTTGTTTTGATCTCTTTAAATGTGAGGGTAAACTGGTTTTGAAGACTAGCACAGAGTTTTTAAATTTTTATTTATTTATTTATTTATTTATTTATTTATTTGGAGCATGCGAGCAGGGAGAGGAACAGAAGGACAGAAAGAGAGAGCAGAGCCTGAGCTGAGCACAGAGCCAGGCATGGGGCTCGATCTCACAATCCTGAGATCATGACCTGAGCCAAAACAAGAGTCAGACGCTTAGCCGACTGAGCCCCACAGGCGCCCCATCATAGATTTTTTTTTTCTTTTAGGATAATTACACCACTTTGGTTTTATTTATCCATTCATTTCACAGTAACATTATTTGTAGGATGAAGGAGAAACAATACAGTTAACACACTGATAGCTACCTACACTTTGAATACTTCATTTACATGATAAATGCAAAAGAGAACATAGATAGTTCCTGTGTTGCATATCAATATGAAGGACACTAAGGACTAAGAATGATAGAAACAATAGCTAACATTTCTGGGTGCCTCCCATGGGCCAGGTCCTCTGCTAAGTGGCTTCTATTCTTTATCTCACTGAATAGAAGGAGGTTTTGTATTCATCCCCATACTCAGCAGAGGAAATGAGGCGCAGGGAGGGCATTTCATTTGCCCCAACCCACATGGCCCTTGAGAAGTGGAGCTGGGACTTGAGCCCAGGTCGCAGGCTCCAGAGACCGTCCTTGTGAGCCCGGATTGCAAGGCCTGGGATTAAATGAGCCATAACACGTTTGGGGAGTTTAGCCTAGCACTTGGCATATAATGAGCTGCCAATAAAGGCAACATGAAGGACGTTTATACAAAAGCAGACTGATGCAAACTGCAGCTCACACACCCCCCACATCACTGAAGGTGTCGGAAAGAGGAACCATGTAGTCGAAGGTCCCTTTTTGGTTCTACCTTTGCTTCACAATTATCCCCGGGTCCCAGCCCGGCTTCACTCCCTGAGGGGCTGGGTGGCTTCGGACCAATCACTTCTCCTCCCTGGAACTGACTTTCTTCTGTAAAGCAAGAGGATTTGACGAGAAGGACTCCTAAGCTTTCCCTCTGCTCTGAACCTCCACAGGGTAAGTCATCTTTAAGATTTTGCCTGTGAAATGTGGTCCAGGAGCCCAGGGATGTTGATGCCTGTCTTCAATATGTAGAAAGAGATTAACTGCCTATTAAGAGAAAGAGTCAGCATTTTCCACAGAGGATGAACTGTTTCGATGGCAACAGGCTGTGGTGGCAAAACTGCAAGCTTCCAGTGTGGGCATGACTCAAAACCAGAGGGCCAGGGAAGACCTTCAGAATAGCTGATGGAATCGAATTATGCCAACGACTTTCATAATCCTGCGCCATTTCAGATCCAAATGCGTTAGTGAGGATGGGAAATGCTGCAGGCTGCTCTGGAGGGCAGAGGCAGAGGCTCTGAAGACTGCTCAATGGCGCCCACTAGTGGAAGACCACAATGTGGCCATGATAACTAGCTGGTGGCAGGGGTTCTAAGAGCTCTGTATTGCTTGAGCCAAAAGTCCACTCATGCATCTCATGGGTGGGGAAACTGAAGGAGAAAAAGGAAGTGTCTTGCGCAAGGTCACCAGTTAATTAGAAGTAGGGCTGACTGTTGGCAGCCATTCTGGACCATGCAGAAAAGTCATCTATACAATACACTAACTGTTCCCCTTCATCATACCCTATCATTTAATATTTATTTGTTACTAGATACTAGTCACCATGTTAAAAGAAAATGCAAAGCTGCTCTCTACTTAATCCAAGGAAATATAAAATATCTGGAGAGTCTTCTTTCGATTCTATCATAATTTAATAACTGTGAAAATAAAGTGCTTGGGATCCTCTCTCCCAGGCACATTTTACTGGAATCAAATGGTTCACAGAGATAAACAATATTGGAAATAAGTTATTTGACAGATATTCTGAATGTCTCATAAGTGACCAGGACAGCATATTTCAAATTCTCAAATAGAAAAAATCTGACAAAATCCACTGGTCTCCAAATAAGTATATACTAGTAATGCCATTTACTGGATAATCAACCCACACTTTTTTTAACTAAGCATAGTTGTATTCAAACAGCATTTTATCATGTTAGAAAAATAAAAGCAGCATATGACTCAGTTCTTACACTAGGACAATTGCAAATCTTTGCAGAGAAATAAGATATATATGATGGATAAAATATATGACTATAGTTCTGAAGTAATTTAAGTGTCCCACAAAAAAGTCCTGAGGGAGTTTTGAGAAAGGGTGCTGACAAATCTAGAAATAGCTAGGAGAACTTCATAGAGCAGGTAGGACTTGACCTGAACCTTAAGGAAGAGAAGACATTCAAGTAGAAGGGAAGTAAGAAAAAGTGTTCAGAGAAGGCAAACTCACAGGATTCATGGTGGTGCTTGATGCAGGAAGGAGCTCCATGGACAGAGAGTATTCTGACCAGTCCTGCCAGGGCTCATCTCATGACTTTAGCTCCTCAAACCTCTTCCACATTCCCAGCTGGACTCTTTCTTGTCTCTTGAGCTGAGAACTCATGGTCAGCACTTCCACTCAAGTTTGTCAACCCTGGGCGTTAGCTACCTTTCGACTTCCCTCTGCTCATCGCATCCTCTGCCCCCACTCCTGAGTAGTCATTACTGGAGAGTCCCAGTGCCTGGCTTTCCAGGCCCCAGCTGCTTGGCAATCCTTTTCTTTATGTCTCATTTCTCAGCAACAGTGGCCAGTTCCAACCATGCATCATCTCAAGCTCATGGTCATTTCTTCACCATCTTCATATTGTCTATTTACCCCATCTCAGAAGACCGTGAAGCTATTCTACAGGAACTCTCTAACATACCCTGTCACCACTGTAAAATGTTTCTTTATTGCCATGTATTCTCCATCCGTGTTCCAGACCACCCCCTCACTTTCCCACATCACCACCTCAGGTAGCATTCAATAATTAGGTCCCCCAACTCTTACATTTTCAGCCTCCCACAGAAGACAGCACTGTCTTTGCTTTGGGGCATTTTGTGGTTTAGGTGAATGTGAGATATACAAGGGAAAATCTCTATCCTGCATATTCAGACCTGGAGCTCTCATGGTTCCAAGAAACCAGAAATTAACAGTCATCCCAGAGAGACCATCTTTAGAGGACAATGGATACAGAAGAGAGCTTCCCAGGAGTCAAGGTCAGACAGTCATCATGTAACTCATCTGAGTCTCAGTTTTGGCACAAACCAGGAGCAGGAACAAAAGAGGTAGTAAATGCAAAAACAAAAAAAAAAGTGCTTTGTTCTTTTTAGAAGAAACACACCAAGGAATGAAGTCCTCTAAATTGTTAAATGGAGGATTTCTGCGTAACCCTTCCAATTTTGGCAAAGCAACTTTTTCTCTTTTCTTTTCTTACAACAAGGTTTGGGGAAGAAAGGGACAAACTGTAATTTCTGATGATGAAAAGATGTTTCAAAATATTTAATAATGATCAACAAATGCACTAAGTCATGCAGTAGGTGATTTTGTTTCAAAAACCCTGACCAGAAATCCCCCTTCCAACTAACATTGCTCTTCAACGATGAGTTGGAACAGCCTGTGCTGTTTGCTCTTGAAAATGTAGGGGCCCCAGGCTAACCTGAATGCATGCTCCCTTGTGGGATCCTCTGTTTGCTCCAGCACACCACCCACTCTCTGCTCTTCCCCGATAGCCCTTCTGTTTCTGTATGGTTTGGCACTGGTAAAACACAAAGGGATGTGCACAGTGCTCACAAAATGCAAAACATGCTAATGAAATGTGGGAATTAGGGAGGTTTCCCTGGCTCAATCATTTTCATTATGCCTTACTTCTCCTCTAATTCCTCATCAAAAGTCTTAAATTGGACAGACCATAAGGAAAGTTTTCAGTGACAACTTAATTAGAGACATAAAGCTTCCATAAATGAAAGCAACAAAATGAAATTTCCTCAAGTCCCATGAAGGCTCCCACAGCCACAGGCTCCCACAGCATGCCAAGTTTGGTCTCTGTTCTAGGTCAACTCTTGAAGTCGAAGTACATAGTTAAATTCTTATTTCTGAAGTAAAGGTGCTGGGATGGTTAATTTTAGGAAATCAACTTAGCGAGGCCATGGTACAGACATTGGTCACACACCAGTTTAAATGTGTCTGTGAAGGCATTTTTTTAGATTAACATTTAAATCAGTAGACTTTGAGTAAAGCAAATTACTCTCCACCATGTGGGTAAGCCTTATTCAATCAGTTGAAATCTTAAGAGAAAAAAGATGGAGGTCACCCAAGGAAGAGGGAATTCTGCCTCCAGTCTGCCTTCGCACTCCAAGCTCCAACATCAACTCTTCCCTGGGTCTTCCTCCTGCCTGCCTGCAGATTTTGGACTTGCCAGCATTTAAAATTACACGAGCCAATTTCTTAAAATAACTCTTCTTGCATTTTTTCTCTCTCTCTTTAGTATATAGAGGGTGATTTTTGAATACACAGTATATATTAATATAGAATATACATACAAAAATAATAGTGTTATTTTGTACACACACACACACATACATACACACACACACACACACACTATTGGTTCTGTTTCTGGGGAGAACCCTGATTAATACAAATGGATACTCTTTTGTTAAGTGCAAAAAGAAAACATCTCTAGCAGAAAGAAATTACAGTTGACCCTGGAACAACATGAGGGTTAGGGGTGCTGATGCCCTAGGCAGTCATGTATAATTTTTGATTCCCTCAAGACTTAACTATGAACAGCCTATTGATCAAAAGCCTTACTTATAAACGGTCAAATGACACATATTTTGTATCCTTCACGTATATTGCATTCTTTAATAAAGTAAGCTAGAGAAAAGAAAATGTTATTAAGAAAGTTAAGGAAGAGAAAACACATTTACAGTACTGTACCATATTGATAAAAAAAAAAAAAACCCAAATCTGCATATAAGTGGACCTGCAGAGTTCAAATCCCTATTGTTCAAGGGACAACCCTATCTGAATTTGGAATTATGAAAGATCTTCCAGCCAAGAACTATTATATTTTCCCCAAAAACTTCTGTTTACCCTGCTGGCTGGCTAAGGTTCAGTTTAGGTGGGGTGATATACTCTGAAGGTCATATTCTATCTTTTATGTCCAAAATGTCCAACCGCGTTTCTTTTCTTGATAGTTTCTATTGAGCCACCACAAAAAATTGTTTCATATCTCTGACATAACTTCTCATAAAACAATTTAAAAACAAACTTTGCAGACAGAAAGAAACACAAATGTACCTTGTCCTTGTACAAATGTATTCACGTATCCAAAAATTACTTCCCTATCCTCTTTCATAGCATCCAACACAAATATTCCTGGAGCAGTTTCAGATCTCCCTGGAGTCAAATGAAATTCAAAAATTCCATCTCTACTATTGGAAATAAGCAAACAGTGGGATTAGGCTTGATTTATAAGGCCCTCTGCAATCCTTCATGGGCTCAGGCAGCTACGGGACAATCAACACTCCCTTTACCTGTTTCACTCATCCTGGCCCATTCTCACCCTCATTTCCATGTCCAGGGTTGGCCCCTCCCAGGTTCTCAATCTTTCCAGATTTGCTTGCCTCCAGCCTCATCTTCCATTCTCACAGTGCTGTATTCGGTGCCCTGCACACACTGCCCACCGAATGTGGGATGGCGTGTGTCGTGGAACAGTGAAGTAGTATTGTGACTCTGAAAGTCATTCATATAGACAGTTTCTTTTTTAGGGGGTATCAGTAGCTAGAGAGACATTTTAATCCCTGAACAGAAGAGCATTATTTCTTCCATTGTTATAATTAATCATTCAGCTTAAGATGTTCAGCTGTTCTGAGTCAATCAGAACAATGGTGCCAAGAATGTGTGTGTTGTAACCTCTGGCAATGCTCGGACCATGTCTGTGTGTGGTGCAATTTCAGGGTTCAAAGCGCACTGGGCCAATTACATCTGTTTACCATGATTTGAGGTAATCTAAGTCTGTGTTTCCATAGGTGGCCCTGGGCTGTTTGCTCTCTGTTGGTCAAAGTACTAGCAGATGGTGAAAGTGGGTGAGGAAATATGCCCACTGTAGGTCTGCAAGTATTTGATAGAGTGAGGGTTGTCTATTGACTGGGGTTTAGTACATTCTGGAATTTTATAATCAAACGGTCAGTTGTAAGACAAAATTCTCAGGCAGGATTTTAAAACCAAGAGGCTCTCATTTGAAGAAAAAAAAAAAAGGTGGATTTAAATAAAGAGTGTAGAGTCTTTCTTGATTGTAAATTTGTACCCAGTGGTACAAAAAGTAAACTTTATTGGGAAAAGTTCAGGTATAATTTAAATATCACAGGCTAGAGTGATTTTATTTTATTTTATGTAGATGACCACCAATGTCTTCTAGCTATAAAGGTTTCTCAGAGATGGAGAGTCAATCAGTTCACAAGAGTTCCTGAGAGCAACCTCAGGTAAAATATTAGTGGCTATAAGCTGTGAAAGCAGACAATGTAATTTGATGAGTTGTAAGGAGTAACCTCCTCATTTTTGATCCTCTGTCCTTAGCACACAGTTGAAAGAAAGAGAGAAGACATTTACATTCTCTATAGGTACAAGCACTTCCCATGGGGTCACAGCTCTGACAGCTAGATAAAGCCACACAACTTTATATGAGGACTCAGCACAGAAAGCAGCCAATAGATGCTGTCATTAGGAAAAACAGATGTTGCACAGGTTAGACAAAGATTATAAATCAATTACTTTAAATATGTCCAAAGAACTAAAAGAAATCATGTGTAAAGGACTGAAGGAAAGTATGAAAAAAAGTCTCACCAAATAGAGAATTTCAATAACGAGACAGAAAATATATATATACCAAGTAAGAATTCTAGGGTTGGAAAACACATTAACTGAAATTAAAAAAAATTCTCTACAAAGGTTCAACATCAGACTTAAGCAGAGAGAAGAAAGAATCAGCAAACTTGAAGATATGTTGATTAAGATTATCTAGTCTCATGAACAGAAAAAAAACAATGACAAAAAATTAAGAGAGGCTCAGAGACCAGTGGGGCACCCTCAAGAACACCAATATATACATGACAGAGTCCCAGAAGGACAGAAGAGAGAGAAAAAGGCAGAAAGAATATTTAAAGAGGGGTGCCTGGGTGGCTCAGACAGTTAAGCATCCAATTCTTTTTTTTTTTTTTTAAAGATTTTATTTATTTATTTGACAGAGACAGAGATAGCAAGAGCAGGAACACAAGCAGCGGGAGCGGGAGAGGGAGAAGGAGGCTTCCCCCTGAGGAGGGAGCCCGATGTGGGACTCGATCCCAGGACCCTGGGATCATGACCTGAGCCGAAGGCAGACGCCCAACGACTGAGCCACCCAGGCGCCCAAGCATCCAATTCTTGATTTCAGCTCAGGTCCTGAGATCAAGCCCCATGTTGGGCTGCAGACTGGGTGTGGAGCTTGCTTTAGATTTTCTCTCTCCCTCTCACTTTGCCCCTCCCTGCCCCCACTCGTGCTCTCTCTCAAAAAAAAAAAAAAATTTTTTTTTAAATATTTAAAGAAAACTTCTCAAATTTGATGAAAAACATTAATCTACATAACTGAGAAGCTCAACAAAATCCAGGTAAACTCAAAAACTCAAAGACTAGACACATCATAACCAAACTACCAAAAGACAAAGGCAAAAAAAGAATCCTGAAAGCAACCAGAGAGAAAATACTCATACATACAAGGAATTCTCAATGAGGTTAACGGTTGATTTATCATCACAAATTGTGGAGGCCAAAAGGCAGTGGGATGACACAGTACAGAAAAACAAAACAAAACTGAAAGTACTGAAAGAAAAACACCTGCCAAATAAGAATTCTACATCTGGCAAAATTATCCTTCAAAAATGAAGAAGTTAAGCTATTCCCAGATAATCAAAGCTGAGAGAATGTGTTGCTAACACATATGCTCTACAGGAAATGCTAAGAAAGCCTGGCAGGCTAAAATGAAAGGACACTAGATAATAACTTGAACCCATACAAAAAAATAAAAAGCATCAGTAAAGGTAAATACATAGGTAAATAAAGCAATAATTATAAATCTGGGTGTTGATGAGCACACAATATATACCTGTATAATTTGTATGACAAAGTAGAGAAGAGGAGTGACAGAATGGAGCTATACAGGGGGAAACTTTTTGTATACTGTTGCAATTAAGTTGGCATTAAATTGAACTAGACTGTTATAACTTCAGTTATAATCAGCCTAACCATTAAGAAAGTAACTGAAAAATAAGGGCGCCTGGGTGGCTCAGTCGTTAAGCGTCTGTTTTCGGCTCAGGTCATGATCCCAGGGTCCTGGGATCGAGCCCCGCATCGGGCTCCCTGCTCAGCTGGAAGCCTGTTTCTCCCTCTCCCACTCCCCCTGCTTGTGTTCCCTCTCTCGCTGTGTCTCTCTCTGTCAAATAAATAAATAAAACGTCTTAAAAAAAATTAAAAAAAAAGAAAATAACTGAAAAATATACAGTAAAAGAAATGACTAGGAAATAAAAGGTACACTAGAAAATATCTATTGAACCCAAAAGAAGGCAGTAATAGAGGAACAGAGGAATAAAAAAGCCTATTTGCAGATGATATGAGCATGTATATAAAAATTATAAGGAATCCATCAAAAACTGAAAACTCTTAAAGCAAGTAAGTGGATTTAGCAAGACTGTAGGATATAAGATATATATACAAAAACCAGTTGTATTTCTATACACCAGGAAAGAACAATATGAAAATGCAATTAAGAAAGCAATTCCATTTATAATCGCATCAAAAACAATAAAATACTTAGTGACACATTTAACAAATGAAGTGCAAGATGTGTACCTTGAAAACTACCAAACTTACTGAAATAAATTAAAAAGGACCTAAATAAATGGAAAGGCATTCCACGTTCAACATCATTAAACGGAGTTAACATCACTAAAATAGCAATACTTCCCAGACGGATCTAAAGATTCAATTCAATCTCTATCAGAATTGCAGCAGCCTTTCAGTTTTTCCAGAAACTGACAAACTGATTCTAAAATTCATATGAAAGTGCAAAGAATCCAGAATAACCAAAACAATTTTGAAAAAGAAGAAGCAGTTGGAAGACTCACCTTCCTGATTTGGAATTTACTAGAAAGCTATAGGAATCAAGTCTGTGTGGTAGTGACATAGGACAGACATATAAATCAATGAAACAGCATCAACAGTACAGAATTCCAACAAGGGTACCAAAAAAATTAAATGAGGGAAATGATAAGTCTTTTTAACAAATGGTCCTGGGAAAACTGGATATCTACATACAAAAAAGATAAATTTGGACCCCCTGCTTCACACCATATACAACAATTAACTCAAAATGTATCAAAGTCCTAAATGCAAAATTCTAAGACTCTTAAAATAAAACAAAGGCATAAACCTTCATGACCTTGGATCAAAGGTTTTTCAGATATGACACCTAAAACACAAGAGTCAAAGGGAGAAAATACAGTAAACTTCATTAAAATTAAAAGCTTCTGTGCTTCAAAGAACACCACCAAGAAAGTGAAAAGACAATACATGTGGTGGGACAAAATATTTGCAAATCATGTATCTGACAAAGACTAGCATCTAGAATATGAAAAGAACACTTACAACTCAACAATAAAAGGATAAATAACTCAATTAAAAATTGGGCAAAACATTTAAATAGACATTCTCCAAGGAAGATACACAAATGGGCAATAAGCACATGCAAAGATGTTCAGCCTCATTGCTTATGAGAGAAATTCAAATCAAAACCACAATGAGATACCACTTCACGTCCCCTCAGATACTTATAATTAAAAAGAAAAATAATAACAAGTGTTGGTAAGGATGTGGAGAAAATGGAACTTTCATGCATTGCTGGTGCAAATGTAAACTGATGTAGCTGCTTTGAAAAACAGTTTAACAGTTCCTCAAAAAAGTTAAACACACAGCAATTCCATTCCTAGAGATGGAGCCAAGGGAACTGAACATACATGTCCACACAAAAACTTGTACCTGAATGTGCATAACAGCCATATTCATAATAGCCAAAAGTGAAGAGCATCCAAAAGTCTACCAACTACAAAATGTAGCATACTCATGCAAAGGACTATTTAATATCCAATCGTAAAAAGGAATAAAGTAGTGATACATGTTACAACATGGATGAACCTTGAAAACATTATGCTAAGTGAAAGAAACCAGACAGAAAAGGCCACATATTGTATGACTTCATTTATATGAAATGTTCAGAATAGGCAAATACATAAAGAGGAAAAGTAGATTAATAGGCACTAGGAGCTGGAGATGATAGGAATGGGGAGTGATTACTAACATGTAAGGTTTTTCATTTTGCAGTGATAAAAGTATTCTGGAATTAGGGGTAATGACTGCATGATTTTGTAAATATACTGAAACCACTGAACTACTTTAAAAGGGTAAATTTTATAATATGTAAATTAAATATTAACTTTAAGAAGATTTAATATGTTCTCAGATATAAAAAAATATATATACACATTTACTACATAGTTATTCCTCTTCCTCTTGGCCCACTCCCAAATCCTGAAAAAACACTGATATCAGGCGTCACTTCTGCGTCACCTGGCCTACCGCCAGGTACTCCCAATTGAAAAGCATGGGCCTTGGGTGCCAGAAAGGGAATGGATAAGACAGAGGTTCATGGGCCCATCTGGTGTCACCCAAGAGGGAAACATTTTCTAATCCATTTTATCAAGAGGAAAAAAAAAAAGATTTCACATGGTTGGAAAAGCCCTTAAAATTCTTTATCTTATTGCTCTCATTCTATATTCATCAAACCACTTTCCCAAAGGTTCTAACATCAAGAAGGGAGCATATCCCATCAGTAGAGAGGAATCACCTCCACTGAAAATCACACCTACTTATCTATCTACCTACCTACCTAACTTTGTGCTCATTTATTTAACCTCCAGTAACCTGATGAACCTGAATCACTTGTCTTGCATCAGACTCTGGGATACTGAATAAAAACTAAGAGCCAGACTCTGGATGAAGGTAAATTCACCTCAATCAAGAATGACAAGTAGATTTTAGTCCAGATGCTAATTTCAACATATTTACAGTTGGGAAAGACTCCGCAATGAGCAAGATCATGAGGACATGTCTGAGTAGCTTGACAGATGATCATGCTTGATATGGAGTGACTACCTTGAACACAGGCAGGAAAGTCATGCTAACTGTACCGCATAGCTCACACTCTGAGATAGTGTTCCCTCAGGGGCCTCTAGCCAGAAAACCTCCTGGCCACATCCCTCTAACCTTGAAGTACTGTGTCTACATTTCATAAAGAGAGCTTTCTGCTTTCAGTACTATAGAACTTAATTTAAAACAGAAAATCGGGATGCCTGGGTGGCTCAGTCTGTTAAGCGTCTGCCTTCAGCTCAGGTCATGGGATCAAGCCCCACATCGGGCTCCTTGCTCAGCGGGCAGGCTGCTTCTCCTTCTGCCTGCCACTCCCCCTGCTTGTGCGCTCTCTCTGATTTCTAAATAAATAAATAAATAAATAAATAAATAAGATACTTAAAACAAAAAATTGAATGCTCCATTATAAGGACAGCAACCTATCCCTTCCATTATTCCACCAATGAAAAAGTAAATGGCTTATTAGAAAATGCTTCTTTAAGTTCCTGTTTTCCAGGATAAGTCAAGCACTCCATACATTAGAAATCTTAGCAACAATTCTCCATGTTAAAATTATTTTTGTAATCCAGTCCCACCCCCTTGCTAATTTCACCTCCCAAAGCTGTGGTGACTAATGTCTCATACTTGAAATTGTTACCGTTCTCTGTCTACACAGAGGATTTGTGAGGGATGGCGGGAAAGGGGGGACAGGGGTTGAAGAAGGTAGAATGGATTTAAATGTTCACTCAGCATTCTTGAATCAGAGATGGAAGATGCCAGATGGGGCCTCATCATGCGGCTAAGGCTTCAACTAGCCAAAACATGTATTTAATGCCGTCTTTATTCTAATCATGATTTTAGGGCTGACTTTAGTAGAGCAGTTCTGGACTTATTTCAGGTTTCTGAATGCATTTGTTTAATAAATCAGTAGCTTAACACAGCATGCTGTTTCTAGGTAGGTTTGTTCCAGTGAAACACAGGAGGAGCGAGTCCATGTGTTTGGTCAGGTCACCCAGGCCAACAACCCTTTGCAAAGCACACTGGCCTCCTCCCTTTCACAAAGGCCTCCAAACTGCAGATCGAATCAAAGATCAAAGCTACTGAGAAACTGTATCCTTGCCCTCTCACCCACTACTCCCACAGCTAAGGAAAACCAAAAAGGTTTCATGTAAATTTTCAAAAGTGGAAGCATTTAGACATACCCAAAACGTCAACTCTTCTGTTATTTAGTGTTCTATTAAAATCTGTAGTCTTCTCTTCCATTTAGCTTTTAGTGTTACCTCAGTTGAAGAGAGTATTTAATAAGACAGGGATATTTTCCTAAACAAGAGAGACTAGGTCAAAATTAAAAGAGAAACACATATACCCAAAAATGTTAGTGGGGAATGTTCATACTCTTTTGAAATGTGGGAGGTAATTTATGCCATAAGAATGTATTACTGGGGTACCTGGGTGGCTCAGCTGTTTAAGTGCCCAATTCTTGATTTTGGCTCAGGTCTTGATCTCAGGGTCATGAGATCAAGTCCCACACTGGGCTCTATGTTGCGTGTGGGTTGTGGGATCAGGTCCCGTGTGGGGCTCTGAGCTCAGCATAGAGTCTGCTTGGGGTTCCCTCCCTCCCCCTCTGCTCTTCCTCCAACTCCCTCTCCCTTTCTCTCTAAAATAAATACATAAAATCTTTAAAAAAAGAATGCATTACTTACATAATCAGAACAATAAATATAGCTACTTAGTAAAAATAAATAAAGAAATTATAACAAAAGGATAGAATTAGCCCTAAAATAAGAAAATCAAGTGTTTCTTTGGCTAATCAGAGCAAAGTATAGGATTCGGTGGTTTTTATCAGAACCAATTTGTTCATCAACTCCTGGAATCCAACCAGTCCCTTCCCTCTAGCATTTCTGTGCAAGCTTACTACCTCAGAGGAAGCAGGAGACGGAGTTACAGAGAAGCAGGGACAAGACAGGAGGAAACAATCGAGCCTTGCAAGTGCATGAGCTCTCACGTTATTTTTTTAATTCAAACCTTTCTAACAGGAGAGGAGAATGATGTGGTGAAAGAGATTAAGTCACTTCTAGTTTAGTCTTAATACAGGAAGTCATTTTTAATGCCCCTGCCCTCAAACTGGAATTATAGCCAGTTTCAATTTCTTCTCTTCCTCCTGACCCATCTACCTTTGGTGAAAGTGCTAATAAAAATAAAATGGTCCAGGCATGAGGCATGGGGGAGACATGAGAGGTCAACTTCATGCTGATAGCTGACCTTATCTTGCAAACGTTAAACATCCTTCGGTAACTGTAACCCAACAAGTAACCAGACATCCACACACATTTCCTTGTGAGGAAGTACAGCTCAGAGAAGATAAAGGTCTCATTCAAAATTGTCTATTAACAGGTCAGCATTTCTAATCAAAAGATCTCCACCATGTGGCCATCACCTCAACATTCCTCACAATCCCTGATAATACACAAGAAAACAGCGAGTGCCTTCAGGTCCTGGGATTTCAGTTCAAAACAGACATTAGTCAGCCTCTTCCAGAACACGGGTTCAGTTAGCTAGCTTACATTTGCTTTAACTCTCGTAATATTTCCTTAATGCTCCATAATTCTGAGAGCTGATGGTTTTCTAATGTAAATGAGGGGGTGTGCCAGGCTGGCTGCAGTTGGGGTGGCCTGGCTAGGGTGGATTTGTTCCGTGTGACTTTCACTCTCTTCCAGGGGCCAGCAGGTTAGTCTGGGAAGGCTGTCTGCACAGTGAAGGCAGAACACGAGGTGAGAGACACAATTCCCTGTAGGGCTCAGGCTCCACTCGTGAACTATCACTTGTGTCTCATTTGGTTGGTCAAAGCAGGTCACAGAGCTGAGACACACAGCAAAGGCTGGGAAAGCACCTCTGCCTCCAAAGAGACATGGGAAGAGTGTGGATGCAGGGAAGGGCCACAGTCTCAGTCTCCCACAGCCCCTGACAAATTATTTACATGGGGATGTTTCCACAGGAAATCCCAGGGCCTCATATAATATTAAGCATAACAAGGAGGTGTTAACATGTTTGAAATATACAGAAAATCGCATATATTAGTATAACCAATAGCCTTGTATCTACCTCTGATAATTAACAAATTAATACTTTTACCTATTTGCTTCTCATATTTTTTACAAAATATTTTAGAGTTTAAGCACTCTGTATACCACTCCATAATTCTATTTCCCTCCCTCTTCAGGGGTACCTATTATACTAAAGTTAATCTGTGCATATTTGTATACTTTTCCTATGTACACAGCCATTCATGAAGCCAGCCATAGCCTAGAAGGCAGTCACCTAGCCTTATCACTTTCTGTTAATATTTAGTCAGCGTTTCCAATAAAATTACCTTCTTCTTCAGATCACTTTTACATAGGTCCTACATGTGAACCAAATAGCTACCCAGGGAATATTCAACTTTGACTTGCTTCATTCTTGTATTTTTTGTGTGTATCTTACACTAAATTAAAGAAACGAGAGATGCAACATTCTGAGGCTAAATAATTCAACCGGCTATTCTTCAAAGAGCGTGGGGGCAATTCACATTACCAGAGGAAGAAACATCATAAGGAAAGCAAAAGTCAAATGTTTTCCATAGGAGTCCTCCTTTTTGCTGTCTTGATGTCAACTGGTAAGTCAAAAAACAATTTTAAAATCTTGGCTAATTTAAAAAAATTTTTAATAAAAGATTTAAAAGTCATTAATATCACAATCACAGCAGAAACTTATGTGGTTGATTACTAAAAATGGACTAGGAAGAATACATGGTCGGGGATAAGGGGTCCTCCATGATTTCCACCTGAATATTGTGATTCTTTAACAAGGGAAACAGAAAAGTGGAATGGAGGACTTAAAAGAAAAGTCTGTCAATCTTGGTCTAGGATTTAACTGGAACATCATTAGAAAATAAAGAGTCTGTGTAAGAATTCAATTTGGAGGATTCCTGATAACAGCAACTGGTGTGGATTAGGACAAGGGGAATGCTCCCTTAAGAGTCAGGAGAGAAAAATGAGTCAGTTAATAAATTGTCCAATATCTGCCTCAATTCCCAGGGATAAATATTTGTTGCCAAAGTGATGGTATTATATCTCGATCAAGATGTTGACTTGAAGCTTGGCTCAAAGGTATAAGACATTTGAAACCCATCTTCTAAAAAGTATATTAAAGAATATACTTTAAGGGCCATATTCTGTAGCTCCTCTCGTAGCACATATATTAATGAATAATAAAGTATCTTTAAATAAAATCAACAATCAAATTAGCTGGTTCTTGCTTTTGCTTCTATTTTGTTAGTTTATTTCAAAATAAAAGGGTGAGTTTGCTAACCGCATCTCTCTGTGAATGTTAACATTGGAAATCCAGGAAATTTAATTCAATTGAGTATTTACTGCTTACTAAAGAGAAGCTCTACCTAAAACAAGTGTATACAAAATACACTGAGAGAGCCACCCCTCCTCCATGCTTCACTGCTACACAATTTTTCATATAATTATTTCTACTCCCTTCTTTCCCTTGTCTTTTCCCTCCACTCTAGGCTAAATTGGTCTGACAGATTCTTATTTCTAAGAATCTCCCTCTTCCATGTTTGCAGATATGAAAGAGATTTATTTAGTGCTAAATAAACTTTGCTAGTTCAGAGTCTGTTTCTTCTCTAATTCAAACATTTTCTTGGATTTGATTATTAGTACTGGCAATAAAGGAACACTTCAAAGTTACTTTAGAATTTCTAGAATTATTTCTTTGAGCCATGCTGTTCATTTTTGCTTCACCTAAACATAATGGTCCCAAGTAATAAGCATAGAAAATTTGAAAAGCACAATCTATGCCACTCATTAGTCAATAATCTGAAACAAACTGTAATGATGGAGATTAATGCTTATAAATAAACAGTTATAAATACTCTGTACATAATAAAACAGAATTTTATGGCCAGGGAGAAAGCTAATTTTCCATCTGAATCCAGAGTTAAAAGGCAGACCTGCCCATAACCTACAGAAAGAGAAAAACTAGTGAAAACAGAACTTTTGAATCCACTGGGAGACATGTAAGATAAACAGAGACTGGAAATATGTGAAGTCAGAAAATCTGCTTCTCATGTTTCTCTTTCTTAGCACTGGCTGGACCATGGGCTAGTATCTGCGCCAGCAAGTCTTCCAATGAGATCAGGACGTGTGACAGTCACGGCTGTGGCCAGTACATTGCTCAAAGGTATTCTTATGGTTCTTAACCCCTCTGCTTAATGTCCTTGCCTCAAGCGCTCACAGTCATCTCTCTCTGACAGCAGGATTCAGAGATGAAAGCAGCTGTACTAGTGTTTTTAGAGCAGCTTCCAAGACCTCTGCTTCAAGTATGGGCTCTGAATTGGGAACACAGCATGTAATAAAGAAAGAGGGAGGGGAACAAACATAACAATCGTCATCAATCCGATTTTTCAGGTTCTAGCCTGTTAGGCAGGAGAAGAGGTTGGTAAGAGTGAGCATAAAGACAACAGTGAGGCTTGTCAGAGACAACTTAAAGAACGCTCACAAGCTGGGATCGTTTCGTGTTTGTGCTCCATTCACCCTAATAAATTCAGGAGTTATCACTCACTGTATTAAAATATCATATACAGTAAATGATTTTTTTTTTAAGATTTTATTTATTTGACAGAGAGCACAAGCAGAGGGAGAGAGAGGGAGAAGCAGGTTCCCTGCTGAGCAAGGAACCCAATGTGGGACTCGATCCCAGAATCCTGGGATCATGACCTGGGCCAAAGGCAGACGCTTAACCGACTGAGCCACCCAGGCGTCCCAGTAAATGATTTTTTAAAAAGATTTATTTATTTGAGAGAGAGGGAGAGAGCATGCACACAGGGGGAGGGGGCAGAGGGAGAGGGAGAGGGAGAGAGAGAATCCCAAGCAGACTCCACGCTGAGAGGCGAGCCCAGCTCGGGGCTCCATCCCAGGACCCCGAGATCATGACCTGAGCCGAAACAAAGAGTTGGACACTTCACCTCTGGAGCCACCCAGATGCCCCCACAGTAAATGATGTTTATAATGACTTCTGGATTTCTGAGACAAAAATCAGATGAGGGTAATGTGATTCTTTTATGATAAGTCCCCATAAAAAGACTTTTTTTTTTTTAAAAGATTTTATTTATTTATTTGACAGAGAGATAGACAGAAGAGCACAAGCAGAGGGAGTCGCAGAGGGAGAGGGAGAAGCAGGCTCTGCACTGAGCAGGGAACCCGATGCGGGACTCGATCCCAGGACCCTGAGATCATGACCTAAGCCTAAGGCAGACGCTTAACCATCTGAGCCACCCAGGCGCCCAAAAAGACAACTCTTTTATAGTGGTCTTGAAGGGGTCAAGATTCATAGATCTATAAAATTTACTTACATAGATAGATGTCTCATTTCCCCAAAATGCCATATAATAATCATAGTTCATAAATTCTTAAAGTCTCTCTATATACCAAATACTATCTTAAATGCTTTAATCTTTACAATATGATTATTACTACCTGCAGGTAGGGAGGTTAAAATTGAGATAAAGAAGAGTAAGGAAACCTGGGACATCCCAACATGTTCTCCAGTTTCAGTGTTTGATATCCTAGTCTGGGAACAGTGAGCGAACACCACATTTCTGGGCAATAAAGTTCCCAGGGCATTTTCTCAGTCTGTTCATTCTTATTTACATTCTAGAAATCACAGGCCTCACCCAGGTGTGGATGTCTTGTGCTCTGATGGATCTACCGTGTATGCACCTTTCACCGGAATGATTGTGGGCCAGGAGAAGCCTTATAAAAACAAAAATGCCATTAATAATGGTGTTCGGATATCTGGAAGAGGTAAGAAGTGTTGTATACACCTGGGACACATCCTGGAAATGTTTGATGGTTATTTATTTAATGCATTTGCCATACACCAAAGTTTCATACTTCCTTCAAAATGATGACATCTACAATAGAAAGGACATAGAGTACCAAACTAAAACAGCTCTTCCCCTGATATCATCTTCTTTATGCACACACTCTACCTAACCCCACAGCTGACTGAAGGACTTTCTTCTTGTGGCCCATGTGGTTTTGTCCAACAGTCTACAAACAAAATCACTTTCAAGAGTATTTACTATAATAGATACTTCCATTTACCAAAATCCCACACTTCAAAGATGTTGGCATTCCTGCAAAAGTTGACTGGGAAATATTTTCCAAGGCCTCTATGTTCTAGGTAAAGTTGGGTCACCTAGTACTCCAGGTATGGGCCTATTCTTTATCTGTTTGGTTTTTTTTTTTTTTTTAATCCACTGAGGTATAACATTCACACAGAAAAGTGCACAAAGCATAAGCACACAGCTCCTAAATTTTCACAAAGTGAATAACACTGTATAACCATCACCCAAACAAGAAAAAAAAATTCAGCAGCATTCCAGAGACCCCCCTGTGCTATCTATACTCATTCTTCCCAGCAAGGATAATCACTATGCCACCATACACTAGTTTTGCCTGTCTTGGGAAAGGATATAAACAGAATTAAACAGTATGCAGTCTTCTTTGTGGGACTTCTTTCATTCCACATCATGTCCGCAAGATTTGCTTTGCATGTGATTTCATTCTCAATGATGTAGGCTGTTCCATTACATGCATACAGCTTCATCTATGTAATTATCCTTCTCTAAATGGACATTTCGGTAGCATCCAGTTTTAGGTGACTACAAAAATGCTATGAACTTTCCTGCATGTGTCTTGTAATGAACATAAATATGCATTCCTATTGGGAGTGAGCCCTGAAGACACTGCCCTCACCCCAGCCCTGAGAAAGAAACACTCTGTGAGGGACCTCAGGTTCTTGAGAAGCTCTATGGTGGCTGTCCTCTATATGCCCAAAATGACAAGAGAAACTGCTGCCACTTGATATCTGATAGTATAAATCTTTCAACTTTTGTCCTTCTTTCAGATTGCCTTGACAATTCTTGGTCACTGGCATTCCCAGATACACTATAGAATCAGTTTATCAATTTCCACCAAAAATTCTGCTGGGACTTTGATTGGGTTTGCACTGATTATATAGATAAAGAAAAATTGATACCTTAAAAGTAATGAATCTTCCAATGAATAGACATGTTATACCCTCCATTTATTTAGGTCTTCCTGCACTGTAATATTAGTAGTTGTCACATTGGTTTCCAGTGTTGAGGCTGTGTACATATTCTGTTTCACATGTACCTAAGACATACTGTATTGATTTTGTTTAGATTTTCTACGGCAGTACTTCCAATAGAAATAAAAGTCATGTATATAATTCAAAATTTTCTAGTAGTTACATTAAGAAAGTTAAAAAACAGGGAAAATAATTTTATTTTTTTTAATTTTTTTAATTTTTTTTATTATTTTTTTATATATTTTTTATTCTTATGTTAATCCCCATACATTACATCATTAGTTTTAGATGTAGTGTTCCATGATTCATTGTTTGTACATAACACCCAGTGCTCCATGCAGAACGTGCCCTCCTCAATACCCACCACCAGGCCAACCCATCCTCCCACCCCCCTACCCCCCAGAACCCTCAGTTTGTTTTTCAGAGTCCATTGTCTCTCATGGTTCGTCTACCCCTCCGATTTCCCCCGCTTCATTCTTCCCCTCCCGCTACCTTCTTCTTCTTTTTTTTTTCTTAACATATATTGCATTATTTGTTTCAGAGGTACAGATGTGAGATTCAACAGTCTTGCACAATTCACAGCGCTTACCAGAGCACATACCCTCCCCAGTGTCTATCACCCAGTCACCCCATCCCTCCCTCCCCAGGGAAAATAATTTTAATAATATATTTTAACTCCATATCTTTAAAATATTATCATTTCAAAATGCAACCAAAAAATTACTAATATTTTAATTTTTTTGTACTGTCTCCAAAATCCATCAGGCATCTTATACTTAAAAGTACATCTGTGATTAGCTACACTTCAAGTGTAGACTAGCCACGTGTAGCTAGTGGCTACCATGGTGGACAGCACGATTCTAAGGCGTTTCTTATGTTTTCTGTTCACTTGCCCTGTTTTCACTGATATGTGTGTTAAAATCTTCTATTACTGGTGGGTTTCTATTTCTCCCTGTATCTCAGATAGTCTCTGCTTTCTTTTTTTTTTTTTTTTTTTCTCCTTTTGCAATATTTCCTTTTTTTTTTTTTTAGTCTCTGCTTTCTATACATGGTTTCTGTGTTATCTGACACATGGACAGTTGCAACTGCTGTATCTTCATTGTATTTCGCAGTATAAATTGTCCTCCTTTGTCTTGTTTCTGTGATTTTCGGCTTGAGTTATACTCTCTGATAATAGAATCGTAACCCTTGCTTGTCTTATTATTTCCATCTGCGTGACAAATCTTGATCCAGCCCTTAATTCTTTGCCTTTTTCTTTTATTTAAAGATTCTATTTATTTGAGGAGTAACAAAGAGACAGAGGGAGCACAAGCAGGGGGAGGGGCAGAGGGAGAGGGAGAAGCAGACTCCCCGCTGAGCAGGGACCCCCCCCCCCAATGTGGGGCTCAATCCCAGGACTCCGAGATCATGACCTGAGCTGAAATCAGATGCTTAACCCACTGAGCCACCCAGGTGCCCCTTGCATTGTGTTTTATTGGATACAGCATAGAATTGGGTTTTGAAAAAAAAAAAGAAGATAGCAGGAGGGGAAGAACGAAGGGGGGAAATCAGAGGGGGAGATGAACCATGAGAGACGATGGACTCTGAAAAACAAACTGAGGGTTCTAGAGGGGAGGGGGGTGGGAAGATGGGTTAGCCTGGTGATGGGTATTAAAGAGGGCACGTTCTGCATGGAGCACTGGGTGTTATGCACAAACAATGAATCATGGAACACTACATCAAAAACTAATGATGTAATGTACGGTGATTGACATAATAAAAAAAAGAATTGATCATGGAACACTACATCAAAAACTAATGATGTAATGTACAGTGATTAACATAATAAAAAAAAAAAAGAATTGGGTTTTGGTTTTCAAGCCAGTAAGAATTTTCTTTTTTAACAGACGAGTTAACATTTATAGATATACCCATGTATGTGGTCCCAAAAGTCATATTACATTATAATTACAGTATTAAATTAACTCTACTTCTCCATTTGGTGGGTCTTTGTTTTTAAATTTTTTTCTTTTAATGTTTAGAAAGATTTGCATTCTTGTGCCAATTATGTCCATTTTTCTTTGTCTTTAAAGGCTAATCATTTTATTAGAATAGGTCTTGGAGTTGAAATTATCCTGGGTGAGAACAAGAAAATATGTTAAAAGTCTCAATTTTCTCAGCATCCTAGTGTTTTTTTGCTATTCCTCAATGCCTTCATTAAATCCTCATTTGAATCTACTCTCCCTTGGGCATCTAGTCTTCATTTCTGATACAATTTTGTCACCTTCCTCTGTTCCCTCACTGAGTTCAATCAAGTCTCACTTCTTTTTGTCTTCTCTTTCATTTTTGTTCTTATTTTTTGAATTTCTGATTCAAGGCTACTGAAACCCAGATAATAACTAATTTAACTTCTTTTCTTTTAGGTTTCTGTATTAAAATGTTCTACATTAAGCCAGTTAAATATAAAGGTTCTATCAAGAAGGGAGAAAAACTAGGAACTCTACTGCCCTTGCAGAAAGTCTATCCTGGCATACAATCCCACATACATATTGAAAACTGTGACTTGAGTGATCCTACCGTGTACCTCTAAGTAGAAGACACATGACCAGATCTACTAAATACAAAACCATCTCCTTAAAAACCTGGATGCATCCCCTACTCTTCAAGAAATTTGTGTCCAAATAAAAACATGATGCATGCAAGAAAGACAACAGCCTGTTTCAACTCACTGTCACTTGAATGTTTGATTGTCAACTAATTTCTGAGAGTTCTCTGATTTTTCTGTCACCTGTGGGATCTGAGGGGTTTTTACCTGTTTGTTTTTTAAAGTTTCTCAGTCCTGAACACACAGGATAAATAAACATATGAATTCCAGCCTCTCCAGACTGCATTTCTGACACTTCTAAGACTAGCTACCTTTTCTGCCTAAAAATAAGAAAAAGCCTGAAGCTGTTTTCCTGGCACAAGAATAGAGTTGCAAAATGCCAGACACACACACACACTTCATAAATATTAAGTGAACAAACTGGAGTTAAACTCTGAGTAAAGGTAGGGAAGCGTTTCAGCAATATCCTCAGGTTTATCAAACTGGACAAAGGGTAAGTTGTTTGCATGGATAAGAGAGAATTGGCTGGTCTTCATATCCACACTTCCCCACACTGTATGAGCAGAACATTTTCTAAATCATAAATGATGGCCGTCCGATAAAATACATCATTATTCTCGATTTCAGTAAGACTGCATTACAGGAGGTACTAGGATGAGAAAGAGGTCTATTTTAACCTGAAGTTAGCTCATGAAACCAAGTACCTCATGGAAACTCAGCCTCATCTAGCCAAATGCCTACCACAGCCCCTTATGTCTACATATCATTTTTAACCTAGATTATTCTTTCTTAGTTATGTTGACAACAGGTAGGAAGGGGAAATAAGACTATACAAATGCTCCAAGGACCAGAAATAACTGGCTCCCTAGATTTTAGTTAGTGAGAAATGAGTAAGTTGAATTTATCATTCTGGAAACTTTTCATGAATTTTTTGCTTAAATCCTTTTGGAATGTAGAAAACTCCAGCAGAAAGATTCCATTCTTAGTACAGATGTGCTAGAGGAAAATATAATTAATTATATTATTGGAGATTTATTATCGGAGAAGTAGCTGCATTTGTATGCTAGGACATACGTATAAGAATGTCCATGATATCACTATTTGTCATGGCAAACCCTGGAACAACTCAAATGCTTATCTACAGTTGATATGAACAAATGAACTGTGATTTAGTCACAGAATGAAATAGTGTACAGTGGTCACAAAAAATGAGCCTCAGCTAAACATAACAAAATGGATGAGTCATAGCAATATAATTCTGAGTTTAAAAAAAGGCCTAAGATTATATATAGTAGGATACTCTTTTTATAAAGTCAAAACAATTAAAACCAAAATGTAATTTTTAGGAACACATATATAAATGATAAAAGTATATGAAAAGCAAGCAAATGATGAACATTAGTTACCTCAGGACTAAGTAAGGGAAGCCACGCAGAAAAATTAAAGTTATTGTCATGTCAATGTTGTCATTTTACAGCTGGGAGGTGATTTCATGAGTATTTATTATGATAACATGTTATAGTAAGTAACAAGACTTGCCGGTGGATGGTCAGAAAGAAGAAAGAGTTAATGATGACTCTCACTTCAGTCTCTACAACACAACTGGTAAATTCTCATATCCAATTACATATTATTCTCTACCATATCTTAACATCTCATGTAAATGTTTTTACATGCGATGTTAATTAAATTAAGAATTTAATTTTTAGGTTTTTTAAAAAAAACTATAACCAACACTGTCTGGTTTGACCATCTACCTTATTAATCTCCTTAGTGCCAAATCACTTTTGGTTGTTTCCAGAAACTAAATTTGCTTTCAAAGGACAAAGGCTGGGTTCTCATTCAGAACACAAAATAGGAATTAGCACAGAGACTTAGAAAACAATTTTTAAAGGAGCTCTAAAATGTTCGCACAATAAATAATTAACCTTCTTAAGTGATTGTTTTAAAAACCAGACTCGTTACCTGGAACGGAGAGCTTCCGCAAGGCAGAGCAAGAACGGTGCCTTCTGCCTAGCACTCCATAAGCACTCTCATATCCGTTCAATGGAAATGCAAACTTCAGTCTAAAGGACTGCTCTCTCAGGAAGAACCAGAATACGGCGCCCTCTGGTGTGCTTCAACAGAGGGTTGTTGTTTTTTTTTTAATTTCCTTTTCTTTTTAGATTTGGGTGTCAAAATGTTCAGTTTAAAGTATTGTTAAGGTTCAGGGGCGCCTGGGTGGCTCAGTTGGTTAAGCGACTGCCTTCGGCTCAGGTCATGATCCTGGAGTCCCTGGATCAAGTCCCGCATCGGGCTCCCTGCTCGGCAGGGAGTCTGCTTCTCCCTCTGACCCTAACCCCTCTCATATGCTCTCTCTCATTCTCTCTCTCTCAAATAAATAAATAAAATCTTTAAAAAATAAAAATAAAAAAATAAAGTATTGTTAAGGTTCAAATGACAGAGAAGTGATGGTACTTAATAACATATTTTTCCTTAGTGAAAATGACTGTAAAATATACTTTGAAAACTGTGACCCAGATACTAGGTTTGATGACTGTAAATTAATAATGCAAACACAATTAATTTTTACTTATAAAATGTTTTGAGTTTTCTGCAGAAAAGTAATTTAATGGAAGAACAAGATAAGTGGCCATTTTAATATAGAATCCTCTAACCTTGGACTTCCAGGATGACCAGAAAAACGAGCCCAGTTGAAGATGTACACCACCACCTACCAGCTGAAAGACAACGGCAGTTACAACGTCACCTCCACCCTGATCAGGAACCAGCGCTGCGACCACTGGATCAGAACTTTTGTCCCAAGTTCCCTGCCTGGCCAGTTCACCCTGGGCAACATTAAGCGTTACGTCGGAGTGCAGAGCTACACCGTGCGGGTGATGACCACCAACTACAACCAGTTTGCCATGGTGTTCTTCAAGAAAGTTTACAAAAACCAGGAGTACTTCAAGATCACCCTCTATGGGAGGACCAAGCAGCTGCCCACTGCTCTGAAGGAATACTTCACCGGCTTTGCCAAATCCCTGGGCCTCACCGATGACCACATCATCTTCCCTGTCCCCACTGACCAGTGCATCGATGATAAGTGAATGAGTATGCGGTGTCCCCCGTCTCTCTCCACCCCATCACCCTCACGCTGACCTCTGCCCAGGGCACCGCCCAGCTGTTCCACCAACCCGGACACCAGGAGAGAGCCCGGAGACCCTTCTCACCACACAGCCCACCAGCTGCTTCCCAGGCTGCCCTTCTGATGGAACCCCTCCTTGCTTGCTAAATAAACACATGCCCCCCCCCCAAAAAAAAAAAAAAAAGAATCCTCTAACCTTAAGTAAACAATACTTTTCACAGACTTCCAAAGTAAATGGAGATATTTTCATTATATAAAGCATAAAAATACTCTGTTTTCTTGTCTTGATTTGGCTATCCTAAAAATGTTTGCTATTGAATTTATAAACCCAATATGTTAGGCCAACCAGGGTCATCAAAATGAGCTGATCAATTCTACTGAGTTTTCCTTTAAGAGTTCTTATAGTGCTTACTGCACTAGGTCCAACTACTAAAAACCACGACTGAAGACCACTGCTAAAGACCACCGTTTAGAGTGGCAACTTCTCATCAATGTACAAGAGGCCACGGGTACTCATTATCGTTCTGTGCTAGCAGGCAACAGGGAGAAACTCCACCTTGATCTCCCTTAGTCAGTCCCTCTCTGTTTCACTCTTTAGTGAAACCAACACTGGCATCCTATACAGGTATATACACTCCCACCCTACTCCTCCACTGCACATCACGTTAGCCAGTGAGACCAGAGGTCACCTCTTCAGTATTTCCACCATTGCTCTGACCTCCAACCAGCCTGACCCTCCAATTCAGGTTTGCCACTTCCTTTATGTCTGTCCCATTATCCTAACCAGACCTTGAGTGCCCTGTGATATGTTGCTTCTGTACTCTCCCGAATTCTTAAGGTATAAATCACATGATCTGCAAGAGTAACAACTGTCTTTAAGAATCTGATTCTTTTTTATTTTTTTTTTAATTTAATTTATTTATTTGACAGAGAGAGACATAGCAAGAGAGGGAACACAAGCAGGGGGAGTGGAAGAGGGAGAAGCAGGCTTCCTGCAGAGTAGGAAGCCCGATGCAGGGCTTGATCCCAGGACCCTGGGATCATGACCTGAGCCGAAGGCAGATGCTTAACGACTGAGCCACCCAGGTGCCCCAAGAATCTGATTCTTTAAACAGTATTTCAGCTCCACTCACATTTATTGAGGGTATACGAATGTGCCACACAGCAGTCTGAGAGTCTCAAACACAAAGGTGAAGGAGGGAAGATGCCCGTTCTTACAGAGCTCACCATGAGAAAGGATGTGGTACAGTGTGGAGAATGCTTGCACAAGTAACTCTCTAAAAAAAAGAGACATAAAATATGCTCTTTTTAAAAATTACCACTTACAAACCACAAGGTATCCTAATTCTAATTTAACAGGTAAGAATATTTAAATTTTTTTCCTAATTAAAAAATGTTTAAAGCTGGAAAATAATAAACATTTTTTTTTAAGTTTTAATTGCTTTCTTAGAAAGAAAATGAAGATGTTGGAGAAAGACATAAGGGAACAACTCTGGAAATGAAAGTACCTAAGTAAAATTTACTGAGTGTCTACTATTTGCCTAATATTATGCTAGATGCTGGGGATACAACAGTGAGCAAAACCTGACAGTGATCTTGCACTGATAAAGCTCACAGTGCAGTGGAATTAGCAGAGAATAATCATACAAGTAAATGGCAAATTACAATGGTGGTAAGTGCACAAATGGAAGTCACAGAGTGCTGAGAGCCAGAGGCTTTCCTGAGGAAATGACATCTAAAGGAAAGATCTGAGGGAGCAAAGAGTGCGATTAAGTAGAAAGAGACTATATCCTCATGCACTCTGACTACAGGGCCCATGGCAGTCTTAAGGACCTGCAAGAGAATGCAGCAGAAGGGCAAGGGGAAGCTCCGTGAGCAATGAGGGCAAAGAAGCAGGCAGATGCCAGATCATGTAGGGTCTTGTAGATCATTTTAAGGATATATCTTTACTCTAAAGGTAATCTGTAACTAAAGAGTTTTAGCTGGGTTACTAATTAAATTATAAGATCACTTCTGCAAAGGATCTCTAGCACGGTTCCAGACAGAGTAGTAGGTCAGTACATGCAGATTCCCTCCCCAAAGACACTCCGCAAAATGTAGTTTTTTCACTTGATCTTAGCCAAAAGGCCGAGAAGCGATCTCAGTAGCATATTTAATCAATTAACAATCACAGTCTCTTTACAAAATGATCAGTATTAATTTTAATCTCATGCCCATCTTCTCCCGAGTTAACGTACTAAAGTAGAATTCAAAGTGTGTTAGAAATTAGAAATTGTTTGAGCTATAATATGATCTTATATAGTGCTAAAAATTAAGTACAATTAAGTCAGCCTCTGTGTCTATACCTTTATTTTACTCTTAGATTTTAATACTACATATCTTGTAAAATATATTCATACCAAGATGAAGGAGAAGCAATTAAAGCAGTATAAAGTTATAAATGTCATAATTTAGGGATCCAAAGCTCAATATTATAAATTTATTTAGCAAGCTAAAATGTGCCTTCAACGAAGGCTGAGGGACTCATCTACAAACCACGTGTAGTTTTTAGCCTACCACCTACCACCTAATCCACAATACAGGGTCTATGTCCTATTTATGGAAATTTCTGGCTAAACATTTCTCATAATTTTTCAAATGTTTCTGCTGCAATCCATTAAGACAGTTTGCAAATGATAAGATATTTTACCTAAAATAGTTCAGCAATGTATCTTAAAATTTATATTTGCATAGAAAGAAAGAAGCTAATCTTAATGGTTTAATAAAAAATTAACAATCTTTGGTAGCCAATTACCAGACAGGCAGGACATCAGGGAACCATATTCTTCCCAGGTGTTTGGCGACTTCAGTGTGAACTTTATCTAGGCTATACTCATCATCAGGGATCAAAACGTCTTCCATTACAGACAGCTGGGTTAGTCTTTTCCCACACAGTCTTACAAATTCAATGAATGCACTGCAGCTAACTTCACATTCACTGAGGCCCAAGGCTGTTAAGTTTTTACAGTGTTCAGCAATACAAATAAGTTCAGTATCAAGAGTCTGAAGACCATTAGCACATACCACTAACTCAATTAGTCGTGGACAGTTAAGACCTATCCGTCCTAGAATTGCTTTGCTTACTGAGCGACCAAAATAAAGGTGAGTAACAGGGGTTTCTTCTTTGAAGAATGCCTCAAATTCTTCTTCATATAAAAAGAAATACATAACAACATCCACTCCAGGGGAGTGTTTAATAAGTGCATCCCAACTTTGTTTTTTAATAGAATGAAATTCAATTTGTCCAGGATTTTCACTCACAGCATCAATTCGAAGATGCTCTAGGTTAACATGAGTTTCACTTGAAAGTGCTAGGAGAAGTTCATCACTTAGAATGTAATAATTCAACGCCAGTTCTCTAAGGCCCTGGCAGTGATCAGCTACACAAAGGATTCCTGCGGGAAATGGGGAAAAATTCTTAAGAACCAAGAATCACACCAATACTAATATAACATCTTATAAACTTAAATTTGACATCAGTTATTCATTATTTGCTAAAATAGACATCAAATGGGGTGCCTGGGTGACTTGGTCAGTTAAGTGGCCGAGTCTTGATTTCAGCTCAGGTAATGATCTCAGGGTCCTGGGATGGAGCCCCGCACTGGGCTCTGTGCTCAGCAGGGAGTCTGCTTGAGGATTCTCTCTCCCTCTCCTTCTACCCTCCCCCGCCCCACAAAATCTCTCTTTGGCTATCTCTCTCCTCTCTCGCTCTCTCTCTCATGATGTCAAGATAGATATAGATATATACATATATATATGTATACATATATATATTACACATACATCTATATATGTAATAATAAAAACACATGTATAATAAAATATACATATGACTAAAATACTTTTTTTTTTTTTTTAAGATTTGATTTATTTGAGACAGAGAGAATGAAAGAGAGAGAGCACATGAGAGGGGGGAGGGGCAGAGGGAGAAGCAGGCTCCTTGCTGAGCAGGGAGCCTGATGCGGGACTCGATCCAGGGACTCCAGGATCATGACCTGAGCCGAAGGCAGTCGCTTAACCAACTGAGCCACCCAGGCGCCCCATGACTAAAATACTTTTAGAAGCAATTTAAACTATGTCTACCTTATGGATTAAGACTTCTTTTCGAAAAAAGATTACTTTTTTCAATTATGTTTCATAAGCATGTAGTTTTCAATATGTACATAAAGTATAATATATATAGTATATATATTATATAATACAGTATACATACATATAGTATACATACATATATACTATATACTATTATACCATATGTTATATACTATACAAACAGTATGATAGTATACATTATATACATTATATATAACATATATTATACGTAGTATATAAAAGACATCATCCAAGCTTAAAAAGATATAACCTACCATCAGAGGAAACATGAGGACAGCTACTCATTTTTAGGAGTCTTAGAGTATCACTATTGTTGGCCACTAGAATTTTCAATGAAAGATCATCCACTGATGTGTCTTCAATTTTGATCGATGATAATGATTTTGAGTTGACAAAGACAACTGTAAGTGCTGACACAAAATGGGACTTGCACAGCAATAAGAAAAGAATTATGAAAATATTATTTAAAAATCTACAGCTTCAAATAGTTCATTGAAACTATATCAACAGATACTAACAATAACATAGTAAAAGCGATCAACATATTAGCATTTTTCATGACACCATTAGCCAGTCAAAAACATTTCTCAAAGATTTCATAACACACCTTGTAATTATTTCAATCCTAAGGACTTGATTTTCAATATTAAAAGGATATAACTATTTATTTCCTAGAATAGGGGCTGGCAAATTATGACCTGCGGGCCAAATCCAGCCTAGTCTGTTAGTGTCCGGCTCTTGAGTCCAAAATGGTTTTTATATTTGTAAAAGGTTGAAAAAAATTTTGTCCAGAATAATATTTTGTGACATGTGAAAATTACAAGAAACTTCCAGTGTCCACAAAGTTTGACTGGCACACGCCATGCTCCTTCATTTACGCACTATGTCTGCTTTCACACTACGAGACTGGAGTGGAGGAGCCCCAGTACTACAGTCTGTGAAGCCCATAATACTTACTGTCAGACCATTTTCAACCCCTGCTATAGAATAAACAAAATTTTCATGTTTTATTCACTCCTATATTTCCACCTAAAATAATATCTGGCACATTGTAGGAGATCAATAAATATTTGTTGATGAATAAATAAATGATCTTATTCTTCAGTGATATGCTTCTTGCTAGAAAGTTATCTAAATAAACGTTTTAAGATTTTTTAAAGATTTTTTTTTTAATTTTTAAGATTTTTTTTTTTTTTTTAAGATTTTAGAGAGAGAGAGAGAGCACAAGCAGAGGGAGCAGCAGAGGGAGAAGGAGAAGCAGGGCTCCCCACTGAGCAGGGAGCCTGACGTGGGGCTCGATCCCAGGACCCTGGGATCATGACCTGAGCGGAAGGCGGATGCTTAACCGATGAGCCACCCAGGCGTCCCTAATTTTTAAGACTTTTTTTTAAGATTTTTATTTATTTATTTGAGAGAGAGAAAGGGAGAGAAAGCACGAGCAGGGGGAAGGAGCAGAGAGAAAGGGAGAAGCAGAATCCCCGCTGAGCAGGGAGCCGGATGTGGGGCTCGATGCCAGGACCCTGAAAACACGACCTAAGCATATGCTTAACCGACTGAGTCACCCAGGTGTCCCAATAAAGATACATTTTAAAAACTTTCTATGTTTGGGGCGCCTGGGTGGCTCAGTCGTTAAGCGTCTGCCTTCGGCTCAGGTCATGGTCCCAGGGTCCTGGGGTCGAGTCCCGCATCAGGCTCCCTGCACCATGGGAAGCCTGCTTCTCCCTCTCCCACTCCCCCTGCTTGTGTTCCCTCTCTCGCTGTGTCTCTCTCTGTCAAATAATTAAATAAAATCTTAAAAAAAAAAACAAAAACTTTCTATGTTATGAAGATTGACAAACAAAAGCTTATTTATAGTTTGACTCCAAAATCGGTACAATTTCACAAGTTTTCAGATCAGTATTTTTTGACACAGATAGAAAGTCTGAAAATCGGGCACCTGGGTGGCTCAGTTGGTTAAGCGACTGCCTTCGGCTCAGGTCATGATCCTGGAGTCCCGGGATCGAGTCCCGCATCGGGCTCCCTGCTCAGCAGGGAGTCTGCTTCTCCCTCTGACCCTCACCCCTCTCATGCTCTCTCTCTCATTCTTTCTCTCAAATAAATAAATAAAATCTTTAAAAAAAAAAAAAAAAAAAGAAAATCTGAAAACCAAATCCAGGCATGATCATTTTTCCTTTTTCAAAGTCAATATGGATTCTACCAAAGGTTCTTTTACTCCTATGACAATGACCAAATTGGTTATAACTCTCAATTCATTTATTAAAAAACATACTGGTTTATATTAATTGTAATTTGATTAATATAAATTTTTAAGTGGTGGATGGCTAGATCTCTTTACTAAATTTTACTGTGCCAAAAATTATTAGAGAAATACATCACTTTTTCCTTAAGAAATATAAGGTTTATTTTTTCCCTTTAATCAACTCTCAGTGGACTCTTAGTCCTGAAGGCTGTATTTCAGCATTAGAGGACATGCCTCATGATGGTATCCACATACTCCTTTAGCACTCTTTACGCCTAGCAAAATACTGCACTTTTATCCTATCTTTCCTCAGTTGACAAGTGAAAAAACTGACACCCAGAGAGATGCGCGACTTTGCCAGAAGCCCCTTGACTCATTTTACTGTAAAGGCAGAGCTTGCAAGGAAGGAAGTCTGCTAATCACCATTGCCTTGCCCTGGTGACTACACCAGCTAGCCCAGAACCGAAGCGGATGTGCAGCATTTGAGACAGCAGAGACTCTAAAGAATTTCAGGCTAAGCTGACTCCATCATTCATACACCAGGAATAACTACTGAGATGTAGTAAGTTTTCATCTGATTGCTCATATTACTCTAATCCCCAAATGACCCATTTCCCCCCGACTATCTCTTGACAAGTTAAACAGGCTAGTGAAATGTTTGAGAGCCATGACCCAGTTTATGAGAGAGAAGATGCTACTATTCCTCTATCCTCTTCCCCAGGAAGGTTTCCATCAGCCAGTTTTACTGACAACCATAACTTAGTGTTTATTATATATCAGGTACTACACTCTAACTCCGGGTTTCTAATGGTAAATAAGCAAAACAGAATCCCTTGCCTTCAAAGAGTGTATGTTCTGTTCTAGGGGATGAGGACAGACATGTTAAATAATGACGGTAATTTCAAGTACTCATGAATGATGTAAAGAAAATACGTATTCACACAGCAGAGTGTTAACTGGGAGAAGGGCCGCTGCTTTAGTCTAAGTGGTCTAGGAAGGCTGCCCCAGGAGATGGAATCCAAGCTGAAGCCTGAATGAAGACAGTTTATGCGGCAGGGACGGCTGGTGGCTTCCTAACACCCATTCATCCTTTCTTTCTTTGGTAATTGGGTCTCAATTTTGAGCTGGGCACATTACCAGTCTGCTAAAAAATGTTCTTCATCTCCCAGAAACCTGGTTCTGGCCACACAGTTAAGTGCTGGCCAATGAGACAGCAACAGAAACATTATGTGGTACTTATGGCTAGCATTCCTTGAAAAGCAGGGGGCATACCCTTCGTTCCCCATTTCCTCCACCCTCCTGCCTAGAACAGGACGTGATGGCTGGAGCTCAGAAAGCCATCTGAAATGCCTACAAGAACACGGGATACCTGGAAGGAGCTCAGGGTCCTAACAACTTCATACCAGCTATGTTCATGCATGGATTTCTTTACTGTAAGAGAAAGAAACTCCAGCCGTGTTGTTTAAGCTACTATTGTTTCGGAGTTTCTATTTTACAGAATCCAACATCATCCTAACTGGTATAGTTCATTTAGTACTATATTGTTCTAACCTCCAATGGAGAGGATACAGAATGACAAGAAAAACATCCACTACTGGCCATACACACTCTATATTCAAAGAAACTAACTGGCACTTAAAAATCCTAAGTATAACATCTAAATTTTATATTAATGACAGCTACCGTAGAAACAACGATTAAAATTACAAAATATATCCAAAGAATGAAACCATGCATAAGCTATTTCAGCAAAAGTAAGCGTTAGTCAAAAGAAAACTGCTTTAAGTAATTCTTTGACCATAAGGAGGACGTGGTATGTTTTTAGGAAAAGAATCCTTTTGGCCTAGATTGAAATATTTGAGAATTTTTGTGTATCTCACAAAAAAGCCTGGTATCTTTACCTTTGACACATTCATAAAACTTGGCTTGGCCATTGAAATCAAGCCCAAGGCCTGGAGAGAACAATTTACCAGCTAAGAAAGTATATCACAGGCAGCTTCCGCTGATTCAGTACTACTATCCACCTATAAAAACAATTCTAAATCTTTATTTCCTGAAAGTGAGTTATAAGAAACTTACTGGAAATATAACTATGTAACAGAATTCAATTGCAAAATTGTAGTGTATCCTGTCAAGCTATAAACAAATTAGTATTTCTTCTTTATACAAAAGGTCTCAGACAAAAAGTGAGAAATAGAGCTGATGACAAAGTAACTTTCTAAGTGCTCCAGACTTTCAAATCCTTTACAATGACCTGAATTTTAGTAATACCATCCAGATGAAGGAAACTGAGGTTTAAGTTACAGCTCAAGTTCTACACCTCAATCTATGCAAATCATTACAGAAAAGCAGGACATAGCTTGGAGTAAAAATTCTGCAAAATTCACTGACTGCTTCCACATAAGGATCTAGATACACAAAAATGACATTAATGAAACATAACTCGTTGCTATTTAATGCTTATTTTTCTTACCTTAAAGCTGACATACTGGAGATGGGTAGCATACCTTTTAATGATCTGCTGAATGAGATCGGGATGGGTGGACTTAAAATATGAAGTCGCTGATTGGTTCAGTTCAAATTCAAACTTTCTCCAAAGGTCAGGAATATGAAAAACTTCATTCCATTTCCTACATACTGACGACGCCCAGGTCCGAACTATTAAAGGAAGATACTGAAAAATGCGTAATACTACATGGTGAGGCAAACTCCGCCAGTCTAGAAAGACAGTGTGCGTATGGGTGTGGTTGAGAGAAGAGTAGAACCCAACTTTTGGTTGTTTCACAGCTGGTGAAGACCAGACAATTTTATTCACAACAGATAAATTGTTCCTCTCCATTCTGTAAACATTAAGATTTTGTGATATTTTCCATATATCCATCAGACATCTGTACTCTAATTGCACAGAGTAACATTAGAAAATGAAAAACAGTTACACAAATTTTAATAGTAATCTTCCACTGCATTGCACTGATAGGAAGTGCCATGTGCTAGGAATACAGAGGTACGTAAGAGGGAGCTTGCTCTCCAAGGGCTACGGTCAAATGGTGAAATACCACGATAAATGCCCCATCCCTGACATGGGGACAAGTTGCACTGGAAGAATAAAGCAATGACATGTGATTGAGGTCATGTATGGGAGGGAATGGTTGGGGAGGCTTCCAAACGGGAATGTCTATGGAAGCAGTGTGTCTCACAGGTTTATTCCTGGTCAATTACTGTATTCTTACTATCTCCTACAGAGAAGAAAGCATCACAATGCAATTGTGCTAACAACTCCTGGGGTCCTGAAAGACAGTAAAACGTTATCAAAAGCAGAGGGCTGGAAAAGCCCCAGCTCAGCCATTTACTAACCATGTGATCCCTTTTTGAATAAATTTAAACCTCAGCCTCCTCATCTGAAAAGCAGGGAAAACAGCAGTACCTAATCTCATAAGGCAGTTGTGAGGATTAAAGTACTTAAGTGCCAGAACATATAGTAAAGGCTTAATAAATGTTGCAGTTGTTCTTGTTGTCTTAAATTATCTAATGCATTTCTCTGAACTAATTTCATAACTTAATTTGAAGCACAATTTTCAGGTGACACCCAGGACACAGCAACACACCTGACCCTCAGGAGCAAATGTAAAATCGCAAAGGGATGAGCATTCTTCTCCAACAAAAAGGCATGATGAATCTCCACGTAGGAGCCAGCTTGAGACACAACTATGTTACAACAAATTTCAGGTCCAGGTATACCCAAGTATATAGGGCTATCTTGTACATATATTCTACATAAGAATCCAAAGTGTTTAAGTATTCAATTATTTGAGAGACAAAATAATGGAAAGAGTGGTTCTCCACTTTATTTAACTTTGGTTGACTACTTAACCCACTTTTCATCCCTGAATGTTAGAAATGTATATATCTCTGCCTGATGTGAAACACTTCTTTCACAGGGCTGACCTATAAAGTTGCTGAACAAAATGAAGGGTCATCTTTAGGGTTTGGAAAACTAAAATGGAAAACAAAAACAGGTGCAAAGCTGTATCTCAAGCATTAGGCAAAAGAGCTATCACACGCATTTAGTATGACTTAACCAGTTATATAGAATATATCAAACTGGTGACACCAATAATTCAAAGTTTATTCAAAATATTCTTATTTTGGCTCTTTTTTCAAAATATGCTTATTTTGAAAGGGCTGCCCTACTCCTTAATTTTAATTCCCTAAATTGAAATACGTTGGCCCAGGTAAGGTAAAAGAATGAACAATGGATCCTAAATTCTGATATGGAGCACATTTATGGACATTTTGCTTGTACATGTTTCATTTGGTAAACTTACAGCAATCCATTCTGTAACAATCAATGGATTGTTAAAATTTCACTAAATGACCACAAAAAGAGTTATCCCTAATATAATCCTTCAATGGAAAGGCAGGACAGCCAAAAGTAAAATAAGATTTCAACCAAGTGTCAGGTTAGCAAACTACCTTGCAGTTGTAAACAAAAGGACTGTGCTGTACATTAAAGTGACTTTATGTAACATGGACGGATTGTTTTGTTTATTCAGTAAAATATTAAATTGCCAGTTCGCTGATAGAATCACCATAAACAACAGACATTAAATGAATACCAGTCATCCTATTAAAAATAACACTTTAATTTTCTTTTTCTTTGTGTACATTCATTTTCAGAGTCTAAGACTCATCCACAAATCATAAATTTTATATAAGTCAGTAGCAATGAGCATGAGTTAAATATATTTTAGAATGCAAGGCAAACTGATCTTTACTAGCTTGAAAACCTTTATATAAAAACTCCAACCTAAACATACATGATCATTTAAAAAAACTGACAATTGCTTTTTCAAACTGCCAACTTTCTTACCTAAAGAAGGCTTCCAAGTTATAGTTCACTCTGAACGAATGACCTGCTGCCATGGGGTACTCACCAACATCCATTTGATTTCACTTCCTAGCTTGGTAAAATACCACAAAAACACATTCATCAGAGGGTGTATAAGTAAAAATCCAGTAACTTTTATGCTTAGGATATTTACCTATCATCGCATTATGTTGAAGGATTTTGTTAGGAAATTACTGATTCCCAAACAATTGTTTTCTACTTGGGGGGAAAAAACCAGTCCATAAAAACAACTAGCCTGGTTAGTGGGAATATGGTAACCCTTGCCAGGAATCAGGGTAGAAGATCTACTAAGAAAGCTGTGGATCAGTCAAAGGGCTCTGAAAATTTCTATTTTAATGAACATGTATGGAGAGATATTACAAAAAGTTTAAGTAGTCCAAGATTATACTTATTTGTAGGCTGTGTAAATCTTTCAGTTCCAGTTCTTAGGAGCACATGCCACTACAGTTATAATAATTAAATAAAAATACATATAAATTTTATTGAATACTGTTTGACTAATCTGTTAACTGTAGTTTTTTTTAAGTTTTTCACTTATGTTGACAGATATAACTGATTCACTCATACTCAATTGATTCATTCACACTCTCTTTGAGGTCTGACCAATTTTAGGCAAAGTAACTTGCCAGAGTTGTGAGCAGTCTATGGACATGGAAGAAAATAGTAACGGGTCTACGCCAGGATAAAACTCACTGCCTTGGCATCATGAATAAATGTTGTAAAGTCAAAGTAAATAAATAAATGCATTCTACTACCTTCATAAGCCAAATTCAACAGTACAGAGGAGGGGAAGGAGACAACCCATAATCCACTAAAAACTTCTCTTAACTGTTGTCTACTACTTGCCAGGTCTCAATTTCTCTCTGAATCCTACTTCTAACGTAGAGCTTTGGAGAACAGACAGGGAGAATGTATTTGAGCTCAACATCCACAATTTAATTTCCCCCTCCACTACCTGATGTTCCACTACTATCCAACCCACTATTTACAAGGTAACGTCAAGGTTGGTTCTCCCACTTTATATTCCAGTCCAGACGTAGGCAGAAAGGAGCTACTGGCACATTTTCAAAGGAACATCACAAATAAGGGAAGGAACAAGTCAAGTGACTTGTAGTCCCCTCATCAGATGTCACACACAGTTTTATTTACTGCAGAAACTTTTCTACTGAGTTATCGAGACAGCTAACTCTGTGTCTGCAGGCCTTCCTATATGCTGGAGAATAAAGCAGTAATCTAGTAAGGGTACATAAACTGTGAATTACTAGGCCCCTAAGATGATGGTGAGCAAGTACCTATCTCAGATCAAGTCACTGGAGCCTTCAGGATCAGATGAACTATTTCCCTGGGTACTGAATAAATCTGATTGCTGTTTCAGAATCACTATCCGGAATTCTGAGTGACAGGAGAACATAAAACCAGAATACGGGACCCCATCAAGTGATAAGCCAAACTTACAAAAAAGGAGAGTCTGGCACTGATCTTCAGTGCAAAACCAGTCCACCTTTGAGCATTTGGGAAAGAATGTAACAATGACTCAAAGTCCACTAAGTGGCATCACTAACCACCCTAACCCAGTTTCCTTTTTTGTTATGTTTACTAATTTGGTGGAACAAGTGACCATGTGAATTGGATCCTCTGAGTATTTAAGAAACCTCCAACAGTATTCTTGAGAAGAACATTTTCAAAGACAGATTAAATGAAAGACTGAACATCTAAAGCCAACCTGGTGCCAGCAGTGGAAACAACTATCTTTTGCAGCATCACCAGATTCTTCCAGATTGGTTAAATTAAGACAAAGGAAGTACTCTGAAAAGTTTCAAGTTTTTAATCATCACAATGCTAGAAATGTTGTGTAAATATTACAGATAACAGAATAAAGATTCAAAACTATCTAAAAGGCTAGATGAATTTGTTGGAAGCACCAAGATGAAAATGAACAGAAATAACTACCAGATGAAATCTTACTGCTGCTACCACAAATCGGAAGGTGTGGCCTGGAGAGGAGAGCTGGAGATCTGCTTCAAAATACAGCTTTCAAACACATAGCTTTCTCATAAAAGAGCCAATTATGCTAAGGGTCAACACTTCCTCCCAATAAATATCACCCAAGCACAGAACAAAAGATAATTTTTTTAAAGATGTTGGAAAAAAAACATTTCATTCTTTGCAGCCCACATGACCTTAGTTGCCTTCTAAATCTAAAAACCGCAATTTTTAAAAATACAGAAGTCAAATTACAGTATCACCAAGGGTTCAACAAGACAGAGTATTATGTCAAATTAATCTTTCCTAAAGCACTGACTTCCAGCATTTTGGTTTTCTCATATTTCACCACTGATGTAGCAATTTTCTATACGGTCTCCTAAGTCTGTCTGTGGTATTAAGATATACTCATTTAAAAAAATAAAAAGAAAACTTTAAATTTTAAAATAGGCATATTTCCTTTTAATGACCTAGGGAAACTGAAGTTTTCAAAATATATGTAGATTCAAAACACCTTTGATAGGGGCGCCTGGGTGGCTCAGATGGTTAAGCGTCTGCCTTTGGCTCAGGTCATGGTCCCAGGGTCCTGGGATCGAGCCCCGCATCGGGCTCCCTGCTCAGCGGGAAGCCTGCTTCTCCCTCTCCCACTCCCTCTGCTTGTGTTCCCTCTCTCGCTGTGTCTCTCTGTCAAATAAATAAAATCTTTAAAAAAAAAAACAAAAAACACCTTTGATAGACAAGGAGAGGGTTACAGAGAATCTGAACCAGGCAATCTGTGAGAATCCCTGAATTGGTGATGGGAGGCTGTTAGGCAGCTTTTCCCTCTCCTGTCCCCCCTCCCCTCCTTCCCTCACCCCCATCTCGCCAGCCAGACTCTGAAAAAGAAAAGGCAGTGAGGACACCAAGCCAGGTCCTCTACAGGGAAGCCTTCGGAACTGGGGAGGGTCCCATCCTAGGGTTGGCACATTAAGGGATCTAACAATCAATACAAGGGATTCAAGAAAGTATTTTGCAACATTTTTCTGAGAACATAATCAATTCATTCAACTTCACATTCTGGGAAGTTTCTGGGCACAGGTGCCAAGGCACAACCAGTCCACCTTTGAGTGCAGACTCTCCCAAGTCACGGGAAAGGTTGGAGTCTACCTCTCTCTTGGCCATTTCTTTGTGGCAGACATAAACTCTCGCCCGCTACCCTCCTGTTACCTAAAACCCTTCCAGCTGTCGTGCAAAAGCGACCACGTCTTTCAGGGGCCACTGCTCATTTTCCCCAACTCCCCTTATTCAAAATCTCCCCGAGGGCGCGTTTGAGGGCCCGTTAGGACAAAGACAATCCTCTCAAAGCTTACCCTCCAAAGACGAAGAAAATGACTGAATTCGGGAACGCGGGTCGGGCGCAGGCCCCTGGGGAAAAACGCACACGGTGAGAAGCGAACCACGCGAGGCTGTAACACCGGGCAGACGACAACGCCCCTCACCACCCGCCCACACCCCCCCCCCCGCCGCCTCGCCCCCGAAATCAAATGCCGGCTTTGCCAGGCGGCCAGGCCGGGGGTCTGGGGTGGGGTCGCTCCTCAGGGCGGGGAGGCCACGTCCTCGTGCCCCGAGTAGGCGCAGGGCCCACCGGCGCCTCTCCTCCCCACATGGCCACCCGCCTGAGCCAGAGCCCAGGCTCCGGCCCGGGGCTCCCTCAAAGTCTGCGGAGGTGCAGCCCTCGAAGACCACCGCGTCCCCCACAAGGAACTGCTACCTTCAAACCTGTAACCGCGGGGGGTTCCGCGCGCGCGTTCCTGCGTCCGCGGGCCGGGCAGCTCGGCAGTGCCCGCCCACCCCGACGGTGGTCCAGTGGCTGCCCCGTAGCTGGAGGCGCGGGGACGCGGACCCAGACCCCTGCGGCAGCGGGCGTCCCTCCACCCGGCCTCCCCTGGGCCCCGCCCTGGCCCGGCCCCACCCAGCATGCGGCCTTCCGCCCCTTCCGCGGGAGGTCCACGCGCACGCGTGCACACCTGCTCCGAGGTCCCGGGCCGGCGGGGGAGGGCGCCTCCTTACGTGCTGAGGGGGAGGTCTTCTGCCTGCTGGTCTTGAGCTACCCCTCTGTGACCACCTGAGTCGTAAAACTGACGGCCAGCCAAATGACAGTGAACTTAGAAGTTCCAGTTTCTAGAAATAAGCCTCCCCGGGGAAAGGGCACCCTTTATTAATATACAATTAGTTGAAATTTAAAATATGAAAAGTGGTAATAGGTCAGTGTTAAGTATGTATACATTACCTCTCTGTCCTGTGTCACATCTCTTTCCCTGGGGCTAGCCACTGCAGTAGTTGATTGTGTAAACTACCAGACCTTCAATACATACACGCAAAAAAAGCACACAGAGGTAAGGATTTTATTACTTTTCCTTAATCATTAGTTCTTTTAAAATCTGAGGTCAGGGCGCCTGGGTGGCTCAGTTGGTTAAGCGACTGCCTTCGGCTCAGGTCATGATCCGGGAGTCCCGGGATCGAGTCCTGCATCGGGCTCCCTGCTCAGCAGGGGGTCTGCCTCTCCCTCTGCCCTCTTCCCTCTCGTGCTCTCTGTCTCTCATTCTCTCTCTCTCAAATAAATAAATAAATAAATAAAATAAAATCTGAGGTCAAACTATACATAATGTTCTGGAACTTCTGTTTTTGCTTATCATGGACATCGTTCCATATCGACACAGATAATTCCCCCCTGACTTTTTTTTTTTTTTTCCAAATGGCTTTATTAAGGTATAATGAACAAACTGCACACACTTAAAGCATAGAATTTGGTAAGTTTTGACCCCCTTGAAACCGTCACTATAATCAAGATGAATATATGCACATCTTCCAAAAGTTTCTTTACACCCTTCTGTAATCCCTCCTTCAATTCCTCCTGCATCAGCTTTCTGACACTACATTAGTGTCAGAAATGTATGTAATGTCAGTATTCTGACGCTACATACATTTCTCAAATTGTATGTAAAATGAATCACAGAGCAGTACTCTTTTTTATCTGGCTATTTGCACTCAGCATAATTGTATTGAGATCCATCCTGGTTACTGGATGTATCATAGTTCATTTTTTATTGCTGAGTAGTATTCCATTGTATGGATATACCACAGTTTGTGTATCCATTCACCTGAAGATGGACACTAAGGTTATTTCTAGTTTGGGGCTATTGCAAAATGAAGGTGCTGTGAGCATTATTGTACACATCATTATATACAATTATGCTCTCATTTCTCTTGGTTAGATACCCAGGAGTGCAATAGCTACATTGAATATAAGGCGTAGGTTTATCTTCTAAAGAAGACTGCCAATGTGTTTCCAAGGAGGCTATTTTTCATTGCTGCTAGCAGTTTACTGGAGATCCACTTCTTCCACATCCTTACCCACACTTTTTAATCTAATAGGTGCCTAGGGGTATCACAGTGCAGTTTTAATTTACATTTCCCTAATGAATAATGATGTTGAGCATTTTTTTCACTTACTATCTGTACATCTTTGGTGAAGAGTCTATTTAAATCTTTTGCCTAATTTTAATTGGTTGGTTTTTCTCATTATTGCATTTGGAAAATTCTTTATATATTCCAGATACAATTCTTCTATCAGATATACGACTGTTAGAAGGTGGTAGAGGGACTAGAAAGTATCTGCCAAATCAAGAAGGCACTCTGAGACTGAAAAACGAAGCAGGCCACTCCACACAGTTTTAACACAGAGTTACTTTCAGGGTAACGTGACAAGGAAGATCTGGTGGGTGACAATCCAGCTGTGCAATTATTCTCCATAAAGTCTGGACCTTAGTCTATAGATTTTATAGTGCAAGAGGACTGGCAGAAGGGCAGTGTAGTGAGATAGAAGGGTTCACGTGCACCTACTTGACATCAAACATTCCATTAGATCTTGTGGTACCACCTGTGCTAGGAAGGAGAGAGCTGATGTTATCTTTAACGAATTTACAAAGGGCCAAATCAAGCCTCCCCACATCCTGGCCTTGGCTGGCATTTCTAAGGGATGTATATTAATCTCCAAGGGGTTCCAGAAGCCTGGCAGTGTTGGTGGTGGGGAGGAGGGGTGTTAGCCATCAGACTTGAAGGAAGATAGGGCTAAAAGATGGAGAGATGGAGTCAGTGGTGTTGGCTTTCCTACATATGACTTGTAACTATTTTTCTTCCCAGTCTTTGGCTTGTGTTTCTACTCTTCTTTTGAAAAGCATAAGTTTTCATTTTGATAAAGTTCAGTTTATCAATTTGTTCTTTTATGCATCAGGATGTCAAATCTAAGAAATCCTTTCCTAAGCCAAGTTCACAAAGATTTTCTCCCAGTTTATAATTTCACATTTTACATTTAGGCATATGATTCATTTGAGTTAATATTTGTACGTGGTGCAAGGTGTGAACCAAAGTTCACTTTTTTTGTATATGCATATCCAATTATTCCATCTCCAGCTTTTGAAGAGACTTTTTTCTCCACATAATTGCCCTTGCACCTTTGTGGAAAATCCATTGTTCATGTATGTGTGGATCTATTTTTAGACTATTCTGTTTGATATATTTGCCTATCTTTATTCTATTATCACACTGCCTTGATTTCTATAACTTTATATTAATTATTGAAATCAGGTAGTTTTCGCCCTCCAAGTTGTTCTTTTTTCAAAGTCGTTTTGGCTACACTATATTCATTCTATATGGATGTAAGAATCATCTTGTCAATATCTACAAAAAATCTTGCTGGGATTTTGCTAGAGATGGCCTGGAATCTAGAAATCTATATGAGGAGAACTGACTTAAAAATATTGAGTCTTCAGGGCGCCTGGGTGGCTCAGTTGGTTAAGCGACTGCCTTTGGCTCAGGTCATGATCCTGGAGTCCCTGGATCGAGTCCCGCATCGGGCTCCCTGCTCTGCGGGGAGTCTGCTTCTCCCTCTGACCCTCCCCCCTCTCATGTGCTCTCTCTCATTCTCTCGCTCTCAAATAAATAAATAAAATCTTTAAAAAAAAAAAATTGAGTCTTCAAACCCGGAACACAATGTATCTATTTATTTAGGTCTTTAATTTCTCTCAGCAGTATCTATAGTTTTCATACAGGTCTTGCAAATTTTATCAGGGATCTCTCCAGGTATTGCGTAGTTTTTTTTTTTTAAATGTAAATAGTATTACTTTTAAAATTTTAATTTCTAATTGTTTGTTGCCAGTATGCAGAAATACAGTTGATTTTTCTATATTGATCTTGTATATTGCAACCTTGCTAAAATCACTTATTAATTCTAGGAGTTTCCACTGGAATCTAGTACATTCCATTGGATTTTCTACATAATCATGTTGTCCGTGAATAAAAAGTTTAACTTCCTCCTTTCCAATATAAATGCTTTTTATTTCTTTTCCTTGCCTGATTGCACTGTACTTACAGTACTGTGCTGAATAATAGTGGTGAGAGCAGATCCTTGACTTGTTCCTGATCTTAGGGGGAAAGCATTCACTCTTTAACCAGTAAGAATGTGGTTACCTATAGGCTTTTCATAGATGCCCTTCATCAGGTTGAGGAGATTCCCTTCTATTCCTACTTTGCTGAGAGCTTTTTTTGGTTAATGAATAGTGGATGTTAGATTTTTGTCAAATGCTTTTTCCCGTAACTATTGAGATGGTCTTATGATTTTATTTTTTCATTTGTTAAAATGGAGTTACACTGATTGCTTTTCAAATTTTTTTTTTTAAGATTTTATTTATTTATTTGACAGAGACAGAGATAACAAGAGCAGGAACACAAGCAGGGGGAGTGGGAGAGGGAGAAGCAGGCTTCTCGCCAAGCAGGGAGCCCAATGTGGGACTCGATCCCAGCACCCTGGGATCATGACCTGAGCCAAAGGCAGACGCTTAACCGACTGAGCCACCCAGGCGCCCTGCTTTTCAAATGTTAATCCAACCTTGCTTTCCTGGGATAAACCTCATTCAGTCATAATTCATTATCTTTTTACCAATTATTAAATTCAGTTTGCTAAAATTTTGTTTAGAATTTCTGCATCTATGTCCATGGTGGGGGGGAGGGGGATACTGGTTAGTAATTTCCTTTTCTTATAATATCCTTGGCAGAGTTTGATATCAAGTAATACTGGTTCCACAGAACAAGTTAGGAAGTATTTCTTTGTCTTCAGTATTCTGGAAGAGTGTGTAAAAATGGTGTTATTTATTCATTAAATGCTTGGTAGAACTAGCTAACGAAGCCATCTGGGACTGGAGTTTCTTTTGCAGGACAGTTTTGATCTACAAATTCAGTTATCTACTTTAGTAGATATACTCAGGTTATCTATTCCTTCTTTTTTATTTTTTTTTAATCTGTTCCTTCTTGGATGAGCTTTGAAGTTTGTGTCTTTGTAAGAAATTTCTCCACTTCACCTATGTGGTTAAATTGATTGGCATAACATTGTTCATAATATTACCCTATTACCCTTTTGTGTCTGTAGTATCTGTGAGGATGTCAGCTCTCTCATTCCTGATATTGGTATACTCTACTCAGCAGTCTGCTTAAAGGATTATCAATTTTTTTTAAAGATTTTATTTATTTATTTGACAGAGAGAGAGATAGCGAGAGCAGGAACACAAGCAGGGGGAGTGGGAGAGGGAGAAGCAGGCTTCCCACTGAGCAGGGAGCCCGATGTGGGACTCGATCCCAGGACCCTGGGATCATGACCTGAGCCGAAGGCAGACGCTTAACGACTGAGCCACCCAGGTGCCCGGATTATCAATTTTTATTGATCTTCTCTAGGAACCAGTTTTGGTTCACTGATTTCTGGGTTTTTTCTGTTTTATATTTCACTGATTTCAGTTCTGACCTTTATTTCTTCTCCTTTGTTCCCTTTGGATTTAATTTGATATTCTCTTTCTAGTTTCTTAAGGTAGAAACGAAGTACATTGATTTAAGGTATTTTCTTCTATTCTAAATGGGCTTTAGTGCTTTAAGTATTCCCCTAAATACTCCCTTAGTGGCCTATCACTGATACCTAAATTCAGGGAGTCTACTGAACTGAGTCTGGGTTCCTTCTTTCTTCCTTCCTAGATAGCAGCCTAAAACTCTCTCAAGGCAGTAAAATGGGGGCACTCGTAAGGCTTCAGATCACTTGTGTCTTGAAAGTGCCTATTTCATATATTGTGTACTTCTGGGGGGGAGAGGTATTTTCACAGAGGGTAAATCTAGTCCCTGTTTCTCTATCTTGGTTGGAATGAGAGGTTGCCTCATACTTTGTAATGGTTGAATGAGAAGTTCCCTTTATATGGAAACATCACAAGTCCTGTAACTATTGCTGAACATTTACTTTTTGCTACTATGAAGTATGCTGTGAAGATGATGTATCTTGTATTTATGTGAATATTAATGAAGAATATTTATAGAAATGGAATTGCTGGTTAAAATATTTTAGATTTTGATAGATATGGCAATATCTAAAATAGTGCTGGTCTGATAATTGTGATATACTTCCTTTCAAACCAAGGAGCATAGAATTATGCCAATACTAATTTTTTAAAAAACAGCATATTTTTATAGTCATTTTGTCATGCTTTGAACAAATAGTGATTCTGGTTGTTTGAATCAGGATAGTCTAAATTATGCTGCAGGAACAAAGAGCTGCAAATCACAGTGATTTAATACAACAAAGGTTTATTTCTCAGTCATAACTACATTTCTCTCCAAATTCAGCTAAAAGCTCTGGTCCCTGTTGTCTTCTTTCCAGGACCAAGGATGATAGAGCAGTTACTAGCTAGAAAGTTGTCAGTTTGTCACGGAGGGAAAGAGAAAGTGGGATGAATACACTGCAACTTCTGCTTCTAACCACATGTTAATTCCATTTTCCTTGGCCAAAAGCTAGTCAGAATAGCCACACCTCCCTTTAAGTGGGTGAGAAAATGTAATCCTACCACATGCCTGAAAGGAGAAACCTGGAATGTTTGAAAACACCCATCATGACTGTCACAATAGTAAAAGTGTGCAACAAAAATTTCACCAAAAATATTCTCAAGCATAAAATGGTATCTCATGGGGGGGGGGAGTTATATATAGTTTGGGGAGGGGCAGTCCCTCAGACTGCAGTCACTCCTAACACCAACAGCAGATACCAGGGATCTCCAAGACCCCCCTCAAATTGATAATTCACTGAAAGGACTCACAGAACTCATTGAAAGCTGTTATACCCACGGTTATGATTTATTACAATGAAAGGATACAGATTAAAGTCAGCGAAGGGAAGAGAAGCATGGGGTAGACTCCAAGAGAGTTTCAGATGTGAGGTACCAGTTGTCATCTCCCAATGGAGTCATGGACAGTACTAAATATCCCTGGCAACAATGTATGACCGTATGCATGGAGTATTGCCAAGCAGGGAGGCCCAGCTGAGCCTTGGTGTCCAGAGTTTTTACCGGGGCCTGGTCACATAGACATGGTTGACTGCCTGCCTATGTAGATAACTTTCAGTCTCCAGCCCCTCCAGAATTTGAGATGATACCTCCTGGCCCAAAGCCCTCACCATAAATCATATTGATAGACTATTTGGTGTGACCCAAAGCCCTAGATAAACAGATATTCTTATCGGGCAGAATATTCCAAGAACTTAGATCGTAACACAGAAGCTGAGGGTAAAGATCAGACCTCTCTTTGGGTAAGGATAATTTCTGACTACACAGAGTTAAATCATATTTGATTCAACATGATTTCAGAACTCTACAATGAAATTGCCTGTGTATCCTATTGGAAAGAAACATGCCTTTTAATTGTATCAGTAATATTTGCTACCTAATATAAAGTCTTTATTTTTGACATTGTGACAGAAAAAAAAAATGCCATATTTGCCTTAATATATTAACTGTCCACTTGGCAGAGAAAAATTCAGGTACATTTCCCACTTTTTTTCTCTTGCACATTGCCAAACACAATACCTACATAAAAAGATACTCTAAGATTTGCTTTGTTATAGTTTGTCCCAGTTGACCTCTACAATACAATAATATAAATATGCTCTGAAGATCTATCCTGCCTTTCTTTTAAGAAATTGGTTTTTAATATTTAAAAAGATATATAGCCTATTTTCTAAATATTCTCAGTATTTTCTGAAGATTCAGCTTTTACTTCATATTCTTTTACAGTAAGTTCCCCAAAGGAAAGAAGGGGGCATTTAACTTTACAGAAACCTTAAGGCAATTCATTTTAAATCACAAATGCCAGCTAGTATGTCTCTAAACGTGGACGACCTTGTCTCTGTTTGCACTGTATTCAAACACAGTAGGAAGCCCCTGTAAATAGGGGGAATTATGAAATAAGCATTTCTAAATGGGATTAGTCATCACTGATAACATTGACCCTGTTTCAAAGAGTGAATAAAATCAAGAGGATTGCGTGGATCCCAAGATTTCATTAACATCATGTTCTATCCGGTGTGAAGTAGCTTTATCTTGTACTCTTTCATGGGTCTGAACTTTTCATTTCTTAAAGCAAAGAAGAAAAATTATTTTTAACCTGTTGCTTTTCGCTAATGCTTTTCTAATCAAGCCTTTACAATGCAAAGTCTTTAAAATGAAATGTAACATTGTTTTCCAATTTTGTAGATTACTTAGTTTTAGAAGCTGTAACTCAAGTAAAAAATTCTGCAAACACATTTTGTTTTTTAAAAAAAAGCAAATGGGAGCACCTGGGTGGCTCAGTCAGTTAAGCATCCGACCCTTGATCTCAGCTCAGGTCTTGATCTTAGAATCGTGAGTTCAAGCCCTGCACTGGAGTCCACACTGGGCATGGAGCCTACTTAAAAAAAAAAAAAAAAAGCGAATGCATTTATTTTCTTGTTTAACTAAACATTTCATGTAAATACTTTGTCAATCTAGATATAATTCTTTTGCAGTTGTTTTATTTATGAAAGGCAAAAGCTATATTATTTATTTGATTGTCAGCACAAATCTAGGATCACTGAGAAACAGGGACAGTCATTCCAGATCAATTAATACAAGTAGGTTAGTAGGTCATGTTTTATAGCTGTTGCGGTGATCAGCCATTTCTGAGGGCATTTCAAAAAAGAGTCATTAACAAAAATGAAAATATCTTGAAAGTTTTTTGAACAAAAGGAACACTTTAACACTGAGCTATTTTTCTTATAAAAAAACAGTAAACTTTCAAGATACAAATTTAAATTTCCTTGTTTATGGCAAGTTTTCCTGTGTTACTTCAAAATCTTTGAAAAATGACATATCTTAAAATTGAAAAGTACATAGCTATTTAATTTGACTTATTGGTTTTAGAAAGAAAATGCTCGTGTTTTTTTTAATGATTATTATTCATTAACATAGGAATATACTATATTGCCAGTCAGTTACAATGAGATCATAAAGCAGAACTGTCAGAGGAAATAGAAAACAATACTATGATATTTAATAGAAGTAATATTTAAAATGCCACAGGATAGCAATAAACTGCCTGCAAACACACTAATCAAATACCCAAACAGAAATAGGGCAGCTCTTTGTCACCGAGTTATTAAGGAGACACTGAAAAACAGGCTCACAAACATGAACACGGTTTGCCAATCAACCAAGATGGTAACCAACCCAGGACAGAGAACAGTGCAAGAGAACAAACTGTGAGTCACATGGTCATCTGTGCAACATAGCCAAGTGCTTACAACCATACAGGAAACTCACGTGGCCGCTGAACACACACACAAACACACACACACACACACCCCTACCTGAGGCTGCTTGACGGTGGTAATAACATTTATTACAATAGTAGAAATTAAAACAGAGCACAGCAAGTCTGATTTTTCCATTTCCCTGTATAGACTCCCTATACTGAATAAAAGTATAAAGCTCAACATTCACAGGGAGAATTACATCTTCAAATCTTTCATATGAGTATTCTTATTTGAGCCTTCCAAAAATAGGACGAAGTATGCAAAACATGTACAAATAAAAATCTAAGTAAAACCACTTTCTTGACCACATGTCTTTCTAGTACTTAGGGTGGTGTGGGATCTAAGATGGGCTTTGGGGGAAAGCCCAGTCTTTTGAGAATACACAAAGTTCTAGGTTTGGGAGAATGACTTTCCTCCCAAAGGAGGGAGGAGATCTCATGTGTGAGAGTTGGAGCTATTTTCTTCCCACAATGATGATTCACAGCATATATATCCCTTTGTGTTGAATCATAGTAAGAGTGTATTTAGATCCCCAAATCCTTATTAAGCATCTTTGCCCTTATGTTTCATAAAAGGGGTTTTCTCTTCAGAGAAAATTTTGTTACTTATTTTCCTCTATCAACATCAATCACACCTTCTTACCTTTAGGGAACTTGTCAAATCTTTGAGAGGAAATCACGACATCGTCCACTATTGAATGAAGTGTGTTTCATTAAGAGCAAATTGCTGTTAAGTCATATCCTGAAAGTGAGTCGTTACTTTTAGAGGATAATTATAGAGGTGCTTCAGAAGAGAATCCAGTCAAACTCTTATTAGATTGATGCAGTTCCCTTGGGAACAGAGTTTTCATTTTCAATCCAGAAAAATTCACAAATATTAAACTTGCAGAATGACATATATGGGTTGCTTTTTAACAAGGGGTGGTGCTGATATGCATCTACTTCACTGACTTCCAAATTTAATTTAGTTGCATTTCCTTGAATTAACTACAGAAATAACCTTGGAGAGAGTAGAGGTTCAGTTCTGGACCACAGTGATAAAACAAATACCACAATAAATGGAGTCAAATGAATTTTTTGGTTTCCCAGTGCAAATTATTGAGGACACTGAAAAAATGGGGCTCACAAAACTGAACTTTAATAAAGGTTTCCAGGTTTCTGTCCCCAATCCAGAACAGAGAAGAGTATAAAAGAATAAACCGTGAGCCACGCAAGCATCTGTGCAAGGAGCCAGGCACTCACAACAATAATGTTCACTACCGTTCACAGTGTTTAGAAGTTATGTTTACACTATACTGTAGTCTATTCAGTGTGTAACAGCCTTAAGTCCAAAAAATGTACATGCCTTAATTTAAAAATACTTTATTGCAAAAAAATGCTAACCATCATCTGAGCTTTCCATGAGTTGTCATCTTTTTGCTGGTGGAGGGTCTTGTCTCAATGCTGGATAGTGGCTGACTCATCAGGGCTGTGGTTGCAGAAGGTCTGGGGGGGCGGCTGTGGCAATTTCTTAAAATAACAGTGATGTTTGCCACACTGATGGACTCTTCTTTTCAGGAACAATTTCTCTGTAGCATCCATGCTGTATTTTGATAGCATTTAACCTACAGCAGAACTTCTTTTAAAACTGGAGTCAATCCTCTCAAACCCTTCCACTGCTTTATCCACTGGGTTTATGTAGTATTCTAAATTCTTTGGATCATTTCAACAATCTTCACAGCATCTTCACCAGGAATAGATTCTATCTCAAGAAACCACTTTCTTTGCTCATCCATGAGAAGCAACTTTTCACTCATTTAAGTTTTATCATCACATTGCAACAATTCAGTCATATCTTCAGGCTCCACTCCTAATTCTGTTCTCTTGCTATTTCTACCACATCTGCAGTGGCTTCCTCCATTGAAGTCTGGAAACCCTCAAAGTCATCCATAAGGGCTGGAATCAACTTCTTCCAAACTCCTGTACGTGTCAATAGTTTAACCTCTTCCCATGAATCACTAATATTCTTAATGGAATCTAGAATAGTGAATACTTTCCAGAGATTTTAAATTTGCTTTGCCTAGATCCATCAGAGGAATCACTATCTATGGCAGCTATAGTCTTATGAAATGTATTTTTTTTTTAAGATTTTATTTATTTATTTGAGGGAGAGAGAGAGAGAGAGAGCACACAAGTTGGGGGGAGGGGCAAAGGGAGAGAGAGAAGAAGACTCCCCACTGAGCAGGGAGCCTGATGTGGAGCTTGATCCCAGGACCCCAGGATCATGACCTGAGCCAAAGGCAGATGCTTAACCGACTGAGCCACCCACGCGCCCCATGAAATGTATTTCTTAAAGAATAAGACTTCAAAGTCAAAATGACTCCTTGATCCATGGGCTACAGAATGGATGTTGTGTTAGCAGGTATGAAAACAACATTAATCTCACACATCTCCCTCAGAGCTCTTGCATGCCCAGGTGCACTGTCAATGATTGGTAATATTTTGAAAGGAATCTTTCTTTTCTGAGCAGTGTATCTCAAGAGGGGGTTTAAAATATTCAGTGAACCATGTGGTAGACAGACATGCTGTCATCCAGGTTTTGTTGTTCCATTTAGAGATCACAGGCAGAGTACATTTAGCATCTTTCTTGAGGGCCCTAGGATTTTTGGAGTGGTAAATGAGCATTAGCTCCAACTTAAAGTCACCTGCTGCATTAGCCCTTAACAGATAATCAGCCTGTCCTTTGAAGCCAGGCATTGACTTCTCCTCTCTAGTTATGAAAGTCCCAGATGGCATCTTTTTCCAACAGAAGGCTATTTTGTCTACATTGAAAACCTGCTGTTTGGTGAATTATCTTAGCTGGATCTTCTGGATAACTTGCTGCAGCTTCTCCATGAGCACTTGCTGCTTCACGTTGCACTTTTATGTTCTGGAGATGGCTTCTTTAGCCTTGTGAACCAACCTTTGCCAGCTTCAAACTGTCTTCTGCAGTTTCCTCACCTCTCTCAGCCTTCAAAGAATTGAAGAGAGTGAGGGCCTTGCTCTGGAGGAAGCTTTGACTTAAGGGAATGCTCTGGCTGGTTTGATTTTCCATCCAGGCCAATAAAGCTTTCTCCATATCAGCAGTAAGACTGCTTTGCTTTTGTAACATTTGTTTATGCAGTGGAATAGCACTTTTAATTTCCTTCAGGAACTTTTCCTTTGCATTTATAATTTGGCTAACTGATGCAAGAGGTGTGGTTTTGGGCCTCTCTGAGCTTTCAATATGCCTTCCTCACTAAGCTTAATCATTTCTAGCATTTGATTTAAAGTAAGAGATAATAACGGGAAGGCATCTCCTGGTAGATTTCTCTGACCTGATGATATCATATTATCCTATTCTTAGAGCTTTAGTTTGTCTGACTCCCAGCCCAAATCTGACATTTTTCTAGAAAGAGGACAATAATGTAAGATGAACTTTTGAGTGCACTGTTTAATTATGTCCTGTCCGATGGTGAAAGACTGTGGATGCAATCTCTAGTCTTTCCCCAGTTGCTCTGGCCACTTCACTCCTTGGCTGGTGTCCCATCATCTCCTCAATCTCTCAATGTTAGAGTGCCCCAGTTCAGTTCAGGAGCACTTCTCTCTGCCTGTGCTGATTCTCTGGCTGATGTCATCCTTCTTGTGGCTTTAAGCTCAATCTATATGTTACTGACTCCTAAATGTGTATCTCCATTCCTGACCTCTCTCTTGAACTCTGGACTTTTATATCCAATTCTCTATTTGACTTTCCTTGGATTTCCAAAAGCCATCTCAAACATATCCAAAGCAACTTCCAGCTCTCCTCCTTCAAAACCTGCTTCTTTTGTGGTTTTCCTATCTCAGTAAATAGCAATGACATGTTTTCCGTTGCTAAGGCACACTTTGCAATCGTCTTTGATTCCCGTATTTCCTTTCATATTCTCTGTACAATCTGACAGCAAATCCTCTCAGTTCGACCTTCAAAACATGTCCAGAATCTGAACACTTCTCACCACCCCTACTACCACCATCCTTGTCCAAGCCACTATCATCTCTCACCTGGAGGGCACAGTTGCCTTCTAACTGGCCTGCTTGCCTCCTCTCTCACTCCTACAATATAATCTTAATGCACTAGCCAGAGCCATCCTGTTCAAATGTTAGCTCACGTCACTCCTTTGCTCAAAAACATCCAATGGCATCCTTGACCTCAAAGTAAAAGGCAATCCTTACAGCACCTACGAAACCTCCCCTTAATCTGTTCTGCCCACTGCATCTCTTTGACTTCATCTTCTCCCACCTCCTTCCTCCCACCTTCCCTCTGCTCCTGTCACAAGGGCCTCCTCCTCTCTGTCCCCCAAGCCCTGCTGGGGTGCTCTCCTCTCTTGGGCCCTTTGTACTCACTTTCCCCTCTATCTGGAATGCTCTTTCCAAAGGTATTGACAAGACTCACTCCCTCTTCTCTTTCAGGGCCTTACTCAAATGTTACCTGTTTTATTTTCTCACTAACCACCAATACTACATGCTTTGCTTATGTGTCACTCACATTAAAACGTAAGCTCCAGGCAGGCAGAGATCTTTGCCTGTTTTGTTTTCTGGTGCGCCTGCATTACCTAGAGTGGTACCTGGCATGAAGCGGGTACTTACTGCGTAATTGAATGAGTAAATGTCTTGTTATCTTACATCATATTTTGTTCCAGGAGAGAGAAGATGGATGGGTGTGGATGGACAGAGAGGTAAAATGAGCCTGCAGATAAGCTGGTATGACCTGTCACTACCATGCCCCAGGCCCTTTCCAGAAAAGGCAGCATAAGCACCACGACAGAATTAGATAGAAATCTCCCATTTAAGCCTAAGGATAGCATATAATCATTACACATTTTATATTTCTCAGAAATTAAGTATTAAATAACACCTTTCACTGGGACACCTTAAAATGTGTTCCCCCAAAAAAGTAGCATAATTACATGTACTTATACACCTCTATTATACATCAGGTAGCAATAGAAGGCTTCATGGAGTCAAGATCTCTCAGCTTCTGACACCTTTGTATTGGAAAAGAAAATGTAGATGAGCCCAAGAACTAGTCTGACATTTACAATAAGCCATTTAGCTTTAGAAAGTCTATTATTGCCTGGCTTATTAGCATAAGAAAAAAGTGAAATGACTTGTAGACTGTCAACAGAGTACCATGGTGACCCTGGGCCAGTCGTTTACCTCAGCTAACCTCACGTGGTTCTTCCAGTCTACGTGGGCATGTCACGGTTGAACACACTAGTCAGGGAAGGCTCTGAGAAGGAAGTAGGGCTCACTCTTGGCAGTTAACCAAGAGTGTTTTCCTGAGGTCAAAGTCTGAGTGCCACAAGTACTTGGTGTTGACCACACGTACAATGAAAAGACAAGTGTTCTTGAGGAGACGGAGCCCCCACAAACTTGCTAGCCGTTCAGGGGGCGGCTTTGGAACCCTGGCCTCCTAACAGCATGCCCCTTGCACCTTCAGTCCTCTCTTCAGAAGCGCAGGACCTTCACTCTTCTTCCTTTCAAAACTGGCATACAAGAAAGCCACTCATCACAGATGAAACAAGCTGCCTCTTGCTAGGTTGTGATGTGTCCTTTTGGAGAGAGGAAAACCAGAAGCAAAGTGAATGAAGTGCCAGCCCCAAAGTATCAGGAATCAACAAGCAAGGTCCAGTCTCTGCTTTAGCAGACAGGACTTTGCCAGTGCCCTAGAGATAAAGCCTAGTAGGACAGACACTCACAGCCCCTATACCCCAAGCATGTACCTGCTCTACTTACTACAATTACTAACATTAAAATTAAAATTAATTAAAATTATCATCTCTGCCCATGGGTCTAAAATCTGAAGGAAATTCAACAGGTCTTCAAGCATGTACTCACAGACTTTGGCAGGACCTTAGAAGTCACTTTGTCCAACTTTCTCATTTTACAGATAAGGAAATTAAGGTTCCAAAAAGTTAACTGTTGGCCTGTGATCTCCTCAGTGCACATTCCATATCTTGATTTTGTGTGTGCTTGGAAATGACTGGACTGCATTTCTTGCAAAAGGCCCTATAATTCATCATAGTCATTCTGCACATCCTCTGAGTCTGAAACAGTAATATTTGACTGAGCCTGTCGATCAGGATGCTCTAAAAATGCCCAAGTTCTAGGAATATAGATTATATAATTAAAAAGTTTTCAAGTGGTGGGCGCGTGGGTGGCTCAGTTGGTTAAGCAACTGCCTTCAGCTCAGGTCGTGATCCTGGAGTCCCAGGATCGAGTCCCACATCGGGCTCCCCACTCAGTGGGGAGTCTGCTTCTCCCTCTGACCCTCTCCCCTCTCATGCTCTCTCTCACTCTCTCTCTCTCAAATAAATAAATAAAATCTTTAAAAAAAAAAAAAGTTTCAAGTGGGACCCAGGAGGAACTAACTTGTCATCTGACTCTACACTAGATTAGCCCCATGGCCACAGGCATAGATGGTAAATCGGTATTATCTGATTGACCAAAGAAAAAGCCTGGTGGTATGAAGAGGACACTGGATGGGAGAAGGCAGATAGCCCAGACTTCATCATAAGCTAGCCATTTCACTTTGGGCAAGCACTTCGTCTCTTTGGGACTTAGAAACCCTCCTAGTATGTATCCAAACTTCCTGTCATCTGCTAGGACATGGCAGATGGATGAGCAAAGCAAATGGACAGTAGTTTTGCTTTAAAGGTAAAATGCCTCTCTGGTTCAGTATCTCCTAATCTAGCAGAGACTTGAAGAAACAGATTGTCTGGAAAGGCTAAGAACACACTTGTGCTATCCCAAGACTTTCTAGTTCCTTTCTTTGGCCAGAAGATGGAACCAGGGTAGGAACCAAAAAGATCCTTCCCCCAAACTGATTTCAGTGATAGACCGTGATCCATACTTGGCCAGTGATGGTACCTACTCCCCCTAGCATTGGAAATAGGTCCAAAGGATAGAAAGGGAACCAAAGTAGACCCAATCTAAGTTGTTCCCTCAGACCGGTATACAGATCTTGGGAAATAAAATTCCTCTTCTCTGGAGCTAATAAGGTAGGGTAATGCAAGCCTGAAGTACAGTGGCTCATTCCCTTGGGACCATGGCAGGACACCATCAATCAGTGGGGAGATGAAGCCAACAAAGAAATAAACAGAGCTGAGAGAAAGACAATATTCCTTTTATACTGCCCGATACCTGGATCCAGCCATGCCTGAAGATGCTTGAGTCCAAAAAATTCTCTTTTATGCCTGAACTAGTTTGGCTGGGTTTCTGCCACTTTTGATTAAAAGGATCCTCTAATTTTTCAAATGAGGAAAGTGAGGTTCATATGAAGGGAGTGACTAACTCAAGGTCACATAGCACACTGGGGACAAAATTTGGACTTGAAATCAGGTCTAAGAGTTTCCATTCCAATGCATTTCCTATTTTACTGTGCTTTATATATACTGTCTTGTGAATTATTCAGCATTTTCTGAGTGATAGTACAGATAGTATTTTCATGCCATACTGCATCATGGCAAAATCCATTCATTCATTTAAACAAAAGATGGAGAATCATTTATTAAGGATTCTATGACACAAGAAGAGAGCTTAGACTAATTGACTTGTGTCTAGGTTAAGTCCAAATAAAAGATTCAATTATGTCAGGATCAAAGGTAGAAATCATGGACTCGATTCTATTTCCCACCCCCCACCCCCGCCCCAGAACAATCTGCTTTGTTCTAGGCATGGCAACAGGGTCTTCCATCAATGTGTTCATGTGTAGTTACCTCACAGTGGGCTTCATGCATAGGTGAAATTCAGTAAGTCCTGAAAGGAGAGAAGGAAGGAAGGGAGATAAGAAGGAAGAGAAAGAGGAAAGGCGAAGAAAAGTAGAGTGCGTTTCAAGTAAAAATTAACTGTTATTTTCTCTTGTTGAGCAGAGCTCATATTACATCATGTCTTGTAGCAGTCTTACAATATGTCTGTGAAATCCAGTCTACTATGCAACCAATGCTTTTTCGAAATTGAACAGAAGAAACCTCAAGCTGGAGCCACAGATCATGAACCCGTCTTAGTAGCACTGAATATTTAGAAGCAAATGAGGTAACTAACAGCGGTGACCCTTGATGAATACCCTGATTGTAGCAGTTCTGTGAACTGGTTACAACAGGGTTTAGTCATGCTCAGTAATACTCATTTACAAGGGCTACACATTAGAGTAAACTGTGTGAAAGTGGCCGGTTCCTGGATTTAGTAACATGATGAATAATGTTTTAGGAAACTTGAACACTTGATGATGAATAGATGTTAAGAATATTCTATTTGAATTATTGTTTAGTGGATGTTATATTATTCTTTGTGATCAGAATTTTTAAACCACAAACAGGATATAGAGAAATGGTAAAAAAAAAAAAAAAAAAAAAGTTTTCAGAGTCAGAAGATAAGATGATCATCAAAAGAATGTGTTTCTCATGGCCTTGTAAAGATACTCCACCACTTTAAAACTTGATCTTTCCTAGTTTTACACTGAGTAATGGAAGGCCAAAGATTCCACAGCATCATAATCATGCAGCTGATAGGCATCTTTTATATCATGCTATCTTCAGCTGAAATTTAAACACTATAAAAACGAAAGGGGGAGGGGCACCTGGGTGGCTCAGTCCTTAAGCGACTGCCTTCGGCTCAGGTCACGATCCCAGGGTCCTGGGATCGAGCCCCACATCAGGCTCCCTGCTCCGCAAGAAGCCTGCTTCTCCCTCTCCCACTCCCCGTGCTTGTGTTCCCTCTCTCGCTGTGTCTCTCTCTGTCAAATAAATAAAATCTTTAAAAAAAAAAAAAAAAACGAAAGGGGGAGATATTTCACTATCACCCTGACTGAATTAGCAAAATAGAATATATTGTATGATTTATTTATTAAAATTAGGTTTTCTTTAGGTAAGAAATCTTCAGCCTAACTTATATGGTAATCTAGAAGATCTCATCACACTTATAAGTGGGTTTTTATTGATCTTTCTATCAATAATTTTATATTCTACACAGAGTACGTTATAGTAACAGTTTTTGAACTTTTGAAAGATTTATAAAAAATTAAGTATGAATTTTGTTAAGATTCACTGATGGCTGAAAACCTTACAATGTGAGTGCGTGATCTGCCGTCCAGCAAACTGTTGGAGGGTTTCCGGTGTTTATTGTTCCATGCGCATGTTTGCAGATCCACAACACTGTCTCTGGAGAAATACTAAAATCTTAGCTTTGCTGGTCAGCAATTTGCAGTCCTTTTATGAGATGCCTACAGTAGCCCCACATGCAATCTTCACCACTGATTCTTTAATTCAAGGGTTTGTTCAACAAATATGTGCCATTCACTATTCAAGACTCTGAAAGCAGAGCTGTACCATAAAGAAATGGTCCCTGCTTTGGGAACTTTTATTCTTGTGTGAGAAAGGAGAGACAAGGAACAAATGAATGAATACATGAAAAAGAAGATTTAGAGGTTCATAATTGCTATCAAGAAAGCAACACAGGTAATATGATCGAGGGTATGGGAGGATGGCAGCATGAATAGGGTCATGTGGGAAAATCCTTACTGAGGAGGGGCCAACCGAGCCCAAACCTGGAAGAAGGAAAGAAGCCAGCCTGCATTTCCCTGTCTGAGAATAGCAAGAGCCCAAAGGATAGACCGGCATTGCACAGAGGAAAATAAACAATGGCTATCAGCAAATGTGACAAGGCTAGAGGTGGAAGCAGGGGTCCCAGCATGTAGGACATCATAGGCATGGTGGGAAATTGATATTCTACGGGTTTGGGGAAGCTATTGAGGGTCTTCAAGCAGGGCAATAATATCTGATTTATGTTTTAAAAAGATCACTCTGGGTGCAGGTAGATAAATGATCATAAGGAGGAGCACAGGAATGAGGAGGGTTACTGGCTCATTTGGAGCTTGGATCCCACACAATGATGCCAGGCAGAGAGGGTGAGTGGGGGGTTGAAATCTAGCCTTTGTGCCATACCCCAAGCCCTATGTCCAGCCTGAGGCCACATTCACCTGTACAGAGGGGTATCTTTTTCTATCACACACAAGGTACCAGATGGGCATGAATGAGAACAGAGGGGAAGGTATTCGAGTAATCTCTGCAAGGATAAAATGATAGTGGAGAAAGAGAGAAGTGGGCCTAGGCTATATCTAGAGGTAGAGCTTGCAGGGCTTCCTGACAGATTAGATGGGAGGGTGAGGGGAACGGAGAAATCAACAGTGAACCCTAAACCCATGGGGTATGTGCTACCACTGACTGAGGTAGGGAAAACTGGGAGTGGAACAGGGTTCTTTTTAGGAGAGAGGGCAAGAATTCATGTTGAGCTCGATTTAGTCCAAGATACATGCTAGATGTCAAACAATCAGATACATGAGCTGAGGGAATCTGCGATTCCAGAAGTATAAAGGAATTATAGCCTCTTCTCAGGTCTTCCTCATGATGCCTGACCACCCCCAGAGGGAGGGAACTAGAGTTAGTCTAGACTAGTATTCCTCATCCAACGGAAGACTTTAAATAGGTTGAAACTCTCAGATTTCCATCCCTGCACACTTCTCTCCCTCAAGGCGGTGGGAGACCCTGGTGCCCTCCCAGCCGTGCCTGGAGGCAGTCTTTGTCTCTTCTGGCATCCTCTGCCTCCTGTGGACCTGGTCCCTGCTCGCCCTGCTGGCATTCACTGCTGATGCTGGCAGCCAGTGTGGCTTGCTTGGTGAGGGCTCTGAGACACCCTGGCTGACTCAGCCTATGCCAACTGACCCTGTACACCTGTCTGGCTGTCTGCCATATTCTCCACCCAATTCCTGCCCCAAACACCCACCTTGGCCCTATGGATGTTTATTAGCTCCCTATCCAGCCATGATCTGTGGACACATTGCCAACATGTGGGAATTTCTGAGTTCCATCCTCACTATGTGGGAACTGGGGATAGCTTTAGAGAGCTACCTCCCAGCCTATCTCTACCTGACCATGCCATACCACTGACGTTACTCAGGTATGTTCATCCACCATCTGCTCCCCAACACCAAGGTTGCCATAAAGGCTAGCTAGGTGATGCTCTCCATTCAGAGCTTCCAAAATAAAATGGGCAAGGATACTCAGCACTGTCCACAAGAGTGGTAACACACCTCCCTCTGCCTAAGTGAGAGTTCAGCAAGGGAAGATCGCACCCGTGTCTCTTTCTGCCTCTTCTGCCCTATCTTCTTTTCCATATAATCCCTTAATACCAGAAGAGGTGGGCTTCCAACTTTCATTCCTCTTGGTCTCTTCCTCTCCTGCCCTGGGCTTCACAGCCCAGCCGGCAAAGTCAGGTGGCAATCGTCTCTTTATATACCAAGTCCTAATATATTGGAAGATAGAAAAATTCCTTCTGGTCTCACTGCTAAACCTTGATGGCTGAGGGAGTGTGAAAAGTGGTGATATGATTCCCCACAGGGAAACAAAATCTGGACATATTTAAATATATTACACTTGTAATGCAAATTTGTAGTTTGTAGCCCAGTGAAGCTGTCAGCAAGAGATATAATTTGAGAGTCATCAGCATGTGGACGGGGTAAAGTCAGGAATGAAGGAGACATCTATGTCATGATAAAGAAGAGCTGAGAGTCCAGCACTGAGTACTGGGGTAACTCAATAGGGAGAGGCTGAAAAGGAGGCAAAGAGCCAGCAAAGGATACAGAGAGATGGTGTATGACATAGGGAGAAAGTCAAGAGCATGTGGTGTCACTGAGGCCATGAGAGGAGCAAGTTTCCAGGGGAAGGGAGCACTCAGCAGCATCAAATGTTCCCAGGAGGTCCAGACTGTGAAAGGATCCTAACCCACACTCTGATCCTGACCCTGACCCTGCCACAAACCTTCAACTCTTTCTTAGAAGGATAATGAGACAAATTGAAATTAATAATAATAATTTTAAAAAATACCTTATCTAAAAGGGCCAGTGGCAACAAAACTTCATAAAATCGTGTCACCATTTTTAATTAAGATGATGCTCTATTCAGAGAACGCCGTGCTCTTTCAGCCAAACTGAAACCTCATCAGGATGACTGAATTAATGAACAGTGGTGATTGGAGATCCCCCACTATTACTGAGAACTTTTAGAGGTACTCCGCAGGATCCTTTAGCCTGCTTCTTATGAAGCATCATGAGAAGCAGAGCAATGCTTCTTTCTTTGTTTTGCTTATCTTTTTCTGAAATCAACTTGGAAAACACATTTGTCTCTCATTCTTTCAAACACCAAAGTACAGGGTTTTGTGGGTGGGGCCTCTGCTGGGTGCTATGCTTGGTGTCCCAGGTGCTCTGGAGACAGCAGAAGTATAATCAGAGGTAGAGTCTCCTTTTCCACAAAAAGGAGCTTTGAAATAAAGCCTTGGGGTGTGCATGATACCCATGTCCTGCATCTGCCCACCATTGTTCTGAATTTCTGGTGCCCACCATCCCTATCCTGACCTTCACTTTCAGTTGTGACTGTGACCATAGTAGGAATTTTATTGATTTTCTCTGTTCCACTTTATCTATTTAATCAAACTGGATTATCTAGACTATGGAAATAATAATCCATGAATAGTGTTTTGAGTGCAGAGTTTGAACTATTTACTTTAATGGTCAGCCTCTGAGGCAGAATGAAAATGCAAAGAGAATGAGTTGAATCCTGACTCTGTCTCTCACTAGCTGAATGACCGTGGAGGTCTAACTAACATGGCAGGTGTGTGAATAGGTGGTGAGAAGCCTGGCCTCTAACTTGGGCTGGGTTTTTAGAACCTGTCACTAGCCGTGGAGGGGGAGCAGAGCTTGCCATGATTGTGGGGTGAAAGACTGAGTCAGAGACTAAAAAGAGAGTCACCTTGAATAATTCCATCCAAGGGAGCAGGACAGAGAAGTAGAAACGGAGACTGAAGCCAATAGTTTGCATTTAGGGCCAACTCGATAGTTAACCCATCTGAGGGGGGTGCACAGGAAGTGGGTCCCGCTACAATCCTAAAGTGCGGCTACACAGAGCCCTGTCTCCTCTGAGATGGAGACCAGAAGGCGGCTCTGTGATGGCTGATGTCCAACTTCCAAGTTGAGAAGGAGACCTGGCTCTTGCGATAAGGTGGAATTCCACCCAAGTAGCTCTCCACACTGCTGACTGCACTGTCCCTGTCCTGAACAAACTACTCAATCTCTCAGCTGCTGGAGAAAAACATACATCTAAATGTGTCTTCTCTTTTTGTTAAGGACAGACAGAAACTGCACTGGCTTACACAGGTTCTGTTAGGACCCATCTCAGTTCAGATTATCTTTCTGAACAACTGTTCTTATGTATCAGCAGAGCAAAAAATTACCAGATATATAAAAATACTCAGCAGTTTAAACAGAACATTCAGAGTGAATAACCCTGAGTAAAAAAAAAACAAAAGAACTTCTTCTCCCTCCTGTTTCCTCTGTATTTATTTATTTTTTTATAATTCTTATTCTTACATTGCATTGATAAAATGAGAGCAGGCTATTATGGCAAGGAAGCATAACAATTCTTGAAGATAAAAATTATAACTGCAAAACTGAAAAGAAAAGTGGAATCCCAGTAGCAGTAAGCACGGCCAGCTTCCATCTTGCTTTCTAATGCCATTCTCCAGTAAAAGGAATCAGCATTCTTTGGAGAAATGGCTGATTCCAGGGCTGGCACAGAAAGTAGACAATACAAACCTGGAACATCTTGAGGTGCCAGAAAGTAATGTGCTCACAAAACAGAAACAGAAAAGCCACAATAACGGGGTCAAAAGGGACAGAGGAGACAAATGAAACAGCTCCCAATGGTCAAAGCTGCAACAATATGAGCAACAAAATAAATAAAGCAATAATGGATTGCAACCCAAAATGTAAAATAAATACCCGTGAGTCCATACTGATATAAATAAATGGGAGGACAAAAGTGCCACACAGAATAATCCCAAATAATTTATGTAGATACTCAGCCCCCAAGGAAGTGAAACCTAACTCCCCACTCCTTATGTGTGGGCTGTGTATGGTGACTTTCTTCCAAAGACTACAGTATGGAAAGAGGGGAAAAGAGAAATCAACCGTGGAGAAATCTGACAACACTGTCTCCGCCAGATGATCAAGGCCAACATCAACAGGGATAAGTCATGTTGATGTATGTATTCTTGATATGATGTGATGGAAATAAAACTTTATTTCTGTGGTCTTCCTCCCTAACCTCAGTTTAATCATGAGAAAAACATCAAGCAAATCCCAACGGAAGGACATTCTACAAAATACCTAACGAGTACTCCTCAAAACTGTCAAGGTCATCAAAAATAAAGTCAGTCTTGAGAAACTGTCACAGCTTCAAGGAGCCTAAGGATACAAAAATGACTAAATGTAATGAGGTGTTCTGGATGGGATGCTGGACATTAAGGACATAAGTAAAAACAAAGGAAATGTGAATTAAGGTATGGACTTTAGTTAGAAATAACGTGTCAATATTGTTTTGCTAATTGTAACAAATATGTGGTATTTATGTAACAAATGTAAGGGGTTAACAATAGGGGAAACTAGATGTGGGGTATATGAGAACTTTCTGTACTACATTCACCATTGTCTTGTAAATCTTAATCTGCTCTAATAGAAAAACTTTATTAAAGATCAAAAAAGAAGACAGAAAGACACTGGTAAAGTGTGGGAGAGAGTAGGCTGCTTTTGGGTTCTGGCAGTGGGTGTCAGATTTTGGAGAAAGAGGAGCTGGATGGCTGTATCCAGGGTAGAAAAACTTCAGAGGAAGTGAAAGTTTCAGTGGAATTTTTAATTAATTTAATCTTAGTGGAAAATGTAAGGCCATTTTATGTGTCTTCGTGATTTGTATGTATCACCTTTCTTCCTCATTTTTATAAGAAAATGGTGCAAAGTGGGCTTCATGAGCTTGTTACTTACTTTGTGGAATGTATATTAAAATTTAAAAATATTAAAATATTCACTGATGGAAAAAAAAAACACCCTCAATAGAGGCTTTTAAGCAACAGATTGGGTTCTGCAGATAAATGAATTAGCAATTAAAAGACCCAATCCAGAAGTTCCCTCAAAAATCAGAAGTAAGAACAATGGTAAGAAATTAAAGGGAAAAACAAAGGCATGAGAAATACGCTTAGGAGATTTCAATCTGTGTACAATAGGAATTATAGAAGGAGAAAAAAGAGAACTGGAGATCAATGAACTAAAAGAAAGATTTTTACTGGAGAAAGACTATGATCTTAAGATCAAATGGGCTATGTGCTGGTCAGGAAAAAAAAAAAGCATAATAGCCATAACTAGACAAATTCTGGTAAAATTTCTGAGTTTCAAGGATGAAGATCATGCAGACAGAAAGGGAAAGGTTTCCAAAAAGGTTTCCTACAGAGGAAAAAACAACAGGAACTTCATCAAAGATGGAATTAAAAATTGAAATTACAGACTATTAAGAAATTAATGCAAATAAGCAAATACCAAAATCTACGCAATGCTGCCCAGGCTGTGTTCCAAAGAAGATGGCTCTTAATCTGCTAACAGCTGTGTAATCCTGGGAAAGTTACTTAACTTTTTCAAGCTTCAATCCCTCATCTTTAAATAATAGTATCAGTTACTTCCATGGTGCTAATTATGTGCCAGACACTGTTCTGGGGGCTTTAAGTACTAATTTATCCCCCACAGCAGCCCTATAATGTAGAGGACATGATTAATCCATTTTATAGCTGAGGAAATAAGCACAGAGAAGTCACTTGCACAAGGTCACAGAGTTAGAAGTAACAGGAGCCATCTAGCATGAGTCTGCACTCATCACCACCAAGCTATAAAGACTTCTTATGAAGCTTCATGCAGTGTTATGAGGATTCAGTGGGATAATGCAAATAAAACAGGTAGCACTCTGCTTGCCATACAGTGTACTCAGTAACTGAAGCTACTGTTTAAAAAATGAAGCAAACATACAACTCAAGGAGCTACAAGAGGAACAACAAAATAAATCCAAATCCAGTAAGAAGGAATGCAAGTACATAAAATGCTAATTTGGAAAGCTAAGAAAAATCATGCACAGAGTTGATAAATAAAAGCCTAACCTGAATATCTGAAAATAATCAAATATACAAATTTCTTACGAGTTTTTTCAAAGAGAAAACGTGGGTAAAATGCACAATCTCACCACTTTGTTAGCATAAATCTGGAGTCCTTTTCTAGGAAAATGCACATAAAAAATTAAGAAGCAAGAAAACCTAAAAGAGCAGCACTAAAAAGAGAAAAACCAGAAAATTCCAAAAAGTTAATGCCCAAAGGCCATCAGATCCAGGTTTTCCGGACAGGTTTATCAGAACTTAATTCATTCCGCAATTTTTTTTTTTTTTAAGAAACTTTATTTTCCATCAAGCTTATTTCCATTTTCTGCTTAGGAGTCTGGAAAAACAGGGGTGCCTGGGTGGCTCAGTTGGGTTGTGCGTAGAACTCTTGGTTTCTGTTCACGACCTGGTCTCCGGGTTGTGAAATCGAGCCCTGCGCACGGAGCCTGCTTAGGATTCTCTCTCTCCCTCTCTCTCTGCCCCTCCCCCCACATTCGCACGCATGCGTGCCTGTCCGTGTGTGCTCGCTCTCTCTCGTTCTCTCTCTCAAATAAATAAATAAAATCTTAAAAAAAAAAAAAAGAGTCTGGAAAAACAGCTTAAGACCACTGGGTGGTTGTTCCTACCCATTAGCTGCGGTCCAGTCCTCAGTGGCGATGGAGGGCTGCAGTCTTCTGCAGGGATGGGCTCAATAAGCACAAAGGCACCCACTCCCTTCAGACAAGCCTCACGTCAGGGTGAGTAGCCGTAAGTTAGGTAGCTGGAGCAGTCCATGCACCCTGAAGTTGCGCCCAGATCAACCCCTTTCAGCAGCCCCCTACTCTTCCTTCTGAAGGACCTCCCAGAACTAGAGGTTAGGCACGGCCTCTCGCCAGTGCGCATGGGAAACAGTGCTGCACATGCGCAGAACTGCCCGGGCCAGCATTTCCCGCGCCCCCCCCCCCGACCGCTGAGAGAGCGCCCCTGTGGCCGCAGGGGATGGCAGTGTCCCCAAAGCACAGAGGAGAGTCTACATTACACAGGGCGATGGTAGGCAGGTTAATTAAGAGGCCTCCATGAGGGGCTGGTGGTCAACCCTGGGGTCAGTAAGACCAGAAGTCACGGCTCCCGGCTCTGGTGAGGGAAGGTTCCCGGAGCGAAGGGGCCAGCAGCAGGGGCCGCTCGAAAGGCAGCAGCAAACTTCCGGACAGCCCAACAGTCAGTGTTCCTGGAGGGTATAGGACACCCACGTCAGTCAGGTTTTCATGGCACGAGCTGCCAGCAGAAACTTCTAGGTTCTCTTCAGATTTATGACGTAGATGCCATCGCTGTTCCTTTTGCAAATGCCCTGTTCCATTTGGAAGTCAAGGTTGGTGCCACCTAAGTGGGTTCCTGCTGCAAGGAATTTGAGGACATCTTCCTCCTTCCTCTGCAGGACATCAAGCGCTTTGGACATTGTGAAAGTTTCCCTTTAAGTTATGACGGGTACCCAGAACAATGCCGTATGGACCCCTTTCTGGGTCCCACAGAAAGGCCAGGAAATATTCCAGTTGCTGTTCTAATTGCTGTGTCCTGGGGGCTGTTTTGTCACCGGGTTTGTGGAGATGAGCAAGAAATATCCCTTGCTCTCCACAGAGGAGTAAGGGAACAAAAAAATATTCTCATGCTATTTATACTCTTCCAAAGTACAGAAAAAGATGGAAAGCTTCCTAATTCACATTAGAAGGGTAGGGTAACACTGACCAAAACCCTGACCACACACACACACACACACAAAAGGGGAAATTAAGAATGAACTCACTTACAAATGTAGATGATGTAGGTAATGTGTTAGCCATTTCCCCTTCTGAAAGAGAATTTGACCTTACCATTAATCTTTTTTAGCTTTGTTCCCCTGAAAACCAAATGAAGGTAAAACATCAAGTAGGCCTGATTGGCAAAATGTATCTAGACTGGGAGGAGTCTAAATGAACTATAAATTCCTCATGGGGACACCACAGCCTTGGGCTCCCAAGTGCAGGGGCCTTAGAAGCTACACCTACAGAGTTTTTCCAAGAGATATTGGCAACCATGGGCACAAGGTTTTTAAGCCAGGATCATGCCCATCCCCTCCAAACGGGAGTTTGCTTCACACCTGAGCCATCTCATCTAGACGGCTAAATGGATAGCTCCTGGATGACTGTAAGGATCTTTCCCAGTGAGAGGAACAGCTAACGCTGTCATCTTGGCAAACTATGCTCCATCTACTCTTCAGAGATACATACAAAGTGTAACCTATGATGGTCTTATGAGTCTGAATGCTTAGTTGAGCCTACGTTTTGTTGAGTGTTTGAGTCTAAGAAGACCTCCCAGTGGGTATTGAAGATAAAAATCCAAAAGAAAAGAATAGCAAAATGAATGCAGCATTTTTTTTTAAATGGTGATATAGTATGACCAAATAGAACTTATTGCAGGAATGTAAGGATGGTTCAACATTTGGTAATCTATTAAAATAGTTTATCACATGAATTACTGAAAAGATAAAAATCATGATCCTGATGGGAACTGAAAAGATACTTGATAAAATTCAGCTATCATTTCTAATAATTTAGTCAACTAGAAATTCAAAACTATTCCCTAATATGAAATCAATAGCAAGCATGATATTTAAATGGAAAACATTGAAAGCATCCCAGTAAAATGAAGAAAATGGCAGCAATGCTTGCTACTATTAAAAAAAAAAAAAAAGGAAAGAAACAAAGAACAAAAGAAAGAAAAAAAACAAGATATAGTATTCTAAAGGAATTGATTACAGCATCAGGGATCAGCTAACTTGGGCTGGCTCCCTGGTTTTTTTCATTTGTTTGTTTTGTTTTTTGCCTATTTTTCTTTTAAACAAAGTTTTATTGGACAAAGCCATACTCATTGATTTACATTATGTCTATAGCTACTTTCCTGCTACAACCAAAGAGTTCAGTAGTTACAAACAGACACCATATGGTCTACAAAGTTCAAAATATTTACTATTGGATATTTAAAAATATTTACTCTTGGATATATAAAAAAGTTTAAAGAGGATCATTATTTTCAAATGAAAACATCCACTTAAGGAAAAAAACCAGAGAGAATCAGCTGAAAATCATTAGAACTAATAAGAGGATTCAGTAGTTGGTGGGTATAAGATAAAGATATAATATTAATAAATCTATTGTGTTAGATTGCATCATTTGGCCCTAATTCATCAGTCCTCCCCATAGCCAAGTTCTTTGCCATTTAACTGTTCAGTGTGCCCTCACCCTGGCAAGGTGACCTGCTTTGCTCACTGATCAGTTCTATGGCTTGCTTTGATATTGGGATGTTGGCAGAAGTGATGCCAACAGAGGCTTGAGATGAAACTGAGCACTGGCCTTATTCCTCTTATACTTCCTCCACTACCATGAGCATAATGTTTCTGGATTATCTCACTGGTCTTGTGTATGTGGGAGCTGATATGCTCCAACCAATACAGCTGATATCTAGAATCTGCCTTCAGGCCTAAAACCATACTTTCATATACTGATTGCATTGAGTGGACTTGAAATATAGTCTATGTTGTTGGGTCAGCAGAAACAGAGATCAATATATGGCATAGCAGACGAGAGCACAGACTCTGGGATCAGATAAATCCAGTTCAAGTTGCTAGCTGTGTGATTAAGGCAACCCTCTTAGCCTCTCTGGGCTTCAACATCTGTAAAGTGGGGCTAATAAAGACTGTGCAGAAGGCAGAGGGACATAATATATATAAAGTGTTTAATATATTACCTTGCATATAGTAAGGGTTCAGCAAATTCTAGTGCCTTCCCCAATGTGACCCAAAACAGGAGTTCTCATCCTTTCTTAATTAGATGTACACCAATAAATTGTCCACTGTAAGGGGTGGGAGTGGGTCCCTCAGGCTCTAAGAAACATAGGGGCAGGTTTCAGCTAATAATGGGTTGTATCAGTGGGGGAAAAAAAAAAGTGCATTTACAAGGATGGCCTGGATTATTATTCATTGACGGTGAGGAGAAGCAGAAGCCGAAAAGAGAGGAATGGAGCCCAGATCTTGGAGCTCTGGAAATTGCTTAGAAGCTAAACTTGGAGCAGTGCACCCCGGGTCCATGAGAACCAGAATGTGTGTCAGAGGAATGCGAGGGGAGAGGTCCAGAGCACCACCTAGAAGTCACCTTCCCTGGGGGAGAATCCCCTGCAGGGATAACAGTATCCAGTGGGGCTTGCCCCTCACAGTTGGTTGGGAAATAATGACTTAGAAATAACTATTTGATTAAGAAATTAGTGCTTGAGGATTCTCATAACTAGTTATCTCTTGGCTGTTTAAAGGAAAAGGCCAAATGGGTTTTACTTAGAAATTTTGTGTCTTTTCTGTGTGTGTCATTTCATGCTGTGGCTTCCTAGAACAAATAACCATGTTGTTTTATTCCTAGAGCAATAATCCATGACACATGGGGGTTTAATCACAAAATAAAAATGTCAAACTTTATCTTTGAAACAAAATAAATGGTTGAGTATTGTCTTTTCTCATTTATTGTAAAATATGTTATCTACACTAAATCTTGGTAAGCATCCCACTCTCCAATCTTCTTGATATTTAAAACAGGTGAGTAAGTAATTTCTCAGCTTGGTGTATTTCCTCTGAAGGAGATCATTTGCTTACTTACATTCTGGTATCACAATAAATCCTAAAAGCTAAACCTCAAAAGCTGTAGACTTTGCTAGATAAACATCTGCTGTTGTAACGGTGTTTTAAACTGCAGAGCTGCCATTTAAATATTCTTAGTTCTTTTCATTTTTATAACTGAGTGGCTGGGAAGATAGAAAAGAATTGTAAAGAATGGTCACCTCTCTCTCCCTGTTTCTTCATCTACAGAGTCAGAGTTCCCACACCTGACATGCATTCCTCATGTAGTGACTATGAGAACTGGAAGGGAGAAGAAATTAAAAAGCTCTCCAAAGTTCTGAAGGGACTGCCCTGCAGGAGGGTGTATTTTGTTGATTGCTTCCTCACTCTTCAAATGCTTTCCTTGCTCAGGTTTTATGAATGTTATATCTGTTCTTTGTTACTGATATACTGGGAACATGTCTTGGTCATTTCATAAATAATATACATTAAATGCATTTTTACAAAATTAAAGTTATTCGTCATTCATTCACTTAACCAGCAATTCCTGAGCACTTAGTATAGACCATGCCCTGGGAATACAATAATGAACCAGACTCCAACCTCATACCCTTCTCATAGAACTCAATCCCACTTCGAGGAATAGACACAAGACAGGATCATGCAGATTGCAATGACTGTTGTGGTTATGGAGGGCATCATGGAGAAAGTGGCATTTGAGTAGAAGCCTGAAGGATGAGAACAAGCCATACATGGAAGAGCTGAAGAAGAATATTCCAGGCAGAGCTTAGTAAGAACAAAGGCCTGGAGGCTGGAAATAGAAAGCAACCAATGTGACTATCAGGTGGGAGCTAAGAGGAAGAGCAGAATATGAGCAGAGTCTGGACCAGACCAGATCACATTTCCAAGTGGAAATGTGGTTCCCTCTTGAGGAAGCATCCCAAATTGAATACTTCTATCCTTCTATGAGGTGGGACTGAGTAATCCTTCCCGTGTGGGTGAGTGTTGGTGGTACATGGATGCTTGGAAAGGCTAGGTAACCCGCCCAAGGAGCACCCATGTCCACTGACGACATTTCCCTGCAACAGTACTTGGGGGTAGATACGAGGGTGGGTGACCCAAGGCCAGTTGGTCAGGCCAGGATTTGGCCCAGAGAGAAAGGAATGTCAGTTCACCCACTTTTCTCCTGACTGCAATATGTGGGGCTCTTCCCCTAAACCAGGACCTACCTGAGATACCGTTGATGGTAGGTACCTGGCTACACCAAGAGAAGACCTTTGGCTCATGGGGCCAGGAAGCTCACTCTACAGCCCGCTGCAGAAGATGATGGGCCTCCAACATTTCAGAGAACCTGGCAGCCGATGATTCCAGAGCTTCCCCTGCCCTCCCCTCTGTACAGAGCTCTAAGCTGAATAACCGGAAGGGCAACAGGAAAAGAGGCCCTGAGGCCACCAACTCCTAGCTCCACATTTCCGGGAGGGGAAGATCATAGATGACGTCTACTGAAAATGTGGAATGTGCCATGCGAAGTACACCAGGGGCAGGTCCTCTGTCTGTAAAAGACCAGACAGTAAGTATGTTATGCTGTTCTTTGTTAATTATTTTTCAATCAACCCTTCAAAACAATTCTTGGTTTGTAGGCCTTACACTGCATCTGGCCAAGTGGGTTATGGTTGGTTGACGTCTACACCAGACTACATTGTCCCATCAAACGTCAAACTTAAGCACTGAGGAAACATTTCTTTCACTCTTCACAAGACTCTTCTGAGGTAGGCCTTACATGACAACTGCAATCCCATCCTCCTCCCCATCCTCCACATCCACATCTTTGTTTTACAGTCAGGAAACAGAAGGATGGGAGGCCAAGCAACTTGCCCACGTCCATATGGCCAGCAAGTGACAGAAGTAAGATTGGAACCCAGGCAGTCTGATCACAGGGTCACAGGTGTTAACCACTACGCTCTCCTATCCCCCGCTGGTAACTGAACAAGCCCACTTTTCCTCCATATAGCCTCCATCTGTACAGTGAGAGGGGCAGTGTAGTGTTTTCCTCCGTGTGGGAGGCACGGCTGAAGCAGTGGGAAATGATTGCCACGCCTCAAGCGCACGGCGTTAAGTAATACTGATCTACACAATGGGAAGGTGATTGCCTTTTCAAGTCTCTTTTAGGTCTTCTAATGATGTTAGGAGAAAAAGGTTCAATCTGATGCTGACACATCTTTGACATTTCTCTAGCTCGTGCCACTTTCCGTTTTTAGAAGAGATTTCCATTTTTACTGAGCCTCAAGCCGCAGGGTCTTCCGTAGGCAACGATACCTAGCTAGAATTTAGTAGCTCTATTGTAGTTCCATTGTAACCTTCTACTGTTGCTCTCATGATCTTATTTTTCTTGTTTTTTTAAAGACTATTTCTTTCTGTAAAGTGTTTGTGTTGCAATTGCTACAATTCTCTTGTCCATTCCTGCATAGTTATGAGATGGCCTCAGAAGCTCTTGCCATCACATCCACTCTCAAATTGCAATAAGGGGGTAAAGGGCAGGTCTCAGCTACTTTTGCCTCCTGTTAACCAGAAAAGCTAATGAATTCTAGGGGCATTGTATTGATCAGAACACGTCACCTGCCCCCCTGCAGCACCGCAGCAGAGAGACTGAAAAAGTGGGTGTTCGGCTGGGTCCGTTGCCACCCCGAACTAGTGAGGGTTCTATCAGCAAGAAAAGGGCATCGCTACCAGACTCTGTAATAAAAGTGTTTGCCATAGGCTGGTGGGCCTCTGTAACTTCTCCTTACTGCCTGCAGGGGACAGGCATGGAGCTGCAGGAGGGTTTGGGGAAGTTAGCAAAAAGCCAATTTCCCTTGTTTGCTACCAAGAGACCTCCCTTCCCCATCGTCCGTCACCCCTCCTAAGGAATGGCACGAACGGGAGCAGCAGTAATACCACACACTGTGACAGCGCTGGTCAGAAAATCGTACGAATTTGTTCCACTCGCTAGTATGGCTCAAAGGGCTAAGCCAAAGGGTCCCCACTTTTTCAGTCTCTAGTGTGTGGAAGATACATTTTCTTAAGCCCACACACCTCCAAATACATGCCCCAGAAACTAGATGGGAAACCTTATAAAATCATAGTTTTTGTGTACCTTTCTTACTATTTCAAAAACTGCTTTTCACATTAATGTTTTGATTCAACAAGCATTTAGTGATAGCCCACTGTTCCTCAGGGGCCTGCCCAGAGGCTGAGGATATAAGGGTGAACCAGACACATAGGGGGCATATATCCCGGTGGGAGAGAAAGATAACAAACACACAGAGAAGCAGGAGAGCAGGATTATGAGCTGAACCTGGGAGCCAGACTTCTGGGCTTCAGTATGAAATTTGTTGCTACCTGGCTGTGTGGCTTTGGGAAAACTACTTGCGTCTCTGTGCCTCAGCTTCCCCATCTATAAAATAATGGGGGTAATCATAGTATTTATCTCATAGGGTGACAGTGAGACAACTTTCTGGCTCATAGTGATAAAAACAGCCACATCAAAGGGCCAGGAAGCTAAGATACAATGTTTTAAAAGATAAAAAATGGGCTCAGGTCATGATCTCGAGGTAGTGAGATTGAGCCCCGTGTCAGGCCCTGCACTCAGCAGGGAGTTTACTGGAGATTCTCTCTCCCTCTGTGCCTCCCCTAACTCTCTCTCTCTCAAATAAATAAATAAATCTTAAAAAAAAAAAAAGATAAAAAATGGGGATGACAAATTAGTATCTACCTCATTTGGTGGCTTCATGTAGTACATGGCTTAATTCCCATCAAGTGCTTAAAATGGTGCTTAGTAGGTAGTAAGTGCTCAATAAATGTTAGCTGTTATCCTATTTCAAGCACCTAGTGTTGACTGGATGCTGTGCAGCCCTACATAATTTCCCGAAAGACACTAAGGAATCCTCGAGGCCAATTCTAATAGCCACTGTTGCTACATTCTTGCTGGTACAGTTGCAGAGTTCCTTTTTCAGACACCCGTTTAAAGGAATACTCGCACAAAGATGCATTGGTATGAGGTGGAGGATCTGGCCCCAGATATGAAGAACACCGTTAAGATTTGAGAATAAAGTATAGTAAGATTAAGGTTGCAATGACTTCACCAGCATGACCTTGCAAAACCCTGACAGAGCAGCTCACAGGCATGATTTCTCATTCTCCCACCCCCTCCTGGCCCTTCATTAGAATACCCATGACTGGCTAGTATATCAGCATTTCCAATAAAGTAAAAAGGGGAAAATACAGACCTGGGCTGTCATGGAAAATATTCTAACTCTCACAACTAGAGTATCTGCCTTAAAAAAAAAAATTATGGTTTTAAGATCTTTAACTTTTCCTTCAGCATCTCTGTACCCAACTTTTTGAAAAGCATCTTTTCTGGGGAATGACATTTCCTAGCACAATGTCACATAGTCTTTGCCAAGTGACTCAGTTCGATATATACATATTTTTTCTTTCAATGTCAAGTGACCCAATCTTACATAGAAAAAGTGGGCACCTGGTATCAGTTTGATGTCAGGGTTTTTCCAGGTTTGCAAGGGAGCTTTAAATACGACTCGATTTCAAGGCATCGGCAAGCCAACTTGCACCTCCGTGTCAAAATGCTCCTGCCCTCAGTGGTGCTTGCCTCTGCCCTGCTCCTCTGCTCCGTGATGAGCCAGGGGTGTCTGATCTTTATGGGGATCAGTGATGTCACGTACCTCATTGACAAACTGCAGGTAAGCTGCAGAGGGGGGTGCCAGTGGGGAAGGCAACATAACGTAAGAATGAAAAACTCACCACCCATTATGGGTTTTGCTTTTCTACTTACTTTAGGAACATCCAGCTTCAAAATGCACCTGCAGCAGTGCCAATGTGAGTCAATGCTCTTTTAAGACCTTTCCAAACTTATTTCCACGTTTGCATCCGGCATCTTCACTCTGGAATTTTTCTTTTGCAGGTGACCGATTGTTTGTGTCTGCCCATCCCTTCTGTAAGTATAGTGAAACAGTATAATCTTGACGTTGTGTTCTTTAAAAGTTCTCAAGTAAAAATGAATTGCTCTATTTGATACTTTAAGTAAGAAAATGTTACTCGATTGTAATTGTTACTGCTCAGTGTTTCCTTTTAAAAGCAGGCTCCTGAAATTCTATACCATATACATCACTTTGTATTTAGTCAGCTTTATGCCCTCTCAGAGGTTTGAACACTATTCAATACTTTCAAACGAGTCTTGTATGTCTTTTTAGATTAGTGGCCAGGTGCACAATTAAATCACGCCGGAGCTGAGAATATCAGAATATAGCTTATATCATATTGCTTACTGATTTATTTCCTAAAACTCTAGGGTTGCAAAACAAGTAAGTAAAAGTAACTCTTTTTCTTTCCTCTTGCATAAACTCTCCAGGTGCTATACCTTCTCTCTCCTTCCCTCCCTTCCTGTCTGTCTTTTTGGCTGATTTAGGTTGTACAGTTTGAATGGGGGGAGTTTAGGATGTCTAAGGCAGAGGGAAAGTGGAAAGGGCTTCCAGAGGGTCATTCATTCCCCACATAGGCAAAGAGGAAGTGTGGCAGGAACTTTCTGGTTTAGGTGAGGAGGGAGGTGCCTCCTGCATTATTCTCCCCCCAAGCAAAGCCTGGGAGAATCTGAACTGCTCACCCTAGCTGGGGTCAGATATCACATCCCATCAGGGTACATCCCTTAGATGAGACGAGTGTGGGGTGCCTTCTGAGGACAAACCACGCATCTAAAGCCCAGACCAGCCCCTCAGTTTACATTCCATGATTTTAGCTACTGCTGAAACACCAGCTCTATTCAATTGACACATCCCATCAGACTGGTGTGATCATCTCTCTACTTTAGAACTTACTGTCACAAGACATAGAACGGAGGAACATCAGGTGCAAAGGAGACTAGAACTAGTTGTTTTCCACCATCCATAGGCTTTGTGTTCCTTCGATGGAGCATCTGGAAATCTCCAAGGAGTGTCACTGAGGAAAAATGGTATTGCCTTGAAAAGCTAAAGATCATCTCCTAGACTGGGAAGGGACCTGTCTAAATATAATACCAGTTTAGGTTACATTGGATAAATTAAAATAGTGTCTGAAAGCATTCTCTTTGCGATTCTTCTCAAAGTGGTCCTCAGAAGGTTTCTTTTAATAAATTCTTTTTATTTACCAGGACAACTGTACCACAGCATGCTTCCAGGAAGGTCTGTCCCAGATGACCAACTCCACAGTGGAAACAAGATACCCCCTGATTTTCAATCGAGTAAAAAAAACAGTCCAAGTCCTAAAGAACAAGGGCCAGGTGAATTTGTTTTTATCTGTGATACACTCTACTTAGTTGTTTTCATGTGAGGGTCAATGACAACTCTATCGAAATGAAAAAGGATGGTAAAGTTGGAACTGGTAGTTCAAGGTCAATAAGAGACCTCTAAGAAATTTATTCAGAATGACAAAATTAAAGTGAGATCTGCCCCGGATAGCTCATTGTTCCCTCCAGTTTTAAAAAATACTCACACCCATGTTGCCATTTTCTTCTTTCCACCCTATTGAATAAGGAAAGCATCTGTCCTGATTGTAAAAAGAAGCTGAAATCTAGAGGATCAGAGCTGTGCCTCAAATGATGCTAAATTATACGAGGGCACCTTCTCTTCTTCAGCATATGCCCTGGTCCCTGGAGGGAAAGGAGGGCATGAACTCTTTGGGAATTAGCATCCCCCCAGGTGTCCCCAGAAGGCTGAGAGCCCTTCCCTCAGCTACTTAACTGAGCTACTTACAGTCAACAGCGTGTAGTTCTAAATGCTTAATATTTATTGCTTCATTACAATAACAACTGTTTCAGTGATCATTTATCACCCTCACTTTATGGAAGGAGGGAACATGCTCAGTGAGGTTCACCAAACTCCCTAAGTGGCAGAATTGAGATTGGAAGTCTGGTCTATCTGACCCCAAAGCCCTACTCTTAGCCATAGGGCTATTCAAAGACCTCAAAAGGATAATGAAATGTTAGGACTCGAAGAATCCCAAGAAAAGTTTTCCTCTAATGAGGAGATTTAGGACCACTTGATAGGTGTCCGTGTGTGTGTGTGTGTGTGTGTGTGTGTGTGTGTGTCGTACCCCTGAAATGGCAATACAAAGCCGCTTACATTGTCTACACAACATGCTAGCCCTGGACCTACCTGTGCATTCGCTGTTTCAAGCCCCTGCTGCCTGCACACCCCGCCCCACCGCACCCCTACCCCACCTAGGGCTGCAAGCAGGGTGGTTCCTGGTTCACACTGTTTTCGTCACTCTGTCTTTGCTAACTTTTCTCCCCACAGTTTTTTTCCTGTGAACAGCCATGTAACCAAACTACAACAGGCAACACACTGACGTTTCTGAAGAGTCTCCAGGAAACTTTCCAGAAACAAGGGGTGATGGGCAAAGTATGAAGATGAAATATTATTTATGCTATTTATTGAATGAAAAAGCCTCCTGTTTAAGTTGGGGCCATTAAAAAATCAAGTAGAGCCATGCTAAATCAAAATCAGTTATAATCACCTTGTTTAAAATTGTATGTCTTTATTTTGGAATAAATATATATGAAGGAAAAGAATACAATCTGGTCTCTGGGTGCTTATTCGCTCCTTACTGCTCAGAAAAAAGAAAGCTACAAACACCGTTAAGGGACTGAATAGATCAAGGACTCCTGTAATAACAAGATTCCTGATCCTGAACAGACTGGGAGTCCCACTGGCTGTGCCTGGGGACACAGAGGGCACAGTTAGGAAGGGTGTGTGGGGACAGTCTGAGGGCTGCTCTTAAGGAGGCTCAGGGCACCCTACTTGTGGGTGCTGAGGGAGGGATACTCAGGGCACCGTCAAGGAGTGCAGGGAACTGAGAAACCACCTGTGCACCTGAAACGGGAGAAGGCAGTGTGGTAAGCCCAGGAGGTGGGAGCCTCCCCAGGAATGTGGGCACCTACACACAGAAGACAGCAAAGTACTTGAAGTTAAGCCAGGGGAAGACCCACAGGGGGGGCCCTCTGAGTTAGAGCCACCTTGGGATCAATAGTCACCTATTCACCCCCAAAGACCTTCCGCTAGTACCTACCCCATGTCAGGCAGAGTGCCCGGCTGGGGCGCAGAGCCTAATGGGGACTCTCCCGCAGGGATCCTTGGACTAGGGTGTTGGCTTGGCATGCTGTGGCTGTCTCTGATGGTACATTTTATATTCAGCTTGACTAGGCCACAGGGGGCCCAGATATTTAACTAAACATTGCTTCTGGGTGTGTCTGTGAGGGTGTTTCTGGACGAATTAGCATCTGAATGGGTAGACTGCGAAGCTCTGCCCAGTGTGTGTGGGCCTCCTGCAACTCCACTGAGGGCCTGAAAAGGCAAAGGAAGAATTGGCTCTCTGACAGCGTGAGCTGGGACATTCTTCTACACTTGGACTGGGACTTACACCATCAGCTCCCTGGCTCTCTGGACTCGTATTATTACCACACCAGCTGCTTTCCTGGGCCTGGAGCTTGCAGACAGCAGAGCATGGGACTTCTCAGCCTCCTTAATCACCTGAGCCAATTCCTTATTATCTATCTGTGTATCTATCGCTCCAGCCTATGGGTTCGATTTCTCTGGAGAACCCTAAGTAATAAACTATCCATCTGACTTTAACACTCAACCTGCCACTTCCCCCAGGACCCCAGATCCTGTCTTCTGTTCCACCGTACTTACTCCCTTCTAAGATGCTCTGGCATTTCTGACTTTACCACGTCTATTGCTTACTACTGTCTTTCTCTCCCTGCCCAGATGCCAGCCCCCTGAGGGCAGAGAACTTCATTAGCTCACTGGTGTAGCCCAGATGCCTGTCCTGAGTCTGTACCCCTCCTGTACCAGAGCAGAAACTCCATAAATACGGACGACTGAATGAAAGACCTTCGAGAGGCAGAAGCAGAGTATGACCTGGTCTGGAGCTCAGGAATGTGCTCACCTGGAGAAGAGCGGGCAACACACTACAGGACTCAGAGAGGTGAGGTCCCTTCCCAGAGCTCCAGGCTGGCCCCAGGCTGGGGGTTCAAATGACCTGGCCGCGTGGGAGGGGGCCGCCCGCCAGCAACTTCCTTCCGGGCCTGTCTGGCTCTGTGGGATTGGCAGGGTGGAGGCAGGGTTAAGGCGAGGGTCTTGGGGTTGGGCTGGTCTGACAATCATAATCACCCTCTCCCCCACGACCTAAAGGGTTAGAGGCTTGGGAAGAGCTTACAGGAATCTACCGTGGGGAGCGTTTTTCCAGGTACTGTCAAAATTAGAATGGCTTCCCCTCCCTATTGAGCTGGACCAGCCTTGGGTCCTTTTGATCATAATAATACAGAAAGTTCAGAGCATCAAGAATTCCTCAAGGAGCTTTGCTCGGCTTTTCTTTTTGTCAGTTATGATGTCAAGCAATATCAGAACTGACCTGAACTTTATTTCATTTTTTTGAAAAAGGTTTATTTATTTATTTTAGAGAGGTTGGGGGGGACGGTGAGGGGTAAGGACAGAGGGAAAAGGAGAGAGACTCTCAAGCAGACTCTTAAGGACCAAGAGTCAGATGCTTAACCACCTGCACCACCCAGGTGCCCCAGAAGTGACCTGTCCTTTAAACAGCTCTTGGCCAAAAGTAAGATTCTTTGATAGTCTAAGTAGCCCTGATCCCCGGAGTTGTGCAGACCCTTTAGGGATGGGGTGGGCACAAGCTCAGTGCTGCCTGGCAGCCAAGCCCCTCCTGCCTGGCGGAGCTGGAGGAGGAGTTTTAGCGAGGAGTGCCTTGGCCAGGGGAGCCAGGTTAACTTCTGGGGTGCAGAAATTGTGGGTCCATGGGGACATCCAATCACAATTGTTTTAATCTTGGTTTTCACAGAAAGAAACAAGTTTCTCAGTGATTTATTTACAGTGACGCAAATATGAAAGGGCAAAGTCAGATTTTCTCAGTCAAGAGGCTTTCAGAAGGGGACCCATGGTTTAGCCTTTGTCCTCTCTCAGTGCCAAAGGCTGTAAGCATTTTGTAGTGGACGTAGACTTTAAGGCAAACAGATAGTCGTCACAGCCTGTTGACCCACCTGCTTCCCAAGAGAAGCGACAAGCATCATGTGGTAGTGGTGGGTGGGCAGGCCGGGGGCATAGGTTCTGCCAACGAGGATTTCTGAGCATCTCCCGTAAGAGTGGGTACCAGACTCTATGTTCCACTATTACTGTTTATGGTAGTATATCCCAGCATCTCCCACATGATTTCTTCCCTGACACTGGAAGTTCTGAGCACTAAGTGTCCCCCGCGCCCTCCCTCTTTCTGCACAGGGCTCCCCAAGCTGGGTCTTGCTCCTGCGAGGCACCCTGAGCACAGAATCCAGGGGTGGCTGTCTTGCCTGGCTCCCTAGCTGGTCTGGGGGTCCCAGTGCACAGGGCACTGAGGAAAAAGGTCTATCTGGCTAATACATACATTATTATCTATTCATATTAAGCATGTAATTACTAAACACTTACTCTGTATGCCATAAGCATGCATTATCTCACTTAATCCCCTAATAAGCACAGGAGGTAGGGATTATTATTTCCGTTTTATAAGTAAGGAAATCGAGGCTCTGAATGGTTAAAGACCTTCCCAAGGCCCTATACCTAGTGAGACCTAGAGCACGACCCCTGCCCCAATGTCTCATCCCAACCCTATTGCTCTCTCCACTCTGTTCTTATTTTGTGTATTATCAGGAGTGTTTCCTCTGACTACAGTCTGAGGGTAAACAGATTCATAATAATATGGGTCTGCACTCCCTGATTCCAAAACCCGAGGACCAGATAGTTTTCAGAATTGAAACTGGCCTTCTAGAAAGGGAACACATAGCTCAGATGCCTTAAGTTACGTAAACCCCAGAGCAGGGCCTGGGGCAGGATTCTGTAATGAAATACATTAATATTCTGCAAAAAAAAAAAAAAAACCCACATGAGCAGTCACAGAAAGTAGTCAGGTTTTGCAGCCAAATGAGTCTCAAGAAATCTTGGGCTTTCAAGACTGTTTGGATTTCAGAATTGTGATAATTCCCTACTCCTGGCCCCACTGACAGAAGGTGGGGGCACTCCCTCCCAAGGGCTTATCGGGGGCCAGGCTGGGCATCTCCAGAAGGGACAGAGGCTTCTGTAGCCCCCTGGATGGCCGCCACAGGGCCTCCAGGGTCTTGGCCACAGGGCCTTCTCTCGTCTCCTCCACTTGGGTTTTCTTTTTTTTTAAAAAAAAAAGTTTTAAATTTTGCCTAGAAGTATATGTCTTTATTTATTTATTTTTTTTATTCTTATGTTAATCCCCATACATTACATCATTAGTTTTAGATGAAGTGTTCCATGATTCATTGTTTGTGCATAACACCCAGTGCTCCATGCAGAATGTGCCCTCCTCAATACCCACCACCAGGCTAACCCATCCTCCCACCCCCCTCCCCTCTAGAACCCTCAGTTTGTTTTTCAGAG
>NC_138375.1:113928193-113970628 GCF_054177405.1 Leptonychotes weddellii
TTGTCTTTTGGTTTTGTTGACTGTTTCCTTTGCTTTGCAAAAGCTCACTTGGGTTTTCTGAATGGCCCCCCCACACATGTTTCCCAGTGCAGTTTACAGCCTGCAACAATGGGAGCTGCCACCTCAGCAGAACTCCCCCCGCGCGGGGATCAGAGCGAGGACAGATGCTGGTGGCTGGTGATGATTTCTGAACACAGCCTGGGGGTACAACCAGCTGCCCCAGAAGATGGGCTGGGAGATGAGCTGCAATCCACTGTCACAGATGAGTCACCGCTGTGGCCTGGTGGTTTCCCTCAGCTGTTCTGCAAAAGTCACATAACCCACAGGATACACCCCTGCAGGCCAGCTCAGCATAGAGTTCTCAGGGCCTGTGATGAGGTGTGCAGTAATTACTTTCCTGCCTCGGTCAGGAGAGTTGAGATTTATCTAAAAAGCACCTCGGAGAAAGGAGAAGAAGGAACATGTATTGAGTGTTTACTGTGTACCAAGCACTCTACTAAGATGTTTTATGGAATATCTAGTTGGATCTTTACAAGAACCTCATGAGGTAGAAATATAATTCTTGTATATAATTATTCCTGGTGCGCAGATGGGGAAACTGAGGCCCAGAGGGGTTAGTATAACTTGGCCAGGGCACACAACTCACAGGAAGTGAAGCCAAGGTTCGGACTCAGGTAATTGGCTCTAGAGCCACATCTTACATCTAACCAACAGGAGGGTGGAAGCTCTCAACACAGCCATCTGCCTTGTCCAGGTTACCCAGCCCCAGTCCAGGGTACACTGATGCTGACCAAAGCCAAGCCCACAGGTTACTGGCTGTGACCAGTCCCCATCTGTCTGTCTGTCTATTTGCCCATCCATCCAATCTGAAGCAGGAAGATATGGTGAAGGCTCAAGCCTACCATTCCTTTCCGAGCCTGCTCCCCTCACCTAGTCTAGACCAAGACCTCTCTTCTGCTGCAAAGGGAGCCCTCAGAAGAAATGTAAAGACCACCCACCCACTTCAAGTGTACAATTCAGTGGTTTTTAGTGTCGTTATAGGGCTGTGTGACCATCACCGTGGTCTAAATTCCAGAACACTTTCTTCACACCCAAAAGAAACCCTGTACTCATGAGCGGTCATTCCCTATTCTCGCTTCCCCCAGCCTTATCAACCAATAGTCTACTTTCTTCTCTATAAATTTGCCTCTTCTGGATTTTTCCTATAAATGGAATCATACATTATGTCTTTTTCTGTAACTGGCTTCTTTTACTTAGTATGATGCTTTCATTCATGTTGTAGCATGTATCAACACTTCATTCCTTTATTGCCAAATAATATTCTGTTGTGTGGATATACTGCTTTTTATTTATCCACCCATCAGTTGATAGACATTTGGGTTGATTCGACTTTTTGGCCATTATGAATAATGCTGCCATGAACATTCATGTACAGGGTTTCATGAGAACATATGTTTTCATTTCTCTTGGGTATACACCTAGGAGTAGAATTGCTGGGTCATATGGTAATTTTTGTTTTTGTTAGAGAGGAAGAGAGAGAGGGAGGGGAGTGGAGAGGGGCAGAGGGAGAGGGAGAGAGAGGATCTTAAGCAGGCTCCATGTCCAGTGCAGAGCCCAATGTGGGGCTCGATCTCAAGACCCTGAGGTCATGACCTAAGCTGAAATCAAGAGATGCTTAACTGACTGAGCCACCCAGGTGCCGCTAGGTCATATGCTAACTCTTTTTAACTTTTTGAGGAACTGCCAAACTGTTTTCCAAAGTGGCTGCACCATTTTACATTTCCACCAGCAGTGTATGACGGTTCCAATTTCTCCACATTCTTGTCAGTCATTGATATTTCCTGTCTTTTCAATTATAGCCATCCTAGCGGTTATGTGGTGGTATCTCATTGTAGCTTTGATTTGTATTTCCCTAATAACTAGTGATGCATCTTTTCTTGTGCTCATTGGCCATTTGTATATCTTCTTTGGAGAAATGTCTATTCAAATACTTTGCCTATTTTTTTATTGGGTCACTTGTCTTTTTATTGTTAAACTGTAAGAGTCCTTTATATATCCTGGATAGAAGTCCTTATCTGATTTAAGATCTGCAAATATTTTCTCCCATTTTGTGGGTTTTCATTTTATTTTATCGATGGGATCATTTGCAGCACAAGTTTTTAACTGTGGTCCAAATGGTCTATATTTCATTTTGTCTCTTGCACTTTTTTTTTTTGTCACTTGCGCTATTGGTATTCTAAGAAACCTCTGCCAAATGCCAGTTCATAAAGATTTATTCCTATATTTCCTTCTGTGAGTTTTATAGCTTTTTTAAAGCTATAGTTTTATAGCTTTACCTCTTACCTCTAGGTCTATGACCCATCTTGAGTTTCATATATCGTGTGCAGTAAGGTCCCAACTTCATTCTTTTGGTATGTGGATGTACAGTTGTCCCAATACCACTTATTGGAAAGACTCTTCTTTCACCATTGAATTGTCTTGGCACCCTTGGAAAAACCAATTGGCCATAAGTGTAAGGGTTTATTTCTGGACTCTCACTTATATCCCATTGATCTACGTATTTCTCCTAATGCCAGAACTACATTGTCTTGATTACTGTAGCCCTGTAGTAGGGAAGTGTGGGTCTTCCAATTTTATTTTTCTTTATCAAGATTTCAGCTATTCTGGATCCTTTGCATTTCCATATGAATTTTAGGATTAGCTTGTCAATTTCTGCACCCCTCTCCCCAAAGAAAAAGCCAAGTGGGATTTTGAGAGGGGTTGGATTAAATCTATAGATCAATTTGGAGAGTCTTGCCACCTTAATAATATTTAGTCTTCTGACCCATGACATAGAATACTTTTCCATTTATTTAGATCTTTAAAAGTTTCTCTCAATGAGGCTTTGTAGTTTTCAGTGTACAAGTCTTGTACTTCTGTTAAAATATGCCTAGATATTTCATTTTTCAAATGGAATTGTAAATGGAATTGTTTTCTTAATTTCATTTTTGGAATGTTCATTGCTAGGGTATAGAAATATAATTGATTTCTGTTGTTGATCTTATATCCTGAAATCTTGCTGAATGTGTTTATTGGTTCTAATATTTTTTCAATGGGGTCCTTAGGATTTTCTATGGACAAGATCATATCATCTGCACATGAGGGTTTAGTTCTTCTTTTCAACCTGGATGTCTTTTATTTCATTTTATTGCCTAGTGGCCCTGGCTAGAACCTCCATGCGATGTGGAATGGAAGTGAGAGCAGCCTTCCTTGTCTTGTTCACGATCTTCGTGGGAAAGTATCTAGCCTTTCACCACTGAGTGTGACGGTGGCTGTGGACTTTTCACAGATGCCCTGTATCAGGTTGAGAAAATTCCCTTCTCTTCTGTTTGTTGAGTGCTTTTATCACCCACGAGTATCAGACGGACGTTGGAGAGGAGAGGATGACAGCAGACACCGGTCCTGGCAGGACTCCGGGCAGGGGTGAGGACCAGGGGTGAGAATGGAGGGCTTCTGGATTGCTTGTCCTGGAAGACAGCAGTCTGACACGATAACACCTCCTGCCATTAGCACATGGTGTGGCACAGGGAGTCCCAAAGATGCGCTTGATGTAGGCCCCTGAGTAGTTCTGATGGAGAAGCCAAGGCTTTCCCAGAGGACAGAGCAGGGCCCGGGGCTGGGCAGATATGGCTGTGCATGGACCGCGTGGCCACGACCAGACAGGAATAAAGATGCTTCCACAGGAGTCCCCACGGAGGGAAGGCTGTGCCCCAGGACGAGATGGGAAGGATGCCGGCATAGGATGGAGCACCTCCCAAGAGCCAGGAACCTCTCCCTGTACCCCAAGCCCCCCCCCAAAGTCATCCCCAGGAGAGGGAGGAGAAGGAGAAAATCCTGAACTGCCTGACTTGAAGTTTCTGGAGTTTTACCACGAAGCGGCAAAATTACTTTTTACTGTCATCAGACGGAATGGAGGCCTGAAAAAAACTAAACTTAAAGAAAAAATTTAAAAGGCTTTATTTCTTTGTTGTACCCCTGAGGGTATCGTGGACTCATTCAGCAGACACCCGTGAAGCATGTGGTGAGTGCCAGGTGCTGGGCTCAACACACAGGTAGGATGCAGGGGTGTGTCCAGGACGTATGGGTGTGGACCCACAGGCCTAGCTGGTCCGTGCTGCTGGGACGCAGGAGGCACAGTAACTGCGGACGGGTCCTACGCCTGGCAGGGGTGACTAGTCTCAGAGCATGTTGGCCCCTCCCCACTCTTAGCCATGGGAGAGAAGCAGCGATTCTCTGGATGGTTCTTCTAGCTCCCAGGTACTCATGGGCTGGGCTTCTCTGCTGGATCAAATGTTTATTGGAAAGCCTTTCTTTGATGTCAGCCTGGCAGCAAGGGGCACTAGAAGTCAGCATCCTGAAGGGCTTGCATCCGTGATTCATCAGACATCCCAGGCATCAGAAGAACCACATCAGTATCCGTATCCACCCTACCCCGAGCGTGTTCACTGCATGTCCATTTGGAGGTCCAAAGGCCTAGGGCCCAGGCACCTGTAGTTCTTGGGGTTTCACCTGTAAAGACAAGGTCCAAGGAACACCACAGCAGCCACCCTGTGTTGCAAACAACACAGACTCACAGAGAGGAAAGGAGGTCAAAACAAGAAACCAGAAAAATCACATAAGTGATCCCCTCCCCTGCCTTCTCAAACTCCTGCTTTTTTACTTTATAGTTTACAAAACCACGTTTGCATTTGATTCTTACTAAAGCCCTAATAGGTAAATAATGGAGACCCATTGTTAAATACCCCATTTTACAGATGAGAAAACTGAGGCCCAGAGTGGGCCAAAGTTTGCTAAGCTCACGAAGGTAGCTGAGGATAGCCTGGACTGGAACGCAAGGCGGAATTCTCTCTCGTCTGAGGTTCGTTCCACCACAGAGAAGTATAAGGACAACAATAAGGTAGATGGTGAGATCCCGAAAACAGGAAGAGAAGTGTCATGGGGCTCAGATACTCTCACCACGGAGGACCCTGGTCACGAGCTACCAGCTCACATCTCTGGATGGTTCCGTTGACCTCTGCTGCCACCAAGTGGTGATTCTGCAGTTCATGAGCTGAGGGAGGCCTCTGGTGACTGATTTTTTTTTTTTTTTTTTGGTACTGCAGCAGGAGGGAACAGAGAAATCAAGGAAAACAGTCTCAAAGGGGAAAGGAAAAGAATCTAAGGATATTTTCCCCACTGGGATTTAAGCTAAGAATGGCAATTAATCTATGCCAGTTCTGCTGGCTGCTGGTGGCTGCCCAGGGCCCTCCGCTGGGGATTCTCAAGTGGCATTCAGCGCGTCAGGAAAAGGCTCTATGACTGATTAGGGACACCTGTCGTTGGCACAGAAGGGAGAGTGGCATCATGGACACATGCCACAGCACAGCCAAAGAGCAGTGGCCTTCCCATGTGGTTCTAGTGAGAGAGAAAATTCAGAATAATGAAACCATTCTGGAAACCAGACTGTGGACAAAATATTTTATTGGGCTTTGTTCTCCATGTGACCACAAGGCCCAGAGAAGGCCCATCCCAGCACGCTCAGCGCCACCGCCTCCCAAGTGCCTCATCAGCCCTTACCACTGCTCAGATGGGGAGGCCCTCACCAGGCTTCCTCTCCTTCCGCCGCGCCCGCCCTGCCCACCTGTCGCAGCTGGGCAAAGAGAAGCCTGACTGCCATCCTTGCGTTCCTCCTCAACTGCGGGGAGGGGTTCTGTGGGTCGGCGCCACCCACAGAGATCTCGACCGAGAGGAGGGTGCAGATCTCTGTAGAGATCGCTGTAGCGATCTAAAGAATGAGGGTGGTCAGTGTCCCTTGGAAGCCAGGCAGAAACATCTGATTCAGAAATGACCCAAAGAGGTTTTCGATGTTTTTATTTGGAAACGTGGAGACAACGGCACTCCTCTACGAACTCCCAGCGAGCCCACAGCAGGCGTGGGGGGCAAGGTCGATGTTACCCAGCTTTGGACCAGGAGCCAGTACGGGTTGGAATTAGCTGGTGCCAGTCGGCGGTCCACCGCTCCCTCCGCAGGCAGCTGCTGAGTGGCCCCAGCCAGGAGGTAAGGAACAGAGTCCTCAGATCGGGGAAAGAAGGGATTCTGCGGTCAGCGCCGATGGCCGAGTGCCCACCCGGCCCAGAGCATGGGTGGAGGGGAGGCCCTCTTTCTCTTCCGTAAATCCACTCCCATGGCTTCTCTGGATGGCCGCCTCCCGCGGTAGCCAAATGAGGCTGTGGGCAGGCGACACCCGCTCTGGCCAGGTGACGCTGGCTCTGGGGGAAAAGGATGAAAAAAATAAGGCTTTCATCTAACTGGGGTTATCAGTCAGCAAGATCTAAGGGGCAGCAACCCATTGAGAAAATCGTTTCTGTGAAGCAACCGTTGACAGAGGATCACCAGAACAGATGTGAAGCGCGAAGAGGTTGTCTGGGGTTATTCCTAAATGTTCAAAAAAAGGTATTCCAGGAAGAATGTATCTGCTTTCCTTGAAATTGGATTTCTCAGGAATTGAAAGTGGATCAGTGAGGTTTGGAGCAAGAAGGTCACAGCAGGAGGCAGGCCAGCATTACTCCGGGAAGCTTCTGGGACAGCGGATCCTGGTCGGTGGGTAGAGATGGCCCAGCTGGGATCAGGGGCTTCCAACAAGTCGAACAGCTGACACCTGACAAGGCCGGGACCCCAATTCTACCAACAAGGGTCATCTTTCTCGTGCTGAGTCTGGTATCTCCCTGTGAACAGATAAAACTAACCACATCCCAAACTACCGCCTCATGCAGCATTCACTGGGTTTCACCCAGCCCTTGGGTCACTCATATGTGTGATCCTGGGGGAGAAATAACTGAGAGGACGAATGAAAAGTCAGCATTCTTCCTCCACGGAGCTGGTGGGGGTGAGGGAGGACTCTGCCCCTGCTTGCTGGAAGGAGGCTGGAGGAGCCGGGGGTTGGACTCTGCTCGCTGCAGACACCGGGAACAATCCCGTGCCTTCCCACCACCTACACCCAGGGACGAGAGAGAGTCACCCTCCCACCCCCTCGTGGGGACCGCGGGGCTCTGTGGCTCTCCGACATACATCATGTCTCACCCCGTGCCCAGTCTGGACTCCCGAGGGAGGCACAGGTGTCCACGTCTTCAGAGACCGGGTGCTCCTGCCGCCTAGAGCATGACCTGCCCATGAACTCAGAGCTACTTGGTAAATCCAAATCCAGGACTTGATAAAGGGCCTCGGAAGTTGTAACTCCTTGCATGAGACTTGTGCAGGATGAGGCTCCAGAAAAGTCACCGGGGACCCTCCTCTTCCACCGGAGAGCCACAGCCTCCAGGCCCACGCCTGCAGAGCCAAGGCCAGCACCCATCTGTGCCTCATGGCCCGTGAGAGGACTTTCAGAAAGGGGAGCTTCCGACTGGGGTGCTCACTGCTCTGAATGGCCCAATCCAGGACCATCAGAATTTGGCTTGCTAGAAACTTCTTCCTTCCTCCCGAAGTAGCCAATCAGCAGGCTGGTGGCAAGCGGCTGGTGCGACATCTCAGGCAAGCATCCAGCCACTCCGGGTGCCGCCAGGTCTTGCTTGGCCCTCCAGCCACCCTGCTGCTGAGTATTTAATCACATAGACAGATGCTCCTGAACTCTTAAATGGGAAGAATGAGTAATAAGATACTGCATAAAACAGGTATTGTATTTTGTTCTGTTTATTTATATGTTCGGTTTTTTTCCCCACAGTAAAGAGGCACTGATTTTATTACAGGATTTTCTGGAAAGCCACTTTCATCTGGTTACAGGGGGGAGTGGCCGGTATCTGAGCACAGCTTTGAGAACCAGACCATTCCTCTGCCTTGCCCCGGACAAAACCCAAGGACAGTCGTGCTTCACTCAAGATGTTTAAGTATGCAAAATGTGTTACTCCTGTTTCCCTTTTGTAAGAGAGGGCCAAGAGCCAGGCGAGCCGTGAAGGTGGGTGCTTTAGTGAAGAGCTGCAGCATTTGACGTAAAAGCCGGCGTTCCAGGGCTTGCCCTGGGCTCAGTCTTGTCGGCCTGATCCATCACGCCCTTCCCGGGGTCTAGGGTCTGGCCCCATCCACACATGCCAGCAGGCCCCTGCTGCCCCAGGGGAGGCAGCAGGGCGGTTTGCTAGACCTTTCTGACGAAGACCATCCTTTTTTTTTTTTTTTTTAAAGATTTTATTTATTTATTCATGAGAGACAGAGAGAGAGAGAGAGGCAGAGGGAGAAGCAGGCTCCCAAGGAGCAGGGAGCCCGATGCGGGACTCGATCCCAGGACCCCGAGATCATGACCTGGGCCGAAGGCAGACGCTTAACCATCTGAGCCACCCAGGCGCCCGACCATCCTTCTTGAGAGAATTTGCAGTCACCAAGACTGAAGCGAAATGGTTTCTTTTTACCTAGAAAATTCAGTGACTCATCCCCCTTGATCTTCTCAGCTCTGCAGGTTACCAGTGTGGAGCCAGAGAAGGAGAAACAGTGCGGGAAAGAAGAGAAGGAGCTGAGAGGATACTGGAAGCTGATCGTCCATCTTCTCAACAATGTTTCTGAGTGGCCATCTCCGTGTGAGGCACCAGTGATAAAGAAGTGAAGAAACAGTCGTAGCTCTCCCGGGAACTTCACGCCGGCTGGGGAGTGAGGAAGGTCATCAGGCAGTTATGATGCAAAGGGGATGTGGTAGGGGCTGAGCAGGGGCTGTGGGGGAGAGCCTACAGCAGGCACAGCTCATCTTGGCTGAGGCATAAGGGCAGGCTTCCTGGAGGAAGAGACTTCTAGACTAAAGCCTGGATGACAAAGAGGAGTTGGTGAAGCCAAGGACAAGCGGGGGGAGGAGGGGGGGCGGTTAAAAGATGGTGTCAGGCAGGGACAGCATGTGCGAAGATCCAGAGGCAAGAGCGAGAATATTATTTTCAGGATGCTGGTGATGTTGGGGTTGATGACTAAAGCTTTACCTAAAGGGCAATGGGGAATCACTGAGGGCATTTAACTAAGGGAGTCACTTGCTCAGATTGCTTTTCTTAGAACGCTGGGGCCACAGTGATCTTTTGCAATGAGAGAGGGACAGAGAAAGGATACGGGAGGCAGGGAACGAGGGCAAAGGCTGTCCCTTCAGGGCTTTGAGAGCCCATTGATGGCCCTCAGACTCATGCTCTGAGACCACTAGGGAGGTGGGGAGATGGTGCCCTGTAACAGAGGGTGGGCAGTGTGCTTTAAGTCCTCATTTCTGGGCCTCAGCCACTGAATTTGTAGAGTAAAGTGAAATACACTTCTCTCCAAGGGCTGTTGAAGCTGCTGGATGGGAAAACAGATCGGTGAGCTCACTATCTACAGGCATATTCTGTGCCGATCTCAGTTACTGAGTACCCGGCTCACCACCAGTCACAGGTGGGCATTTCAGAAGGGCCTTCTGATGACAAGAAGGGTGGCTACTGTCGCCCCAGAAGTGACACAGATTAGATAGGAAATGAATGACAGGGACGTTTCAGAAAGTCACGACGTGTCCATGGCAAAGAAGAGGGTGTCAAGCCCCAGGGAGGTGCAGCGGGCTGGGAAGGAAGCACACTGACCTGACGCTCAGGGGCTGGTCACGGTGTGGTCCCCGCGGAGCGCCTGCAGCGAGAGCTCATACCCAAGGAACATGGCGGCGCTCATGGGGAAGCCGCGCACAGTGTTCACCGTGATGCCTCTAAAAAACACCTGTGACAGGAGGCAGCGTTATCAGAGGACTGACCCAGACCCTCTGCAGCGCCACCACGGAGGCGCAGAGGACGGACTGGGGATGTTGGCCACTTGTCCCAGGCTGGACTCTATAGAGCCCAAAGGACCCTTGCAAGCCTAAACCACCCCGGATGCCGCAGTCATGCCCCTGCCTCGACCCACATCCCCTGGGACTGGGCTTTTCCTCCCAGGCCTGGTGCACATACACTAAATACCGGGGGCAAACTGTTGACCATGAACACCCACATACACTTGCTTAATTGCGGCTCTTTCTCATGTACGTACCCACACGCACACGCACGCACACGCATGCACACACAAGATTCTCTGGAACCTGGACGTCCGAGCTCTCCACTGCACTCACTCTGCAATGGCGGACAGAGCAACCAGGTGCTTCATAGGATGTCCCCCAAGGGGCAGAGCGGGGAAGAACTCAGGCCATACTTTTAGGCATGAAGTGGAGACACAGCTTTGGCATTCGATAGCTGTGTTACTTGGGCAAGTGGCAAAGTCTCTGAAACTCAACTTCCCAACTGTAAAATGGGGTAACAATACTATTGAGCTGATATGACTGCTGAAGGAAACGAGATGATGCTTTCAAAGCTCTTACACCGGGCCTGCCATGCAGCCAGCGTTCATGAACTGCTGACGGCCCCATCACCCTCATTGTTAGCAGGAGCCATCCTTACGCCGAGTGACACTCAACCTTCGGTCATTAGTATGAGTGCCGAGGGGACTGGCCTGTATCAATGAGCTGCTTAACTCAGCCATTCATACGAGAACCCTGTATTTGTCTTCTATCCCTCCCATCACTAGGGCATATGATAAGATGCTTCACTTCCTCCTTGAGTCGTCCTGCCTAGTGCTGGGTAGAAACTGGTCAGTGTAATGTGGTTCCAGCCCTTGCCCAGTTTAAAACCTACTCGGAGGAGATAAGCCCCATGTGGGGATAATTACAATACAATCTAGAATGTGATGAGAACAGATCAGGGCTTTGGGGGAGAAGGGACCTGTCCTTACATGTCTTCCCTGGGAAGAGACAACACATCTAAAGGAAACCCTACCCAAGCATAAAGGACCCAAGAACTGCCAGGAATACGACGTACACCTGTTTGCCGACTCCTGTATATTTACTAAGTGTAATAAATAGAACCGGTAGTGTAATTTTGAGGAAGTAGAAATCCAGCCCTTTTACATTTCCCCAGTTTCCTTGGTTGTGAGGCACTGTGGTGTCAGGGTAGGAAGAGGCCACTGTCGTCGGCCAGGATGTCACGGGGTCTTCAGGAGGGGCACTTGCACCTTAGAACTCCATGGCAGCCTGCAAGACACAGCCTGGTTGTGGTGGGGGGAGAATGGCCTCTGTGGGTTTGGGGGAAGCCTTACCCCTTACAGGGAAGGGAGCTGATGGACAAGGACCCCAGAGGGGAGCAAGAGGTTCAGCCAAACCCTGGACTCAGGCAAGGGGCAAGCAGGACATTTGTAACATCTAATGTCTAACCTTTCTGGAATTCCCCAGGCTCACCCAGAGTGACTGAATAACAGCAAGGAACTGGCCCAAGCTCCAAAAGGAAAATTCCACACTGGGTGCCCATAAACACTCCCCTGTGGGCCTGGGCTTGGCTCTGCTCTATAAGGTCATGCCAGGCAGGGCCCAGCTTGGAGTGTGGGCCGCCTCTCCCACAGTGCTGGGCCCTGCGGGAACCATGGAACACTCCAGACATACAGACATGACCTCCCTCCAGCAGCCCTGGCCTGATCTGCTGTGAGGTCCAAAGATGGCAAAGTGCAGACCTGCTGGCTCTTACCCTGAGCTCTTGGAACACAAAACCACCAGACCTAGTCTCTCCTCATGAAGCCTCGATGGCTCCCCACTGCCCAGGGAAGTCTACACGCTTCCCTGGCCTGCCAAGACACTTTTGCTCGGGCCCTGCACTTTCTCTGGGCAGCCTCTTACACCTGACATTCTGGGCACGTTAACAACCTGTCGTTCCTCCAGGGAGCCAGCTCTCTTCCACCACTGGGTCTCTTCTATTCCATCGGCTGTAATGTTCCCCAGCCTGGCTGCACTCTCCAGCAGTCTTCCCAGGGCCACCCCAAGCTGGACTGTGACTCGCTGTCTTCTGTGCACTCAGGATCTCTGCCATCACAGCACTTCTCACACTGTCTCTACCCACCCATCATTTGTCTGTACCCCCATTAATAACCTCAGGGCAGTGAGAGCAGGGCTGTGTGTGGTTTACCTTAGAACCCCCAGCATCTACACCTCTGAATCCCCAACATCTACACCTCAGAACCCCCAGCATCTAATGCTTTTCTTGGCCCAGAGGGCCCTTTGTAAGTCTTACTAAATGAATCAGTGGATGGATGAATGGATGGATGGAATGAACAAATTCCTTGTTGTGAAAAGGAAACAGTCTCTGAGCTGAAAGAGTCCTGCTGGTGTTAGTGGTAGTGGGGGATTCCGGGAGTGGAGGGATGGCTCCAGTCCCCAGATGGCAGAACCAAAGGGCAACCAACTCTGCTGCCTCAGGAAACGGCTCTTCCTACAAATGTTCCTCTCCACCTCTCCTTACTGTCTTTCAATCTCAAGCCACTGTCACAAACCCCCTCCCAACAGTCACCTCCATGCAGCTGAAGGATACCAAGTCCCACCTCTGGCCTCCTCATCTCAGACAGTAACCCTCCCAGTGTGCGCAATGGCCCAAGTGGCCCATGACGAATGTCACAGCAGGCAGAGAACGGACTCACAGCAGGGAGAGAATGGACTTCTTTTTGGATTCGGGGATGCCCCCAAAGTCCTAGACTTCTAATTCCCTTTATCAAAAAGGCTGCTTTCCCAGTAATCATTAAGCGGGTTACAAGGAACTGCCAAACTTGGGTACCATCACCATTATTCTACTCTTTCCCAAGTCTTCATTCCCACTGAGTTCTCCGTCCATAGTGCAGCAGGGACAGGTGGGCTTACCCTGCCTCAATGAGCCACAGTACAAACTGTTTGGGAATGATGCTCCACAGAGCCGGCCGCACAGTCAGCTGGGACGGGAGCCATCCACTGGGCCCCCAGAAAACCCATTCCTCCTGCTGCTGGGAAGGGCTATGAGACAAGCCAGCTGTCCAGGGCTATGTGGGATGTTTTCTTCATGCTATCGTTTATGTTTCCATGCAAACACATATATAAACATACAGCACAGTCCGTGAATATTTTTGGAATATAAGAAACTCACAACAGTGATTGCCTTTGAGAGAAGACTGAAGACCAAGGAGGGACAATTAGACAGTATATCCTCTTATATCTTTTGAAACTTCCTATGTTCATGTATTATCTATTTTTAAAACCAACTAATAAAAAAATTAAAAATGACTTTCAGTCAGTGAGTGGTTAATCCAAGCTGAATACTGCTGCCGCTATTTAAAACCTGTCTCTGGGGCGCCTGGGTGGCTCAGTTGGTTAAGCGACTGCCTTCGGCTCAGGTCATGATCCTGGAGTCCCGGGATCGAGTCCCACATCGGGCTCCCTGCTCGGCGGGGAGTCTGCTTCTCCCTCTGACCCTCCTCCCTCTCATGCTCTCTGTCTCTCATTCTCTCTCTCTCAAATAAATAAATAAAATCTTTAAAAATAAATAAATAAATAAATAAATAAATAAATAAATAAATAAATAAAACCTGTCTCTGAATATAAACTATGGACCAACGCTACTGAGATTAAAAAATCAATCCTCTGACTTCAGTTGCCTTCCAGGACTTTGTTTTTAACAGAGCACAGTAATTTTTGGAGGAAATAATATCAGCAAAATATTTAGCCTCTATAGACTTTATAGAATTAGGACACATTAATATTTTGACATTAATTTGAATAACTTGACACATTAGTATTTTAATTAATAGTAGACAAGAATATCTCAAATAAAACAGCATCTTTTTTGAATCTTTCTTATGTGTCCCTCTGTGCTTGTTGGTTGAATCACAGTGCTTCTGCTAAAACAATAAAAAAGACAAGTGAGGTGAGGATTCTAGAAATGTGGCAGAATGGGAAATGCCAGCAATCTGTTTCCTTACCTAGATAAAAACTGTGCTGATGGAATCTGTCTGATGTAACTATTTTGGAATTCTGGGGTTTATTGAATGCTTACAACTTCAAGGAGAAGGTTTGGACAGTAAATCTGGTTAATTTCAATCCATTTTAGCTCTTAGCAAGGTAGCAGCTACCCATCCTCCACCCCCAGACCTGTGGCAGGCAGGTAGGTGCACAGACGCTCTGGGAGCAACCTGCACACACAGCTTGTGGAAACCAGAGTTGGCAATGAGGACCCTGTCTTGCAAATACTGGAGATCTGTGTTTTGATCACTGATTGCTGTTTCTGATCACAGAGGTGCAAAGAGGAAGTTAGGCTCTGCTTCTTCCTCTACCCCACTGATGCAAGTCCTTCCACCTCTGGCCAATGCCCCTTTCCCCCTTCATTTTTCTCTTTTTCTCTTTTTCCCGTCTTGGGAGCTAGATGTTAAAGACTAGGACATTCAAAAGCAACTGCATGTATGGGGAAAGTTGGAAAGCAACCACGCATGTGCAGAGAAAGGCTCAGAAAAGACCTGAGAAGACCTTAAGTTTACACTTCAGGCTGATCTTTGGCATAGAGACAGCCTACAACAATCAAAAAAGTGAAGCAATAAACAGTAACAAAAGACACTAGACACTGGGGAAGGAGGGGAGAAATCTGATTTCCAGAGTTACCACATAATTCAATTTAAAAGTCTAATTTTCAATAAAAAATAACAAAGCATAAAAAGAAACAAGAAAGTATGGTCCATTCAAAGAAAAAATAAATCAAGAGAAACTATCCCTGAAAAAGACCTGATAGCAGATCTACCTAACAAAGACATTAGAACTGTCTTAAAGATGCTTGAAGAACTAAAGGAAGATATGGAGAAAGTCAAGAAAATGATACATGAACAAAATGAAAACATGAATATGAAATAGAAAATCCAAAAAGAAACCAAACAAAAATTCTGCCACTGAAAAGTACAATAACTCGAGTGAAATATTCACTACAAGAATTCAAAGGTATATTTGAACAGGCAGAAAAAAAAAAAAAAAGAGCAAACTTAAGAATAAGACAATGGAGTGTGCCTGGGTGGCTCAGTCGTTAAGCGTCTGCCTTCGGCTCAGGTCATGATCCCAGGGTCCTGGGATGGAGCCCCGCATCGGGCTCCCTGCTCGGCGGGAAGCCTGCTTCTCCCTCTCCCACTCCCCCTGCTTGTGTTCCTGCTCTCGCTCTCTCTGTCAAATAAATAAATAAAATCTTAAAAAAAAAAAAAAAAAAGAATAAGACAATGGAAATTATTGCAGTTGAGAAAAAGAAACAAGCCTAAGGGATCTGTGGGAAACTATCAAGCAAATCAATATATGCATTGTGGGAGTCCCAAAGGAGAAGAGAGATGGGGCAGAGAATATTTGGAGTAATAATGGTCAAAAACTTCCTAAATTTGGTGAAAGACCTGACTATAAACATCAAAGAAGCTTAATGACTCCAAGTAAAATAAACTCAAAAAGACCCACACCAAGACACATTACAATCAAACTTTTGAAAGCAGCAAGATAGAAAGAATACATTACATACAAAGGATCCTCAGTAAGTCTAACAGCAGATTACTTATCAGACACTTTAGAGACCAGAAGTCAATAGGCCAACATATTCAAAGTGTTAAAGAAAAAATTGTCAGTCAAGAATCCCGTATCCAGGAAAACTATCCTTCAAGACTGAGGGAGAAATGAAGACGTTCCCAGATAAACAAAAGCTGAGGGAGTTCACTGCCACTTGATCTACCCTGCAAGAAATGTTCAAAGGAGCTCTGGAGGGTGAAATGAAAGAGCACTTGAATCTGTATGAAGAAATAAAAATCTCAATAAAGGTTAAGACACGAAGAGAGTGACATCAGCATCGTGGAAGTACAAAATGTCCCTATCTTGTCCCCACCTCAACAACAAAAGTTGGGCATCCATCCACCCATACAGGTGCCTCTGTGGGAGTTGTGGGATCCAGCACCACATGCTAAGGGACCCAAAAGTCCTGCCCACCTGTGTATCAGGTACTAGGCAGAGAGCCTATGAACTGGCTCCAGCCCCTCTCAGCTGCAGTCTGGGAGCACTTGGAGAACAAGGACTTGGCCAGTATATACGTGTGTGTGTGTGTGAGAGAGAGAGAGAGAGAGTTTGTGAGTTTGGATGCACTGGAGCAGGGAGGGCGGGGGATGAGGCAGCCATGTGAGGAAAGGTCCAGTGTTCAGTAGTAAGATTGACACTAGTAAAGCTACTAATACTAATACTAAAGCCAATGACAAGCAGCTCTTTGTAAATATACTCTGTGTGTTATGCATGAAGCTAAGCACTTTTTATATGCCTAATTTAATCCCACTAACAAATATCCCTGTTGTTCATGGTGAGGATGATTATCCTTGGAGAAATTGAGGCCCAGAGGGGAAACAAGTTGCCTGGATTTCCCCCACCCAGCTCATGAGTAGCCAGGCTGGCTTTAACTCAAGCCTGCTGACTTGAAGGGGCAAGCCACGAAAGCTGGGGGCCCAAGGAGGCAGAACATGCATGATGGTTTCTCTGAAGGGTACTAGGGGGTGTCACGGGAGGCAACACAGACAGGGATGATTTTGTTTATAGCCTTGGATGCCAAACTTGGAATGCTGTTCGTCATCCTAGGACAGTTCAGAGACAGGAAGGGGCTTGGATTTAGACGAGCCCTTTGGGTGCAGGGAGGAGGAAAGAGAAGGTAGACAAGGCCAGGTTGCAGGCTGCCTCATAGCCAAAACCAGAGGTGACGGGGTGTGGACTCGAGTGGGGTGAGGGAACAGAAGACAGAGCAGGGGACTGGATGTTGTGAGATGCGATGACTGACGTGGCTCTGGGACCCCCTACTTGGAGGAGGGCGAGGCACTGAGCAGTGAGTGAGGAAGCTGTGCCCCCAGCCTTTCCTGATGAGAAGGTAAGCTTTGGTGACACACAGATGCGGGCCCAGGTCCTAGCTCTGCCATGCACCAGCTGTGTGACCTTAGGTAGGTTACCAGTCCTCTCTGAGCCTGTCTCTTCCACCAGCCTGGGGCATGGACTAGACGAGACAAGGATCGAAGTAGGGCTTGAGATGGTAACCTCCAGTACTTCGGTTTCCTAATTCCCCTCTGTAATCTCACATCCCCCCAAATGTCTGGCCCACCTTCCAGGGACTGACACCGACCCCACATCACTGCGGTGGGGCTTACTTTAAGACCTTCCTTCCGGTAACTCTGGGAGATACAATCCAGGATGCCTTTGTATTTGTTTAAATAAACCCCATCAGCTTGGAGTCGACTTTTCACGACATCCATAGGAGTCGCTGTCCCCCAAGAAATTGCTCCTGTAAAGAGAGAGACAAACAGGTGTCAGGGACTGGCTGGTTGGGGTCTGGAGGGGACGTGGCTCCCTGCCCCTCTCTACCACTGACAGGCTTAACAAGCTGCTGGGGGAAGCGGGCAGAGCTCAGGCAGGACCTGTGAAGGCCATCCCTGAACCTCCCTCACCACTCACTATGGAACTTTGTAGAAGTCTCCTCCTCTAGGCCTCGGGTCTGCCATCTGTAAAATGGGGCAACAGTACCTACCTTCATGGGGTTCCTGTTAGGCCAAATAAATGGATGCACGTGAAGCATTTAGCACAGTGACAGGCCCACAGCCAGCGCTTTGTCAGTGGACACCTTTATTAGCAGGTTTTACTGGAGACACAGGAACAGGCCCCACCAATACTTCACAGTGCCTTTCCGGGGCACCAGGGGCGAGAGCCCAGAGTGAAGGCTGGGGCAGAAGGCTTGCAGCTCCCCAGAGACAGAAGGGACTCTGAATACAGAGAAGCTAAGCGAACACTTGCAGACAGGCTACTCGCCAACGGAGGGCCAACTAAGGCCTGAAAAGAGCAGGAAGGTCTTTACAAATCTTGCCCCTTTTCCGGACATCTGAAATTGAAGCCTTGGGACGATGTAACACTAGGTCATCTTCATTGGAGAAGCTCAGGTGCCCTAGTTTGAGCGCTTTGATGACTTTAAAGGACTCTCAGAAAACAATGCCAGGTTACTGTAGAAACACTAAAATTGGCACATCCTTAGACAGGAAGAGAAAAACAAACTGAGGCCAAAGTCCAAGGCAGCTGGTTTGCAAGGTTTACTGATTGCTGCCCAGAGACTCCCAAATGAGGCCTTAGTCTGTCCTGGACCCTCTGCCCATCCCAGCCTCCAGCCCCCGTGGCCTCCTGCCCATGATCCTCTGGGAATCCTCTGCACCTCCCTTCCCTCGTGCCCCCTGCCGGGATAATGGGGCTGCTTCCCCTGGAGACTGTCCGGGTGCTGCCCTGGCATACTCGCCTGTTCCTCAGCCCACGGGCCAGGGTTTTATAAAACGTGGTCTGCCTACCAGGCCACTCAAACCTGCTCTCACCAGAATCAAGAATGAATGGGGCCTCGTGTGTCTTCTCGGCCAGCAAGTGCTTACTAATCACTTACTAGGATCTGGCACAGGCCAGGCCTCAGATGCATGGGGGCAGAGGGCGGACATTGGTGTTTGGTGGCTAAGACAAGGGCTTCGTTATATGCTTGTGGAGTTTCGAGCCTAGCTAATGATGATGGGGGTGGGGGGGGAGGAAGAGGAGGAGGAATGATCATTTTCTTCTCTCCAGAAGATCTTTCCCATCAACATCACACATGCCATGTTATCAGCCTTCTTAAAAAGCAACGCTCTCTTGACTTCCCTACCCCACTCTGGCTACAGCTGCATACCTCTCTTCCCCATCACAGCCCAGCCAAACCCCAGACATGCCGTGTGTCCTTGGACTGTCCAATTTCTTCCATCCCATTCTCTCCTGATCCCACTTCAGTTGGGTGTTCACACCCTTCTCTTTGCCAAAATGGGTCCTGTCACAGTCCCTGGTGACCTACATATTGCTAAATCCAGGCAGCAGGCATAGCAAGTACAAAGGCCCCGTGGTGGGGAGAAGCCAGGCATGATCAGGGTGCAGCAAGGAGACCTGGGTGGCTGGAGCAGAACAAGCAAAGGGAGGGGAGCAGAAAAGGAGTGCAGAAGGGTAACAGGCAGCTGGTTCATAAAGGGACTGAAATCCACTGTAAGAACACGGATTTTTTACCCTAAATGAAGTGGGGATGCTGTGTGATTTCTGAGTAGGGAGAGTAGGTAACCAGTCCATGGTCACCGAATGAGTAGATGAGGATTTGAATTGGGATCTTGCTGACTGGCGAGTCCCTGCTATACTGTCTTCATTAGCTGTGTGCCCTTGGGTCGGTCACTTAATCCCTCTGAACCTCAGTTTTCTCATCTGAAGAATGGGGAGACTGACTCCTCCCTTACAGAGTTAATGAAATTCTCACATTAGAAAGGCTTGCTGTGTCAACATTCAAAACAAGGTGAACCCCAATAACAGATTTCCTCTTCAAAGCTCAGTAATACCTGACACAAAAGAAATGGTCAGAATACACCTTCTGACTGAAAGTCCAACGACCCTGAAGAGGGACTTGCCACTCCCACAGGTCCAGAGGGAAGGAGAGGCAAAAAAGAGGGAGACCATTCCCCATACCCAGGCTTTCCTGTGTCTGGCCAGGTCTGGCACGTAGTGGGTGCTGAACACAGAACTGCTGGACGAGCGACTGGATGAATCGTGCCCTTCCCTGGGCTGAGAAGGGTATGATGGGCTCCCCAGGCATCCCACTACAGGCATCAGCCCAGGGACAGGGGTCGGCATGGCGGTCCTTACCTGCCAGGCCGCCAGCCAGCCACACGGCCCAGGGGCTGGGGCCTGCGCAGGCCTCGGGTGTGATCCAGTCGTTCAGGAACACATAGGGGATGAAGTAGAGACAGTAGCCCGGGACATCCCTCAGCAGCATGGCACCAACACCTCGGTACATCCCTGCCAGGCCCTCAGTCCGCACGATGGTTGCGATGCAATGCACAGCTCCCTGGTAGACCGGCTGCACCCCAAGAGCCACGGCCCTGGGTTTCAAACCAAGGTTGCCTGCAAAGACAGGGGGGAGAAGTGGCAAGGGACACAGGGGACAAAAGACAGGCCAATCTCCAGCACTGGAGCCAGCCCGGCCCGCTGGCAACTTCCACTCACATGGCCTGCTGGTTTTTACCAGAACTGCTGACCGTAGCAGCTCACACCAAGATTCTCAAGTCCCAAGAGGAAGGCCAACACATGCAGCCAGACTGGAGACAATGTGTGCCGGGAGAAAGCTCCAGGTGCCTGAATGGTTTCTGGTCAACCATCCCTATGTCTTTGTGAGCAGCACCGACTGCCGAGGTCCAAGGTCAAAGATGAGCAAGCTGTACTCAACTCTTTCCTAAAGCAGAGGTTGCAAATTCAACGTACTCCGTGTTTGTGTGTATGTGTGGGTACTTGTGCACAGTGTGGTCAAAAAGCATATGAGGTTTGGACCTGGACTGCTCTGGTTCCAAATCTAGAATCCTCTACTTAAAAACTCTTTGACCTCGGTAGGCCACCTTTTTCGGCCTTTGGTCCCTTAACTTGGGTGCCTGGGTGGCTCAGTTGGTTAAGCGACTGCCTTCGGCTCGGGTCATGATCCTGGAGTCCTGGGATCGAGTCCTGCATCGGGTTCCCACCTGCTTCTCCCTCTGACCCTCCTCCCTCTCATGCTCTCTCTCTATCGTTCTCTCTCTCAATAAATAAAAATCCTTAAAAAAATTATTTAAAAAAAAATAAGAGAACAGGCCAATAATTTATTGTATACAAAGTTGCTAAGAAAGTAGATCTTAGGGGCGCCTGGGTGGCTCAGTCGTTAAGCGTCTGCCTTCGGCTCAGGTCATGATCCCAGGGTCCTGGGATCGAGCCCCGCATCGGGCTCCCTGCTTGGCGGGAAGCCTGTTTCTCCCACTCTCCCTGTTTGTGTTCCCTCTCGCTGTGTCTCTATCTGTCAAATAAATAAACAAAATCTTAAAAAAAAAAAAAAAAGAAAGAAAGTAGATCTTAAAAGTTCTCTACACACACACACACACACACAGTAACTATAGGCTATGACAAATGTGTTAACTAACCTTACCTTGGTAACCACTTCACAATACACATGCATATTAAATAATCAAGTTGTATACCTTAAACTTATATGTCAATCATATCTTAATAAAGCTGAAAAAATTTTAAAGGAAAAAGAAGAGAACAGGTGAGTATACATAAAATAATACCTATAAATTGCTCCGCATGGTACTGGAAATGCTGTAGGGGGAGAATAAGTTATCCACAGGTTATTACTGAGACTGAGGTGACCAGCATGAACCAGGAGGATACATGGGCTGGAGAGCCATCTGTTCTGTCCCTCCAGCCTTGGCCAGCAAGCAATGGCCCTGTCTCTTCCTTTTAATCCTTCCTCCAGGCTCCCCTGTCTGCTTCTCTGATGCTCATCTCCCCTGCTACAGACCCTTTAGCTCAGCTCTGACTCATGACCAGAGAGGCCTCCCAGTCCCAGTGCAGATATAGTGGGCTCTTATTCTCAACATTCCGTTCCTGAAGAACTAACGTGATATGACTAGGAAAGAAATAGAACGAAGCTTGCCTGTGACACACACCTATTTTACCACCTGGGTTTCATTCCCTGTATGTGGCATCTCACTTTGGTTTTGCACTTTGCTGACAAAGAGGCAGTAACTTTCATTACCGAACAGCTGAATTTCCAAGTTCCCCAAATAGTCCCATCCTTAAGATGAAAGGTTAGGAGCAAAGATTCAGCTTCATGATTCCATAGTCCAAACTGAAGGTTTGAGAGTCAAGTGCAACCTGTCCTTTCGCTTATCCCAGAAGGAGGTGAGATAGAAGGGGAGCTTTCTATTTGCCTGGGCAAGTGTGCTTGAACCAATGAATCCTGTATTTTCTTTTTGTGTAGGGGGAAGAGACTAATCACGGCCATGTGCATTCAGCCAACTACAGTGTGGGCAGGAGGCTGAGTCCCATTCACTTCCACAGCAGATCCCCCCAGGAAGGGAGTAAGGGCGGTGGCCACTTCTGCGGGCAAAGGGCCCTCTGAGCTCGGAGCAAGATCAGACCCTATGGTCTTTGAAAGCCCACTGAGATAGCACCGCACACCCCTTCCTTTCCCAAATCCACTATGATGCTGCCAGGGTCACCCTGGGAAATTCTGGGATGACACAGAATAGATATAATTGTGTCAGCATCTGAACTTTACCTGGGTCATGCTCATGTCCAGATAACAGTGACCTGACCCAGGAGTCAAGGTTTTCATGAATCAACTACGGGTATGATGTAGCTCTCAGAAGTTACTGATTGAAGGAGAGTGTCCTGATAATATTCTGCTTGGGTAGAGGTATAGATGTTGAAAAAAATACCTGCCCAATCTTCAAGATGCCCTGTCAACAAAAAACCTGTACTTTTTTTTTTTTTCCTTTTCTTCCCAGGATAAGCAATAAGGAACTTCTCTCATATTCTACCAGGTTTGTTACATAAGCAATCTAGTTTTTATTCCTTGAGAATTATCCATTTATGGCTGTTAGAGCAATATAATTGTCATGGGGACTGGCATCCTCCGGAATACTGACATGAATCTAACTGGCAGCCAGTTCCTTCTGGACACAAAGCCCCTGGAACTCCTTCTAGCTCCCTCATCCCCAGTGTTAAAGCACGCACACACATACACACTTATTTGGAAATAATTTTCGATTTGCAAAAAAAGGGCAACAAAGAGAAATTATACAAACAACACCTTTATATATCCTTTCCCCAGATTCACCTATTGTTAACATTTTACCTCATTTGCTTTATGGTTTGTGTGCACTCTCTCTCTCTCTCCCCTCCCTTCTCACTGAACAGATGCCCCTGTCCGAATGCATAAACTTTGCCTGGGCTATGTTCATCTCCAGGTAACAGTGACCTGACCTGGAATCAAGGGTTTCATGAATCAGCTATGGGTATGATGTAGCTTTCAGGAGTTACTGATAGGAAAGTATCTGATAAAAATCTTCCTTGTTTGGAGGTGCCAATGTTGGAAAAATATTTGACAAGCTTTGAACCGGCCATGTCAACAAGACCCAAACTTGTGCTTTTGGTTTTTTTTAACCTTTTTTCCCAAGGTAAGCAGTAAGAAAATTCTTCTGTACACACATGCATATTTTTTTCACATGTACATACATATTATTATTCTCTGAACCATTTCAGGGTTAGATACCAAATGGTCCTTTACTCCTAAATGCTTCAGTAAGTGTTGCCTAAGAATAGGGATATTGCCTTACCTATCAGAGTAGTTATCAGTTTCATAATCTACATTAACAATAACTTTACCTAATGTACTGTCTATACTCAAATTATCACTTGACCTCATACTGACCTGTATGGCATTCCTCCCCTCAGGAGTGCAGAATCTAGTCTAGCCAGTTTCTGCATTTAGTTGTCACAATTCTTCAGCTTCCTTTATTTATTTTTGTTTTTAGTAAGCTCTATACCCGATGTGGGGCTAGAACTCACGACCCCAAGATCAAGAGTCACACACTCCAACGACTGAGCCAGCCAGGTGCCCCTAGCTTCCTTTAATCTAGAGCATTTCTACAGCTTTTTTGTTTGTTTTTAATGACACCAACATTTTTTTATGAGTATGCTGCCTCCCTCCTTATGAATAAAACCTTTCTCATTTGGGGTTTGTTTGATGTTTCCTTGTTATCACAGTGAGATGATGCATTCTTGGCCGGACTTCCTCCCTGTTCTCACCTCTCCTCCCATGAGGACTAATGACGCTCAGGAGCCCCTGGTCTTCTTCTCTGGCCTCCTATCCTAGTTTTTACTAGTTTTCTTTTTAATTTAGATATAATTTACATTCAATAAGAGGTGTAGCTTGTACGTGTACAGTTGAAGAGTTCTGACAACTGCACGCACCTGGGTCACCACACCCTACTGAGAAAATGACGTCTTATTCTTGAAGCAAGAAGATTCCAAGCCTACCTACCCTCTCCTGCTTGCCTTTCAAGGTATAAGAACTCTGTGACATCAATGATGTGTCACTCAATGAGAAGCAAATCTTTCAACTGGTCGATGGTTGTTACGGGCCCATCTGCATTAGCAACAGTGGCCCCGGGCGATTCAAATGGGACCACAAAGCAGAAAACAGCGGCAACTCTTATCAGTTGCTCCAACCAAGAGATGCCCCGAGGCTGGGCCCCGGAGGCGGGAGGTGCGGTTTGGAAGGCGCAGCCCAGGAGGCGTGGCCCAGAGAGCTGGGGCTGGAGGGGGGGGGGAGGCGTGGCCTGAGAGGCTCAGCTTAGGAGGCGTGGCCCGGGGAACATGGCTTGGGAAACAGGGCCCGGGGAGGCGTGGCTTGAGAGGCGTGGCCCGGGGGAGGCACGGCTTAGGAGGCGTGGCCCAGGGAGGTACGGCTTGGGAAACGTGGGGTGGCAGGAGGCGGGGTATGGGAGACAGGGCCTGGGGAGGCGTGGCTTGGCAGCTCCACTTAGAGAAGGGCTGAATCAGAGTTCTTGGTATCTCTAGCTGTTTAAAACAAACTTTGGTGACCTTTAAAAATGGACTTGGGAGGTTGCCGGCAAGCAGCTTTTGGAAATAGGCACAACTCCCATCCAACTGAAATCCATGGATCTGCATGTTGTTTGTGCAAGGAACCCAAGGAAGGTGGTGAGGTGCTGGGTGAGTACTCTGCTCACACTGAACCACCAGCTCTCAGCCTGTTGTTCCTGAACCTTCAGGGCTTGGCTTGGAAGTATACACGTGCATGTAAAGGGATTCATATAGGGCATATTTTCTTCTGGCACAAAATGAATTTAGTTTCTCTAATTAGAATTTTTTGTTCTAAAATGAGGATTAAATTACGAATCAAATGTTGATCATTTTTCATCATGAGGCTTTGCTATTGGCACCACTTTTTTCTGTACTCTAAATGAAGACCCTGTACCTTTTCCTATGATACGTATGGATTAAAAACCTGAAACACTCAAGATGCATGTGGTTTTGTTTGTTTTCCCAAATTCAGCTAGGACCAATTCAAGCCCCCTATATCAAGACAGGCAGGATGCTCAGAGTCAATGAAATTGGCCCCTACCTAGCTCCTAATCTTCATCCAGGAGCAGAGGAGAGCCTACACAGTTCTAAAAAACCCCCCTCCTCCAAGCTCCCTCACCTCGACCAGCTGGCCTACCTGGTCCGTGCTGCTGGGAGGCAGGAGGCACAGGAGCTGGGGACCATCATTCCTTAGACTACATGGTGTGGCTGTTTGACTTCACTGCTCTGCACCAGGGGAAGGTATCTTGCTCACTGGCCCCTGCCTGGACCAGGAGGTTCCTCTGGAGGCAGGTGCCTCTGTAGGGTGTAGGAGTTTCCAGGTTTGGCCAATCCTAACAGGGACCCACACAGCCACGTCTTGGGAGTTCTTCCACTTCAGAGGAGCTGAACCAGCCTAGATGCAGGCTGGGTCCCCACAGATTTGCCTCTCAGAAGCCAGGGGTAAAGCCAGAGCATACTGCTGGGCCCTTCCCAGATACAAGCATGGAGAAGTCTCATCTCTTTCCTTTCTCAGATATTGCTGTTCAATTTCTTCAATGGGCCATAACTGTGGAAACAGGAAAGCCAGCCGAAACACAATGGCTGGTCACTGATCCACTGCACTGAGAGGGGGCCGGCCCTCAGAAACACAAAGGCCTGGCCACTTTTTAGAAGGGAAAGTGCCACGAGACTTCTCCTGTGTATGTATAGTCAGACGTGGAATGAAAACACAGCATTACTTCTCAACAGGTCACTTTCTACAGAAAATCCTTAATAACTAAGCCATCCACAGATGAGGTCCTGCAGGTCCCCAGTCAGTGATGTGCAGGGTTACCATGTTTTCTGTGCTCAAATACTCCTAGGCCAGTGGGCTCTCAAATCGAAGTTGGGAGCATGGACTTATTTCAAGGGACCCACAAACTGGTAGGCATTACAGATTCACAGGACTCCTAAAGTAACTCACATACACGTGTGACCACTTTTCTCCTATGTGTAGGTGCTATTGTGGGGAACACAACAAAAATTTACTTAAATATACTAATTATCTATAGTAACTTCTTACCGTATGAGGTTTCTTAATCCACAGACACTTAATGTACAGCTGCTATTATATGGGTTGGACCCCATTTAATGTATTTAAAAGGTTTTCTTAGGAAAACCTGGGACCCCCCCCCCACCAGCCCATGCCAGAGGCTCTACCCCTTTTATAAGGTCTGTTCTGGTTGCTATTGTTTTCTGAGCATGTTGTTTTACCCTAACCCATGCAGTGAGTTTCCTGATGACATGAGTAACACACTGTGGCTTTTCCCAGAGTACTGGGACCCTGCGCCTGACACCATGTCCCGTATGTGCCTCAACATCCATTCAATAAATACTTGAGCATCTGACTGGGCAGCTCTCAGGACTTGGGCCTCCCAAAGGTTCCCTCCCATGCCTGGCATTCTTCCAGGCTTGGTCCTATCTGGTCCTTGTGCCAGAGGCTGCAGATCCTAAAAGCAACTCCTAAATCATGGTCCCAGCTACCGCGCTATTCCAAAATGCCACGGAAGCTCTGTGATTTGGGTTTGAGCAGGCTGGTCAAACTGCTCTCAGTTCCCTCTAAGTGGAGCTTCCTCAGAAAATTACCAACCAGGAAGCTCTTGCCCAGTTCCTATTTCCAAAGAATCCAGCAGTTTCCTTATGATCTGAAGGAATCATCATAGGCAAATGGTTTAGCAGAAAGAGCCCTGGATTAGAAGCAGCTGGGGTTCGCTTTGCTGCTCATTTGCTATTTACTGTTCAACCTGGTACAAGAGACTCCACCACGCTGGCCCTCGGTTTCCTCCACCACTTACAAAAGGGGAAGAATAAATAGCCTGCCACCTCTTTTGGCTTTTGTGAAAATTGAGTGACAATGTTGGCAAATGTACTTTACTTGAGGCAAACAGTCATTCCTATTTTTATTATCCCTATCCTGATATGACTCCAGATTCCGGAAGTGCTAAAACTGCCTGCAGCCAAGCCTACGGTGGAAGGCTGTGGATGCCCACACAGGGCCAACAATTACCAATACTAGTGCTGAGTCCCCAAATCAGGACAATACCTGCCCTCATCAGTTGATTGAAAGACCAAATGGATGTGTCACCCACGTACGTAACCTGACAATGGTGTGTTACACTGTATGCACCGTCATTCATTTCTGCTAGCTGTGTGGGACCACAGTTTGGGAAAGATTCAGCCAAACCATCCAGAATTCAGGGACTCCTCTTGAACTACATGGCTCAATGCCTGGCCTCTTCACAAATTTCCTCCCTTCACTTTTGGGCTGCTATGGCTCCAGCCCTCACTTCCTATTGGCAGCCCACAGCCTACTTGACAAGAAGGTTCAGGCTGTATGGTCCTGGCTTGTCTCCAGTCCCTTGTCATGCTCCAAGGATTCCTCCTGTCCCCCCACACAGACTCTCTTCTTCAGGAGTTAAATGGAACAACATTCAGGGAGCTTAGCATCAGTTATTCTTGTCCTGCAATGGGAAAGTCTTGAAAAATCTGCTGTATCAGAAGCCTGCTCCTCCCCAAGGCCAACCTGCCTAAAGAAGAGTGTTGTTCTTGACAGCCACATATCTTTATGGTAGCAATAAAACTATGTTGCCAAAGAGACAAACTGATGTGGTCAGGGCCTCTGAGGCATAGTTGGCGACCTTCCCAGCCAGACACTGCTGAAGATTCAGAAAAATCAGAGAAATGGTTTCACCCCATTTTGTCATCATGTAGATCCTTGGGCTCAGACGGCCTTTGTGTTCTGGTGTGTGGCTGATGATCTCGTTCAGCCAGGTCCACCCCTCATGTGGCCCTCTCTGATGTTACCATTCCAGCCCTATTTATCTTGCCTAGGCATGCTCAGAAATTAGGACCTTCTCCTCAAATCCTGGCCACACTCTGTCCCCTTCATTCTGTTCAGGTCATCTTGAACACGGTAGTGCCAGGCCTTGTGATAAGGGCTCTCCCAACCTCCTTCCTCTTGCCCTCAACATTCTCTCTGAACTGTCTGTTTTGTTCTCCTCTCCCAGCCCAGAAACGAAAGGTTTTTCCTGCCCCAGCCCTTGCTCTCTGTCCCTAGTGTCACCTCCCAATTCAGCCATTCATTCTCCCCTCTTGATTCCCTTTTGCCTACTTTGGTGACAAGAGTTTCCCAGGACTCTGCCTGCGGGGGCAGTGGAGGTGGACGGCCCGGGGCCATGCCCGCTTGCAGTGAGTCACACCTGAGGGAGCACGGACCTGAAACCCAACCTGAGCTTCAGGTTCCCCATCTGGAAGAGAGAGAGAATGACGGCACCTCTTTTACCCAGCAATGGCAGGCGTGCGTTAGCACAGTTCACATGGCACGGGATCAGCCAGGACCACGGCCGCTGGTGCTGCGGGAGCTCCTCCCCGAGTCCTTCCTGAGTCTTCCCCTTCATCTCCACCTCTTCCTTTCTGCAGCTCACCTGCATGTGCACCTCATTCATGGCCTCAGCTGTCCCTTCTCTGTCACAGCCCAGACTCCTCTTCCAGCCCTGATATTCCAGCGGCGACACCTGGCACACAAACAAGCCAGACTCGGCATATTCTCACTCAAGCCTGCCCTCCTGCCAGGCTCCAAAACAGCCGCACTGACAAGTGTGTATGGATCACGTGCCCCGCACCAAGTGTTGCCTCACATGCTTCACCTGTCATTTCATTCCCTGGGGGGGTCGGGGGGGTGGGGAGGGACTCCTCCCTCACAGTCACCCAACTGTGCAGTCCTGGGCCATCTCAGACACTGCCCTCTCTCCTGCTTGGCCCCACTGATTCTCCACCACCGATACCTCCAATCAGCCACCCTCTCCATTCCCAAAGCCCAAGGCCCTGGGGCCCCTGTTCTCGTTTCTCACCTGGTCTGCGGCAGCGCCCCCCAAATCAACCCGCCACCTCTACTTTCCCCACCCCTTCTACCTCTCCTGAAGGAACCACCTTCCTCCCACATAGCTCTGCTCGGGTCATTCTGCAGCCCAAGATGCCTCACTGTCTGCTGAAAGGCCACCTAAGCCCACCCTCAGCTAAGAAATCCAAGCTCTTCACAACTCCCCCTGCACCTTCCCCTCCCCGCACTGTAGTCAGAACTCCGACCCTGTGCCTACAGGGCTCCTCAGTCCGAAACATCGCTCCATTCCCACGTGCCCATCTCCAAAGCCCAGCCAGTATTCCAAAACCCCATCAATGGCCGCTTCCTCTCTGGAGCCTTCCTGACCTGCAGAGCCAGACTCTGAGGTTCCAGAGCCTTCCACAGGCCCTTCTCATTCTGCTACACGTTTGATTCCCCACCAGACTGTGCGCTCCCTGAAGGCAGGGGCTGTGTGCCTGATACCTCTGATTTATCTACTCTGCTTGGCTCCGAGCAAGAGCTCGGGAAAGGCTTGTGAATGAAGGAGCCAGAGAGTGAGTCCCAGCAGGTGGCACACTCAGCACTCTGTCTCCAACGGGGCCTGGTGCAGTCATAGGACGGTCGGTCGGCACAGAGTTAATGCTGAGTTCTCCTCCAGTTCCCAAACTCTGCCCTCCTGGGGTGTTGAGGCCTTTGTGATTTGCACATTAATGAGGCTCTCCATGAAAACACAGACCAGAAAGCTCCCAGACTGGGGAGAAGTGAGTGTTACTGCCATCGGCCTCCGGGATGTGACTTGGCCCGGGCAGTGGAGGGACTGCCCGCCTCCAGGACCACAGCCCTGAATTCCAGTTCGGGCCCAGCGGGGCACCCAGGGAGGCTCATGCCCACACAAAGGGCGAGGATGACTTCCAGAGGGAGGGTTTTTCCACCGGTGCCTTATACTGCAGGCCACAGCCAACTGAACCCAGGCCAGCCTCTCTTTGCTGCCAAGCAGGGGTGCCAGGAGCAACCTCCGTGAAGTTGCAACAGTTTTCATGAGGGCTAACTGCTGTTTAGTATGCAACCCCAGTGGGGGCCACATGGAACTTCCCTCCCAACTTCAGCAACTGCTGATGGAATGTGGTAAAAAAAAACAAAAAAAAACCCTTCTGTATAACAATTTCACAGTATGTGCCAAGAATCTTAAAAATGACCAGACCCTTTGACTCATTCATGAAGCAAAGAGCCCACATATTTAGGGAAATAATCCTACAAGGAGGGCAACTCCGTACGGACAGATTTCCCGATCACATCACTATGTTTAAAAGAGGACAAACCAGCAACAACGTCAATGTCCCTCACTAGGAAGGTGGCGACCTAAGTGTAGTAGTACAGCAAACATTTATTTTAGGTGTGCGGGGTGCCAGGCACGATGCTCGGATCGTCACGTGCAGTCTGTCATCCTGTTCTCTCCCAGTTACAGGGAGCTACTGTGACGACGGCAGGTTTGCAGATGAGTCAACGGAGGCTTGGTGACGTGAGGGGAATTATCTAGAGTTCCCGGGTTGTGGTGGAGGGAGGACCAGAAGCAGGTAGCCTAACTCCAGAAACTGAATTTTTGCCACACTGTATCATCCCTCTCGATACGTGTGTGCGCACACAGGCACGGTGATGGAATACTGCACGTCTATTTTAAATATTAGTTGTCTGCACGTCTATTTTAAATATTAGTCGTCTCTTGCTAATAATTTTAAATGCCATTTTCATAATGCCATAATATCATGGAAGATGTGTGTTATAAAACTGAGTTAAAAAGAGGACATGAAACTGTCTGAGTACAACTTCTTAACATATTTAATCTATGTATTTAGAAAAGGAAAAGGAAACACATTAATGTATTAACAGTGACTGGATTTGGGTGGATGGACATTTTCTCCCTCCACATTGAATGTTCTAGCTTGTGTACATTTTCAACGACTGGTCACCATTAATAGATCGTCAGGATGAGCTCAGTGGCTTTATATTTGCAAGCCTTCAGGTAAGCTCACCTCTTACCTCAATGCGGCCTCCATGCTTCCTGTCACATGTCCCAAAGGAAGATGCCAGAGGCCTCCAGCCCCCTGCACAGTATACGGGCGCAGTCCCTCACAGCCCATCACCTCCACCCAGGAAGTGGTCGGGCCGTTCTGGGGTAAGGCCACAAACCATGGACAATCCCACATGCCTGGCCCGAGGCTACCTGGAAATGCCCATCTCAGCACAATCACCCTGCAGAGCAGACCTGACCCAGGACCGAGACCACAAGTTCGCAGCCAGGACCAGCCCCACACTACCTGCCCACGCACTGCTTTGGGCTTCACGGTGTGCATCTGCTTTTGTTCTTAATTAAATTATCTGACAATTTCCAATCCCGGCCATGTGGCAAACGTGAGCTGGAACGGAGTCGAAGGCACCCCTCGGACAGGATGTGGGCTTGCCACAGTCCCCACCACTCCCTATTACTCCCCTGCACCAGAGTGGACACGGGCCGGAGCTGCTGCTTTTGTAACAGCAGAGTGATAGGGAAAGTGAAAGACGTTCTGTGTCCAGTTTCGATCAAAAGAGGAAAAATGAAACATGGGTTAGCAAGGCTGTGGGTGTCAAGATAAATGGAAGAGGGTACCTTTTCCAGGCACCTCTGCTCACTTATGTTACCTCCCTGGTCCCAGTGAGTCTTTGAGATTCCGTCTCTGGCCTAGAGGGTCTCTGAGGGACAAGTAGAAGGAAACCGCATCCTCCTCCCTTCCTGGGGAGATTCCTGGCAGAAAGCACTGCCTGCCTGCCCTGCTCCAGCCCCAGTAGCGATCCTGCCCAGCCACCAAGGACCTTCCCGCAAGCAGCTGGGGTGGGAGGTGAGGAACGGCGGGCCAGGCAGAGAGGGGCTGCCCAAAGCCACGGAATTCAGACCCATCCCTGGGAATCCATGAGCTGTGCCCATTACTTGAGCAATGTTATTTTGGAGACATGCTCCCAGCCCGCTTCCTCCCTCAAGTTTGAAGCTGGATTTGTGATGAGTCTGTGCAAAGGCCCAGGTGTTATCAAAGCTGCTGTCTTCTCAGCTTCCACAAAATCCCAGGGCAGAAACAGCAACAGAGCATCAGTGGGCCCTGAGTCAGAATGCCTGGGGCTGCATCCCAGCTCCACCTCCTACTAGGAGAGTGACCCAAGGCCAGCTACAGAAGCTGCTGAGGCCTCAGGCTCCCCTTTGTTAACCTCTAGGAATTGGGTTGATGGAAAGATAAAACACTTGCAGAGCTCTTAGCCTAGGGCCTGGCGCAGGAGAAGGGCTCAGTAAATACTGGTTACTCTGCCCCCGCCCCCCCTGCTGGGACCTGGCTTCGCCCAGATCAGAGGCTTGAGGAGCACGGCTCAGACAGACCCTCCAATCTCGGTTTCTACCCTGCCTGCACTTGCTCAGGTAAGCTGCCTGTCTCCTTTGTCTCTGCACTGCCTGCTAAGCCCCCAGGCCCAGGTGCTAATGACCTGGAACTTTGCAGGGCTCAGAAACATTGGCCTGCAGGAACCTCCCTTGGCTTCTCATCGAGAGCCTTCTCGGGGTTCACACAAGGCCAGTTTCCTGGCACACTGAAAAGGACAGAGTAAACACATGCTCACTTTCTGTCGCTGCCTCAAGGGATCAACTAAAGCGAACAGGTTTCCTTCTGGCACAACAATGAGCTGACAACCTCAAGCCGCGGAGAGCTACACCTCGGGCTCTCGTGGCCCTGGCGAGCAGGCAGGGATAACCCTCAATGCGTCCCTGACCAGGTGCACAGCCCTGATCTGCACCGATCCCTCTACCCTCCTACTACCTGCCTCAAAGCCCTTCCTGACCCCCAGCCTGTCCTGCTCCCTCCCCACCACCACATTTGGAGTGGCCCAATTCCTGTCTGCTGGAAAGAACATGACAGGAGGAGTAGGATGTAGACTCTTGTTCAGTGCTACGTCCCTAGCTCCTAGCTCTGTGTCTGGAACATAGCAGGTGCATACGTAGCATGTTGGGTAAATGAACAGGGCTAGCAGCCATATGGACCTCACAGTACTATGGTGGGTGTTAAGTGAATGAGGCACACACGGTATCAGGCATACGGTGAGTGTCTTGGCAGCTTTAGCAGCTGCTGATGGGGGCTGCTCCCGTCCCTAAAACTGGCTGCCCCTGCACACCCAGCTTTGGGAACCTTCTTGGGTCTGCCCATTCCTTGACTGCCTCCCATCCTTCCTCCAAGCTCCAGAGGCTTCTCGCCTAGCCTCAGCATCCCTTGTAGTTCAGGCCTTGGCTTGCCGAGTTAGTTACCATTCTAGCACCCTCTGCAGGGAAGGGAGGGGTGGAGGAGGACAGGACAGAGGATGGAATCAATTCATTTGCTTCCAAGTGTCCCAGGTGTTTCTAAGAAAGGCATTTTTCCAGAAACAGCTCCCTGGTGTCCAGGCTGGCTGTGCCTTCCCTCGCCCAATAGAGAAATGCACGCCTCACCCCTCCTCATCCCCTTCCCGGGTCAAAGTGCCCAAGTTGTGAAGGAGGCAGGTCTGCCCCCAGGAGCAGAGGAGACCCATCACTGGTAATTCTGCCAACATCTGGACCCAACGAGTTTGAAGACTTAGGGAGAGAGGTTTCCTCTGCCCCTGTGACTGACACAAGCTGTTCTGAGAGAGCCCAATGCCAACCTGGGGGCCAGGCCTCCTGGTTCTCAATCTGCTCACAATGCCCTTCATTCCTCAACATGTTTGCTTTTGTCTCTGGGACAGGACCAGATCAGCGAGCTTCAAACGCTTCTGTGAGACGCCACCCTTTGCTGAAACTAAACTGTACCAAGGCATGGCTCAGTATGTCAAGTAGATGGAGGTGGGCTCCCCTTGCCCTGTATCTCTCTGAATGGCCCCAAGGAGGGTAGGCTGCAACCCTCAGGATGAGCCAGGCTGCTGTGGTCCTGTATCACCCCACATGCCGACAGTGACCAGGGGCCTGCGGGCACTGAGCCTCTCCCAGGCATGACCCAATTTCTTAGGACAGCTGGTCCCAGGCTCTCCATGGGCCCCAGTGAGGATACCAGCATCATGCTCAGGGGATGTGCAGTCTTGTCCTGGATACCTCCGGGGCGGGGCAAGATGTGCAGACTGAATCAAGGCGCCGGGACTGGGTGCAGGACAGCGGCTGGGCTGGACAATGCTCCCGAGTGCACTATTGGGGCTTTGGCTGTGGAGCCCAGCTGAGCCCAGCCTCTGTGGCAGAGGGCTCACATGCAGGCCATTCAGAAGGCTGCCAGGGAGAGGGGTCTTATCCAGGAGAGCTGTCAGCCCAGATCAGATATCTGGGGTGTCAGGAAGGACCACAAATCCAGCCCTTCCATTATGCAGGAAGGAGACAGTGGCCCGGGCAGGAGCAGAATCTTGCCTGAAGAGACAGAGTGGCATCAGAGCCAAGAACCAAACCTGGAGATACTGAAATCTGTCTAAGACCCGAGCTCATCTTTCCTCGAGAGCTGGTACTTTCTACTCTGCACAGCAAGTGCCTTCCCATTCTTTCCATCCTCCTTTATCCAAAGCACAGCAAAGACACACACATTCCTTTCTCGGGCGGGGGAAGTAACAGACTCGGCAATGGGGCAGGAGGGCTGTCTAGCACACCAAGAAATGAAGCTCAAACCAGAACGTCGAGGAGGGGAAGAGGAGCGACCCCTTCCCCCTGCCGCGGGTGGTGCAGGGGTGAGGCCTCGTGGCGGCACTCCCTGGTGTTGGGGATGGGGACAGGTGTGGCTTTGAGACCTCTGAGTCCCTCAGGGCCCCGGGCCTGATTTAATGTTCTGGGTTGCTCCTCTAAAATTCTTAAATTTTGAACAAGGAATCCCCCGTTTTCCTTCTGTGCTGGACACTGCTAATGATGTCGCTGGTCCTCACCTACCAGTCATTCAGTGCCTGTGTGGCCCTGTCTAAGTGTCTTCACCTCTGGGAGCCTCAGCTTTCTCCTCTGTAAGACGAAAACTGTAACAGCACCTACCTTACAGAACTGTTAGGAAGACAAATTAAGAGAACGTACCCAGAGCTCTAAGCAGGTGCCTGGCACGGAATTGATAATTAATGACAGTGTCTACTATAGATCAAAATGCTAACTGCAGACTCTTACATGACAATGCAGATGCTCTGCTCAACGAAAAGGAGATTAGCAACCACATCCCAGATCTGGCGGACCAGGAAAGGGCCACAGGTGCCCAGACGCCAGGCCCCCTCCCCTACTCTTACCTTCCTGAAATGGCTGTGTTTGCATCTGCAGCCGGATCTTGATGAGGTCCACGGGCGTCCCCAGGCTGACAGAGACCACACCGGCCACCATGCTGGCCAGGAGAAGGTCCGACAGGGTGTGGGACCGGCTGGCCTCGGACTCCCTGGCGTGGTGCTGGCTGAGGAACCTCTGCGTGTTACTGAAGACCCCAAACACCACCGAGTTATAGACAGCGATGCTGGCAAGGGGAAAAGACATGCCCTTGAAGAAGCCAAACACCTGTGGGAAAACCAGGGGGCAGGAGCATGAGGGCCCAGGGCTGTCTGCAGGCCAGGCGCCAGGCTCCCCGTGTGGTCCTGGGCACAGACCCTGCCCTCTTGAAGCCTGCAGGCTGGTGAGGTGACACCATGGGAAAAATAAATCATTATGTCAGCGACAAGAATAAAAAAAGGATGCTGAGGTGACTGACGGCAGGGACCAGGTGGGTGAGGAGTCGCTCTCCATTCCCGGGCAGGGCATATTCTGGCCCGGGTCAGAACCCGCTTCTATAGGCAGTTTTGTTTCCTGAGTCAGGGTGCCCTGGGCCTGGGACCCATTTTTGCCAGCAGAGTGGCAGCGTTGTTGGGCTGGAAAGATACCAGGCTGCATGGAGCCCTTGTGGGTAGTGGACTTGCGGGGCACCCCATACTCTCCTCATTTGCCACTCAACCAAAAGCATTCTCTAAGGCACTTGCCATGTGCTAGGCCCTGGGGGACAACTGTAAGAACGAAATACTCGCTGCCCTCACTGAACCCACACTCGGGGGAGAGGGGGCAGATAAACTGACAGGTGGTTAAAATTCAATGTGCTAAGTGTGTGGTGAGGGTCTAAGGGAAGGGGAGCTCCCAGAAGAACAGCACCAAGAGGCTTCTTCTACACATAAGCAGAGACCACAGCAGAGGGTGCTGGAGGCTGAGAGGAGAGGGTCCTTTCCACACTGCACTCTCGGGGGAACATCACAGATACTCCTCTGAGATCTGGAATATTCCACAGGCCCTTGGAGGAGTCAGGGCAGCATTCACTTTCAGCCCTGTGCCAAAAATGAAAAAGTACCAGGAAGCTGTTGTCCCAACTGCAGGCTGCACACAAACCTGGGCGTGTGCACCCTATTTGCCAGAGCTAGGACACCTCGCAAACACACACACACACACACACACACACGTGCATGCATACCACACATGCACACACACACACCCCACCTCAGGTTCTTCTTCCAAAACAAGCTCCCTCAGATAACGTGGGGACATCACTTAGCCCTGAGGGGCTGTGTCTCCAAGGAATGCCTACAGTCCCCACAAAACGCCCCGGGGTTGGGACTGTGGCTGGCAGGCCCTGTGGACAGTGTGTGCCAAAAAGGAGAATCAATGGCCACCTCTCAGAGAACTGGGGAATCACACATCACCCTGCACAGCTTGAACCAAATTTGCAGTCCATTGTAAAGCAGCCCAGCAAGAGAGTTCGAGCAACGCCCTGACACAAAACACACCTCTGAGGAAAAAGTCCAGGAGCAGGCAGGAGGCTCCTGAACCCCAGGGTAGTCGCTAGGATGGAGGCTGTGGAGACGGTGGTCGACAACGGGGCCACATTTCCAGGGACTCAAGGCAAAGCCCAGGGCTGCTATTGACCATTTCTTTAAATTGTCAAGTCATTTCATCATTAATTAGAAAATGTATTTTAAATTCCCCAAGGCAGGGCCTTAGAAAGTCTTCCGAAAGCACATCCTCATTCTTAAGAAGGGCACCTGATACATCTTCCACAAAATATTACTCAGGTTTTCCTCTTTGGAAAGGAAAACCTTGGGTCCCCTGGTTTTCAGCAACCTGAGGGACAAGCCAGCTCTGGGCATCTGGAATCCCAAGTGCCTGGCTCAAAGCCACCCTGGATGAAGGGAAGCCTGTGAGCGCGCGGTTTACCGGCCTCGACTCTGGCTGTGAAAACTGACAGGTCCCCTTGTTTCTGCAGGAATTTTCCACTCTGTGATTCTAGATTCCTCAGAATTTCTCCAGAGAGGTTCCACAAAATCAGTTTTCCCCCCCAATAACAGTGCACAAGATGGCAGGGTTAAGTATGGGTGACACACAATATTTGAGGTGTGGTGTGAGATGAAGAGACAGGAGGCAAAACCGAGCCAAGTGTGATGAGCAGGAATGAACAGGCCTCCGGCCTGACGGGCTGGGGTTGGGGCTATGGCCACGGCGCCCAGGCCCCGGGCAGGCTTCGAGCCTTCTGCAGGAGTCCCGGAGGGGTACTGCTCCAGCGCCCACCCCAGAGGCACTTACACTCTCCCTCCTATACACTGTGCGGATGCAGCTGAGGGTGCTTCCGTAGTTGGTGCTGGCCTGCAGGCGAGTCTGCGGAAAGATGCAAGGAGGTGAGGGCCCAGGCCGAGATGATTCACGCCCTCACTGCCCCAGAGATGCTAGGCTTGTGGCACTGAGGCCCAGAGAGGGGAAGGCCCTGCCCAAAGTGACCCAGCCAGTAAGGAGGGCTGGCTTTCTGTCCCCTCCAGGCTGGTGCTCTGTCCTCTGCCCACACTGCCTCCTTCAATGTCCCATTCCGGCCTTGCTGAGTGCGGCAGAAGTCGTCTTGGTCTGAGAGAAGAACAAAAGTCCATTTGTTGTTCAAAAATGATGCTTGTTGGGGGACATGTGACCCCTGCCTCTTGAGTACAAGCACTACTCCGGGGCTCTGCCCCATCTGCTGCCCATCACTCTGCCATCCTAAGGATTCCCTTCGTGGCTCCAGAGCCCCTTCATCTCTCACCTGGACGGTGGGCTGTTTTCGCCACTGGCCTCCTGCTTCCCTCTCAGTCCCTGGCCTGCATCTACACAACAGTCACACTGATCATTTCTGACAACAGCGAATCGCTATTTACAGCTCACTGGTGGCTTCCCATCAGACTCAGAGTAAACCCCTCACTCTCTACCAGTGTCAAAGAGGCCTGGGTAGACACCGAGCCTGCCTCTCACCCCTGCGTGCCCCTTCCTCCATGGCCCTGCCCTCTGTGCCTACCATGTGGCACATCCCCCAGTCCCTGGCCTCGCCTTCCCCCTCCCCCTCCCTGCCTGAGCTCTCCACTGGCTCTTCCTTCCCCCAGAAGGCTCTTCCTCCAGGTCCTGCTTATCTCTGGGGGCTGAGCTTCAATGTTGCAATGGCGTTATCTCTCTGTCTGTTTACTTTGGATTTATTTGGGCCCCCTCTCTATGGCAGGGCTGTCTCATATTTCCTTCTTGTCCCCACGCTGAGCATGGCCCTGGCATATGTCCCCTTTGCACTGGCTAAATGAGGGGCTGGAGGGGAAGACATGTGTCCCCTAATGGAGTCTGGCTCTGGTAACAGACGGCAGACAGCCACAGAGGGTCTGAGGAGCCTCATAAAAGTGCCAGGGCACCCCCCCTGAACCTGGTAAGAAGGAACTCTGAGAACCACAGAAGGGGTGACCGGACCCTACCCCCTCGAACCAGGGTCCCGTGAGGACTAAGACCCAGGGTGCAGACTAACGCGTCATGCCAACAGCCTGAGCTCGTGTGTAGACAAGGAGCGAAGACTCTGGCAGAACACACATCATAAAAGTGTTGGTCTCTGAGGTGAAAATCACGGGCGATGTTTTTCTACACTGAATGGTGTTTCATTTCCAACTTTCCTATGACAGACAGGGGTTACTTTCATTATGTTCAATTTACGTAATTTAAAAATAATTTTAAGTACACAACTAATATGAGAATAAATTTTCTGAATAAAAAAATTCCACATTCTCCCTCCCTGACCCCCAACCCCAAGCTAACCACCTTGGCTAATAGCATGGCTGAGAGCTTCATTGGCATTCATCTCAACAGGGTTAGAGACCCAGATAGCCATGGGAAATCTGTAGCACTCTCACAGGCATGATAGGTAAATGGTATCGTATGTTTTTATAAGTGTTACTTTCATAATCAAAGAAATGTAGCGGTTGACTCATTCAACCTGTATGATTGAAGGCCTGTTTTCCAACAGCCACTGTTCCACTCAGGAGATTCAGCAGTAGAGGAAATCAACTTCCTGGCCTCGTGGAACTTAGAACCAAGTGGGGATGGGGAAAAAAAAAAGAGTCAATAAAAGGCAATTCCCAAGCAAATATTTATGTCTGATGATGACAAGTACCATGGGGAAAAACAGACCCGGGGGTCAGAGTGTGGGCTGCTTGAGGGAAAATGCAGTATTTAATTGTCTGGAGGTGAAGACATGGGGGAAGGCACAGCGAGATGAGAAGTGGGCTTTCACGGTGGAGCAGACCCACAGAGCTCTACCTTGGGGTGGGGTATCCCCAACCTGGACAAGATTATGGGCGAGGGGACGTGGGCACAGGCCTCCCTCTCTTCCCCCATTTAAGGCTGGCGTGGGGGTGAATGCTCTCTCCACTGGCCCCAGCGCTGACAGGGCTGCCTCTGGGGACTGAATCCACAGGTTGGGGCCCCAAGAAGGATCAAGTTCCACTGAAAAACTCCAATGCCTGAGTCACTCAAGCAAACCGTACATGAGGAAACTCAACCCAGGAGTCAAACCCAGATCACAGAAGAGTTTCAAAACCATGGAGCAACGGCCCCCCAGCCATGCTGAACACTTGAGGAGGCTGCCACGGAGGCCAGCCACATAGCACACGCCTCCAGGGCCTCCTTACAATAGGGGCTGGAATTTAGTGTGTGACAATTGCATTCTTGGGGAAGTACTGGGCCTCTTCCAGAACTTATCTCACAGAATCCCACAAATGCCGCTCGGCCTGGGTACTGTCCCCGTTTTACAGATGGAGAAAGCTGACTTCTTGTATTAGTTGTCCTATAGCTGCTGTAACAAATTACGACAAATTTAGCGGCTTACCACAACGCATCTGTTCTCTTACAGTTCGCTAGCTGGTCTAAAGGCGGCTGAGCCCTGATCAGGAAACCCTGGTCACACTGCAACAGGCATACACCTGAAATGCACCATGTGGGCAGAGAGTCAGGTGAGAATCCGGATCCCAGCTTCACGGCCACCAAGCAGCCAGGGCTGGCTCTCCCACCAGTGATGGGACATCCACGGGCAGGGAAGGAGCCTCTGACCTGGGTTAGCAGCCCAGGTGCTTTTAGCTCAGCTCTTCCCAAGGCAAGGCCTGGGACCTTGGACAAGTCACAAGTCACTCACAACACACAAGCATGTGTGTTCATCAGGGTAGGAATGGCTCACTCATGACTCTGTGCTCAGTGCCACAGGGACGATCTTCACAGCAGCCCTGCCGGGAGGTGCTCTTTACCCATTTTTCAGATGAGAAGAGCAAGGCTTGGGGAAGTAAAGTGCTGCACCCTGGTCACAGGAGAGTAGGTAGGCAGGCTGAGACTGCACTCCAGATTATTCCAACTCTAAAGCTCTTGCCCGGACCTTTGGCAGGTAGGGACTCCAGAGAAAATGTCAGCCAGAAGAAAGGAAGGAAGGAGCATGTTTTGGGGAGTAATGAGGGCCCTGAGCCACATCCCTGGGCTGGGCCCAGGCCAGCCATGAAGGCTGGCATCACCAGGCTGGTACCCTGAGCGAGGAATTTCTCAGGCTGGGCAGACACTGGATTTGATGCATCAGGAAGGGCTCTCTCAGAGGCTCAAGGGGCAGAGTGGACAGAAGGAGGAGCACTCCAGCCTTTTCAGGCGGCTAGACTTGCCTGTGCAGGGAGGGGGCACCTCCAACAAGCTCTACCAGCCCCTGGCCAAGCTGGGGGTAAGGGAAGGATGTTCTAACCAGGGAGACACAGAGGTTGCCTGTGCTGGGAATATAGCTGGAAGGCCCACAGGGGCAGGGATTGGATTTGCTTTGTCTACTACTGATGCCTTGCTATCCCCATACCGTCTACACACAGAAAGTGTCCGGTATGCATTTGATGTATGAGCAAAAGGCAGGGCCCATACGGGGGACACAAAGAGCCAGGAAAGATCTTAAGCTATTTAAGACAAATAGGCTGATCCCCCATCAAGAAGAAAGCAGGCCTCGTCTCTGCCCTAGGAGGGGCCCACTGTCATACAGGGAAGAAGACGGGGGGGGGGGGCGGGGGGGGGAAGTGACTGTAGCAGCCACTTGGGAAAAGCCTGAGCGGTTCCTCTTAGTGCACGATCCAGGCAAAGCTTTAGATAGAAATGTGCAAGTCAGGGGTGAGAAGGCACTATTTGGGACCAGCTGTGCTCCCAGGTATGGCTCTGTAGTCCTGCTCACTCCTGGGAACAGGGGGCGGGGATGGGCGTGGAGTCAAAGAATGTCCTTTCGCAGAGCTCCTCACTCCCTCACTCCTCAATGCTTTAACACCTGGCATGACCTCAGGCAAGCCCTTTCCCCTTTCTGGGCCAGTTTCTCCATCTGTAGAACAAGGGGCGTGGATGATCCCCCCGCCAGATGGCCCTGTTGAGTCCTCATACCTCCTGCGCTTCCCAGAGTTATAATGGCTTCCCATTCCCAACCCAAGTCCGCAGTCCTAATCTGATAGTGAAGGCCTCCCAGGGTTGAGTGCTGACCCATCTTTCCTGGATTCTGCTCTATAGCTGCTTTCAGAAACCTAATGCATCAGCCAAACCGGCCACGCTGGCTTTTCCCAAGCATGACCCCCACACAGCGTCCCCACCTTGGTGCCTTAGCTCTTGCTGCTCTCTGAGCCTGGAACATCTTTTCTCATCACCTGAAACCCAACCTTAAATTCTGGACTCAGATGCCACCTCACGCCGGAAGCCGTTCCCGGTTCCTCAGTTGCTGAGACTGGCAGGGGATCCGTTCCATTGCCTGGCCCTCCCCCACAGCCCCTGAGAACCTGGAGGCAGAAATGCGGCATTCACAAAAACAAACTCGCTGCCAAGTAACGAGAGGAGAGGGATGATTCCAAGCCAGTCCTCCGGGCCCGCACCCTCCGGGGTTGGCACAGAACCTCGGCCCTGGGCTGGAGACTGTCTTGGGATCAGAAACAGCAGACATATTGCTGGAGGCAGACTCACTCCAGGCTGCTTTCCAAGAAGTAATGGCAAACATGGCCGCAGTACCTTGACCGTGTCTAGAGGGTGGCCGACGATGATGCTCGCTGCACCTGTTGATCAAAGAAGAAGACCTGGTCACTGAGTCCCTGGATTCCTCACATGCACTGGCTGGCTCCTGGGATAAGACAGACGGCTCAGGCACTCACATCCCTCGTTCAGTCAATGCCCAGTTCCCAGAGCCCTCCCACCCCCCAGCAATGTGCTAGGCACCAGCCCAGGCACTGGGGAAGGCATAGAAAATGAAGTAAAACGTGGGCTCTGCCTCTAGAAACAGGCACCCCCAAAAAAGGACAGTGAAGGTGCTGGGACAACTGGGTATCCGCATGCCTAAGAATGAAGTTAGACCCCTTACCTCATATCATATACAAAAATGAACTCAAAATTGACCAAAGACCTTAATGGAAACACTGAAACTATAAAAATCATTTACTAAAACACAGGGGAAAACTTCTTGATCCTAGAATGGCAAGAGATCCTTAGATATGA
>NC_138375.1:113971128-113994371 GCF_054177405.1 Leptonychotes weddellii
CCGTGTCCCCCCCCCCCCCCCGGCGCCCACGCCTGGCCACCTCACACCCTCTCTCCAGGCCTTGAGGCGAAGATGCCGGTCCTGCCTTGTTCACACTTCCTCCGGGACACGGCAAGGGATGTCAGGGAGAGTTTTGCCAAGTTCATCACAAGAAGTAGAAAGGGCGGCTTTATCCCGAGTCGGCAAGAACGGGATCACAAGCACCAAGAGCTCGCTGTGATAGGATCGTAAAACAGCGCTGAAGGAACGCTAACTGAAGGCGCAGCGAGCAGCGTGGCCACAAGCCCTTCGTTTTCCGAGGGGCTGATTGAAAGCTAGGAGACAGTTTCACCATGAAAGACACAGGACACACAGTTTTGCAGGTCCTTTTTGGAGGTTAGGGACTCTTTCTCGGCCACAGCCTGCACGCCTCTCTGGCTGCAGAACCCTATCTATTCAAGAATAACTCAAAGAGTGTGCGGAAAGTCTCTAGCCCAAAGGTAGGCTCCAAGTCAGCTCTAAATAAATACTCGCTCTCTGGAGGTCTTCAGGCCAGAGTTTGTGCCCGGGGCGCTGTGCAGGGTTCCACTTCCTCCTCGCAGCGGCTGTGAGCAGGCGTTCGTTATCAGCCTTGCCGCGGGTCAGGTCTATGTGTCCGCTCGGCGGCGACAGTACCCAGTGATTCCATCAAACACTAACCTAGGTGTTTGATATAGAGATAGGAAGCTATCTCTATAGATACGGTTCGCAGCCCAAACCAGGTGACTTTAAGTATGGGAGATTATCCTTGATCGCCTGAGTGGGTCCCACCCAATCTTTGCTCTAAAGGCCTTAAGAGCAAAACGGAGGGGCACCTGCCTGGCTCAGTGGGAAGAGCATGCGACTCTTGATCTCGGGTCTTGAGTTTGAGCCCCCTGTTGGGTGGAGAGGTTATTGACAGCACTGATTCCAATCAGCTGTGGGCTTTCTCTTCCGTCTCCCAGCCCCGGGAACTGATGCTGACTGGCATCCCTGTCATGTCCCACTCAGCACCCAAGCAAGCGAGCACCTGGACATTCAGGGTCGTGTCTAATCTTCAGGTACAGCTCTCCAGGGGCCTGGCTCCCCTCAGATCCAGGCTCAGCCTACGCTGTCCGCCCTGGGCCACCCAGGGAGGCCGAGGGGTAGTCCTCTGTCCCTCACGTATCCTCTCTGTAGGGAAGCTCTGCACCCAGCCTGGACCCGGCCGGAGGTCCACGCTCACTGGGCCACATGGCCTGGCTGTGTGCAGGTGCTTTTGGCGCAATGGGAGTTCCCTGACCTCCTTCCAAGAGGGAAGGTGATTTGATGCTAACTTCCAGCAGGACACCAGCCTTGGCACCCCCACATCGTGAGGGTATGGCCTAGAAGAAGGGGCCTCTGCTGGGCCTGCGCTTCTCCCACTGACACGTCCATATCACCTCACCCAGGCCATCATGCTGCCACCACCCAGGCTGCCTCCTTCCAAAGCAAGACGAAGTCTGACCACTGAGGCTTGCTGAGAAGGGCCTAGAAGCCTGCTGAGGAGTCAGGGCTCACCATCAGCACTGACCTCCAAGCTATGCCCCACCTACCAGGTCTGGGGTATGTGCTGGGACAGTTCTAAGAAATGAAAGGTCTCCCGAGGGTGGCCTTTCTGTGAGTTCACCACTGAGCAAGTCAACAGGTGGGAAGGCCCACTCTCTTGGAGGACCCCCAGGCCGATTGTCATTCCTCAGTCCCATGTCAGCAGTAACTGGCAGGTCCTGAGTTGGCAGGCAGCGGCCCCGAAAGCTACTGCTTAAACTGCTAATGAGTGCAACAGAATGGAAGGTGTGGGCTCCTTTCCAGAATACACCACTGTGCTCCATTCCCAAATGTGTGCCACCAATCTGCGCATGAGGCACCTCACCCGGCAGGCAGGGGGAGGACCCAGGTCTAGTGGCAGTCAAGGGGCAGGCCTGGAGCATCCCAGACCACTAGGCTGGGGGACCTGGCCGAATGCTCACTCTGGGGAGGGGGTCTGGTCTGTGGCTGACTCCTGGCTTCCCTGCTTGGGAGCATTTGGAATGCTGCCATACGCATTTATATTCTACCCTTGGGAGGGAGCGGGTAGGGAAACTGAGGCACAGAGAGGTCAGTTCCCTGGGTTGCTAGGGCCAGAAAAATCCCCATTTCCTTTCTCCCTCAACTCTTCCTGAGAGGTACCCTCCTGGAGCATTTCCCGCTGCCGTGGGGTACACACGTGGGACGGGCTGCTAACCTCTGACCACCTGCGGCCCACTTCCCACCTCTCCTTCGCCTTTTCAGGGGACGACTTCCCTGAGCCCCAGCTATGGGCCAGTCTCCGCTCTTGGGAGCTGACAGAGAGGAGGCAGTTTGGGTTGCCCACAGGGAGGTGACGGTGAGAGCCCTGGGAGGGAGCTGTGTGCCAGGCGGCTGTCAGGGACGGCCTCCAGGCCTCAGGCTCTGGGCGCCTGCACTGCGTCTCTCCAGCCTCACGGCTCCGTCTCCTCAAGGCTCTCCCAGCCAAGCCCTCCCTCCCCACGGGCCTTGCCTGAGCAGCGCAGTCCTGGGTCAGCGGACTCCTGCCCCATGGCCTGCGGCTGTGGCCCTGCTTTCTGGAAGCCCGCCCCCGCTCAGCTCTTCTCCCCTTCTCTGCTGTTCCGCTCTCCCTCCTTGGTGCTTCCTCCCCTGTGTGGCCCTCCGTGCGGGGTTTCTCGGGGCCCTCATGGCCCCCCTGTCCCAACCACGCCCGCGCCTCTCTGCTCACAAGAGCCACATCCCATCTCCCACTCAGACTTCACACACCTTTCTTTACTCAACTCCGCCACCTGGGAGGCCCCACATCATCTCTAATGTGACACATCCCTTGAACTCTGTAACTCCCAAAGTATTCCTCTTTCCCCACCCAGCCGTCACCCAGGCCAGACCCTGGATGTGGTCTGATTCCTCTCTCTGCCCCAGGCCTCATGCCATCAGCCATCTCCTCCGTGGCCCTGACGCCCAGCCCTTTCTGACCTCTCCCTATGTGGCCGAGCTCAGGTCTGTACCACTGTGTGCCTGCATCAGGGTGACAGAGACGCTCTGCCCCGTCCCCTGTCTAGCCTCCAGCCACTACCGCAGTGAAATTCTGAAACCTTCCATCTGCTCCAGCCCTCCTCTGCTGAGGGACCTCCCATGACTCCCCATGGCCTTGAGCATAATTCCAACACCCCAGCTTGGCATGCAAGGGTCTGCGGGCCTGGGTCTGGCGGCCTTTCCACTTCTTACTTCCTACCACCTCCCCTCAGGCTGGAGCCCCAGCTGGGCAGTGTGCCCTCCAAACCCCACCTGCTTTCTGCATGCAACCGTGCACACATGTTCTCCTATTACAAACACCCTCTCCTCTGCTTCCCTGGCTAACCCCTGTACCTGACTCCTTTGAGACTCAGCTCGGCCCCCACCTTCTCCTGACATGCCTTCCATGAAGCACTCACCACCCCACTCCACACTGGATCTGCTCTCTCCCCGGTGTGTTTCCAGAACATCTCGGGCATATCCATATCACGGCTACCACCCTCTAAAGATTAGTCTGTCTTCCTGAGAACAGGGTGCTGCCTTATTCTCCTGTAAGCCTGCAGCACCTGGCACAGGCCCGGTGGACAGCCACCACTCAGTGGGCCTTAAATGGGGAAGGCTGTGGAGCAGAAGTCAGAAAGGGCTGCTGACTGCCGACAGCTTAAGACGGGGTCCAGATACAAGGCAGAGCAGATGAGGCCCTGGGCCTTTCTTGGCATGTCACAGAAGCCTGGCTCCTTTCAGGCCCTCAAAGCTACCAGACGTTTTTCCACCTCAGGACCTTTGCACTAACCACTCCTGCTTGTGGCTCCCTCCTCTTGCATTTCTGGAGGAGAGCTTCTACTCCCTTCAGGCCTAAGGTGAAACGTCCTCTTCCTAGAGGCCTCCCCAGACCCCTGGGCCAAGGTCAAGCCCTTGTCCCTCTTGAGGCATCCCTGTTTCTCATTCCACCCCTTACCATGTTGGTCAGTCCTCGAGCAATGCCTGGGACGCCTGGGAGCATAGGACTCTTCTGACTCATCCACCGCCACGGCATCCTAAGCCTCGGCCACGGAGCAGATGAACAGGACTTCCTGACTGCTGAATGCAAATGAATGGAGTGGAAACACATGTGTATGTTGTCTTTTTCTTTGGGCATTTGCACCTGTTGCATCCATCCTGTACTGGCCTCAGACAGTGGGAGCTCTCTGGTTCCTTCCCTGACTCTAATGGAAAGAGAAAAGAGCCCCTACGGTGATTTTTAAGGTGCTGTTCGAGCTTCTCATTTGGGGCAACGTTCCCTCCTTTATTGACAGTTCTTTGAGAAAGTCTATTCAGAGCATGTTCAGACTGTATTTGGTCCAGCAGCAATTCAGTTTGACTCCAAGTTAAGAAACAGAGTTGCAGGGCTGTGCAGGGGGGCAAAGCAGCCACTGGAAGACTGGGTGGCCTGGGCTCTACTTCTGGTGCTGCTTCTGCCTCCCTGGGCCCCGTGGGCAAGTCCAGGCCTCAGTTTCCCCTTCTGTCTTTTGGAGAGTACAGATGACTTCCGTCTTAGGCAGTATCCAAAAAGTATGAAATTCTGGGCCGCAGCGACACCAGCTCTGGGTGTCTTGTCAAGATGTGCCAGCAGAGGGCGCTGCCGTCCAGCACTTGGGATCCCGGGAGGAAAAAACCAGCTTGGCGGCCCCAGGGGGAGTTTCTGGGCCCAGGTTCCTTGGCCCCGGGGCTGGCAGAGCATACACTTGGGCAGTGAAAGAGGAGCTGACCTGGGAGGTTCAGAGGAATCTGAACGTGCCAGAAAGGACTTCTGAGAGGACTGAGGAGGATCCATCTGAGGCTTTTCCAAGCTGACTGTTCTTGGAGGGAGAATGCCCCAGTATCAAGACCTTGAATATACCAGGGTCTTTTTTTTTTTTTTAAACCAGGGCTCCAAGCTGGCCCAGTACTATATGCTCCACCTATAACATCTCATTTTATTCTGTGAGGAAATTCCCCATTTTATAGGTGAGAGGAGTAAGGTTCAGGGAGGTTAAGCAATTTCCCCAAAGCCACACAGCCAGTGAATGGAGGATTGATTACACACCTGCTGTATGACTCCAGGGCCCAGCTCTTAACCAAGGTGCTGCCTCTTGGCTAAGACTCAGAAAGTTGAGGTGACTTTCTCCAAAGCCCTTGCTTGCCCCCATCCCTGCCCTGGCCCATCTGCATAAATGTCCTAACTTCTGTGCTTTAGTTTCTCCACCATCAATAAGATGGTATGAACATTTGCCAACCACACTCATATTCTTAGGGCTTCTGGAGCAGATGCCCCAGTAATCATGGGGAATGCCCTGGGATACCCTCTGTCCTGTCCTCCCTGACAGACTCCCATGGGCCGAGCTGGTTCTGTGCGCGTCTGAGAGCAAAGAAAGCCTGGCCCACCTTGGGCTTTTCTTCTCAACTGATGGACATCAGTGGGCTGGAGCCCAGGACAGGTGGAGGCCAGGCAGGTCAGGGGACCAGGTAGATCTAGAGTGGACTGGTTTCTGCAAGAGGAAAGGGGCATGGGAGGAGGGGTGGAAGGATCCAGTACAGCAGTTGAGACCACACCCCAAAGTCCCGGCTAAACACCTACTGGGGACCAACCTGCCGGGGATGCAGAAGGCTTGAGCTGCTGACTCAGGAGAGAAGTTTGTGTTGAAGAAGTTTGCCCCAGCTCTGCCATGTGGGGGGGTCTCCCCTATCATGCATTCTTCAAACATCAGCTACAGGGTCCTGGGGGGAGGCCAGGAAACTCCATACTCTGGATGACCTGTAAAGAATTCAGGCCAGGAGGGACAGAAGAAAGTCTCGAGGGCAGACTCAGAAGCTGCAGGAAGGAGGTGACATCTGAGCGGATCCTAAAGAGACAACCTGGGTTTTGACCCATGAAGGTAGTAGAGAAGGGCAGGTGGGCAGAGGCAAGAGCCTGAACAATGCCAGTCAGGGAAGGCAGGAGACCCTGAAGAGGCTCCTTGCTGTGGGAGGGGAGGCTGAAGGCTGGGGGTCTGATGGTGGAGGACCTTGGCCAGCAAAGGGACTATAGGTGGTCCTCAGGCTTTGTGCTGCTCCCTGTGAGTGGACAGAGGACCCGTCTTGCAGCCATCTGCATCTCACCGAGACAAAACTCCCTGACCCACGCTGAGGAGGGCTTGGGCTCCTTGCAAACCAGCTTTTGCTCTCAGCGAGGACCTGGTCATCTTGTCCAGGGAAGGCGGAGGCCTGTGCTGGTCAAACGTCTCAGAAGGGCTGTGGTCTCCCTCTCCACACCTGCCTGGGCAGTTCACCGTCACCCCAGGACACGCACAACCAAATGCCCTCTGCGTGAGGGTGGTGGCCAGGACTGGGGAACAGGGCCAGGGCACAGGTGGGCAGGGATTCGAACCCAGGGACAGCACAGGCCTTCTTACTTGCTACGCATCACCTTAAGGAAAGACACAGGGTGTGACCAGACCTCCAGCTCTGAACCCACCCAAATCCCATTGTTCTCTGCTCCAGGGTCCCTGTGAACGTGGCAAAGAGCAGACTTCTGGTTGTTAAGAGAGGAGAGATTTTAAAGGACTCCAAAGACATCTCAATTCTGTACAAAGTACAAAGGAAAACTTTAAAAGAACAAAATCCCAAACCATATGGATTATATTTTCTCTAAAAGAAAGATTTGCTAAGTGACAAAACCTGTGGCCAGGGAAGAGGCTCAGGCCCACTACAAGGCCCCTTGGGGCCGGGGCAGCAGGGAAGCCACCCACTGGCCCACACCCGCGTGGTCCTGCGGCAGTTCCCCTGTGACGTCAGCCGGCCACAGCCCCACCTTCTCCCTCCTGCACACCAGCCTCAGTGAACGAGCTCGCTCCCCCTGTGAGTCACCAGGATTGGGCTCTGGATCTTGTATGACAGCATTTCGGTGGCCAGTGTCCAGGAGGACCCTCAGCACTTACATTCATGCCCTTGTGAGGTGTCTTTCCACACTGAATGACAGCTCATCTGCGTGACCCACAGAGTATGCCGAAGGTGACAATCCGGGACTCGTGAGGCTAGGTGGGAAGAGTCCAGCTGTGAGAGCGAGCAAGCAGAGCCTCCAGCCCCCGTCAAGCCTTCGGGTGACCACAGCCCTGGCCGATACCCTGACCGCAACTTCACGAGAAACCCCAAGCCAGAGCCACCCAGCCAAGCTGCTGCCAGGTTCCCGACCCTCACACCTGGGAGAAAATACATGTATGTCATTATTTGAAGCCACTGAGATGACTTATTACAGAGAATTCGAGATCTAATAGAAGTAACGTAAGCGTAATGTTAATGTTCATTATGGTCTAAGCATAACAGTCAAAAGCATGGGGTCCAGCTGAGATCTGTTCACAGCCTGGCTCTACTATTTTCTGGCTCTGGGTTCTTCACTCGGCCATTTAATCAACCTGCGCCTAGACCTTCTCATCTGTGAAATGGGAGCGCCAGTCATGCCTAAAAGAATCATTCTTTTTTTTATATTGTATTTTAAGATTTTTTAATTTATTTATTTGAGAGAGGGAGAGCGAGAAAGCATGAGCAGGGGAGGGGCAGAGGGAGCGGCAGACTCCCTGCGGAGCAGGAAGCCTGACTTGGGCCTCGATCCCAGGACGCCAGGATCATGACCTGAGCCGAAGGCAGGCGGCTCAATGACTGAGCCACCCAGGCGCCCCTAAACGAAATCATTCTTAACTCCTCCTCATTGCACGTGAAGTGCTCAGCCCCAGGCTGGCACAGGGTAAACAATGGCAGCGAGGTGGCGCTTACCCTTGTTACGGCCTCTGTGTCCTGACATGTGTTCGTGCATGTGTCTGTGCCAGCACAGAACTCCCAGCCGATGCCGGCTGGACTGACGAGCAGCAAGCAGACTGCTCTTCCAGATAAGCCCATTCCCTCACCCTGGTCGTCTCTTGCCCCAGATCCTTCCTGCAAACTGCTCACTCCAGAAAACTCTCCGTCCCGAAACACTGGCGGTTTTCTTGGGCACGCGAGCCACTCAGGTTCGTCCAGCTCCTTCGGGAGCACTGGCGGGGGGGCCCTGCTGATGCTTGGGAGGCCGCTCGCGTGGGGACAGGAAGCCACACGGCCACCCCAGCTGGGACTGGCCCAGGAGAGAGTGGCCCCCGTTTCTAAGAGGCAGCCAGACACTTCCCAGCCCAGTCCATTTCTCTGAGGGCGGCGAGAGCCCAGGGACACCCGCTGGCTGGACCCGGCCCTGTGGGACACGAAAGGGGGAAAGACCAGTCACCCCCTCCAAGAACAAAGCCAAGGAGTCTTCCAGCAAGGGCACTGAAATGTCTTCACCCTACTGTCAGCCCAGCCCGAAGGGAAATCATATGAGTGGCTCAGAAATATTTTTAAAAAGTGCATTTTTAAAAAAAGCAATTCTTGGAGGTAACCGAGGTACGGCCGCCTGATTCCTCGCGCGCGTCCTCTCAACTTTGCCATCCTCGGGCAGATGGGGCAGCAGGGGAGGGTGTCCTGCTGGGTGGAGGGACAGGGATCCAGCCATCACAGGGGAGGGGTGGGAGCATGAAACCAGTGCCACGGGACAGAGAGGGTGAACGTGGGTACCAAGAGACTGCTTCGAATAGGAGGCACGGCTCACTGCCCCAGGGGAGCGGGGGAGTCCTGTCATCGTAACCGCGTGCTTCAGCCTCGGGGCCGTCTGCTGTGGCATGGGGTGAGCCTGGCGTTTGGGGCCAGGCTGGGGCACCAGGACATCTTACCCGCAGAGGTCAGGGAGGCAGGTCTTCGGTAGCCGTGTGTTATGTCGCTTTCCTCTGCTTGCTACTCCCAAGCGCCATAAGCCAGGGAAGGAAAGGGGGCAGGGAGGGAAGGCCGGTGGGATGGCCTCCAGGAAGCTTGACAGGGGGTCGCTGGCCCTTTCCTTGCTGTGTGGAGACTCACTGAGGAGGGGTGTAGAGGAAAGGGTTTTAAGTACTCAGGCCCCGAGGACAGACAGACGCAGGTATGAATCCCAGCCCACTGTTTGTGAGCTGTATGAGCCCAGGCATGCAGCCTACCTCTCTGAGCCTGTTCCTTCATTGGGAGGATGGAGTGGACACAGCGTCTATCCCTAACCCATAGCAAATGCTCCATACATGGAAGCTGCACGTATTTCTCCAAAGCATCCCGTTAGGGCATCAGTTGCAACCCTTGCAACTTAGTCTCTGGTCTGTATCCCTCGGTTGTTCCGTGGACCCTGCTCCCTCCCTCTGAGCTTGGGGCAGGCTAGAGCAGAACCAGGACCGTGGGGAGGTCCGAGTGCTGGGCCAGGCTGACATCCCCTCTGTGGAGCCCCTTTTGGGGCTGATGCTCTCCATTTGTCATCAGGCAGTTTTTCTGGCTAGGAGGGCCAAGGGAGCCCCCAGGGCTGTGGGGTCACTTCCTGAGGCTGTGGGGTCGTGGGGCAAGGCTGAGCATCTCCCCTCCATTCCCCGAAGAGAAGGCAGCCCCCAGGCCTGCCGAGTCGGGACCCTGGTGTGGAGCTGCACACCGGCAGGGCACAGGGTCCCCTGTTTGCCCCCCGCCGAAGTAGACTGAGAGGGGATGGAAGGGCCTGCCAGCCTTCGGGATCCTCCTGCCCACTCTGCAGGTCATAGGCACCGAGGCAGAGGGTCCCAGGCCAGTTTGGGAGCCTCACCCCCAGCCACCTTCACCTTTTGCTGACGAGCAGGTACTGGGGCCCATTCTCCTGCTGCTACCAGCTCCACTCCCTCACACTGTGGCTGCACCAGGCCTGGGCAGCTCCCCGTGGGCTCCCGGCCCCCTGACGGGGAGGAAGGAGGCCCAGGGCTGGTGTACAGCTCCTCCCCAGGGGTTCTGTAGCGCAGCATGGGTCCCGAGGCACAAAGGCCGTGGCCCCTGAAGGCAGCATCCCTGGAGAGAGGGACAGTCAGCCTGCTGTCATGGGAGTGGCCTGCCGAGACCAGCAGGATGGGGCAGCAGGGCGGAGAATGTAAGGACCCGGGGATGGTGCCCGGGCTTGCCGAGACTGCCTGTATGGGAAGGAGACAAGATGATGGTGAGCCAGGCTCGCAGGTTCGGCCAGAAATCCGGGACTGGCCTGGCGCTGGCACCTGCAGGACCTCGGCACGGGTACTGGCCTGGCTTGCTGGGTGGGGTCCCTGGACAGAGGTCTGAAGGATGCCAGGGGGCCTGGGGCTGCTCCTCTTCCCCCACCCGCCCCCCCACTCACAGAGCACCCGCAGCTGACGGTCATGCTGCAGAAGCAGCCAGCCAGGGCCTCTTCCCTTGTGCGTGGGTCTCGGGAGCCCCCACATGACCTGCCAGGAAGGACCAGGCTGGGAAAACTCTCCTCCTTGGAGCGGTAGTAAGGGAAGAACCCGCTGGGCGGTTCTGGGTCCTCAGGGAATGGCACCTCTCTGATGTTCTGGTTTCTGCCTCGGTCCCTGCCAACCTCGCGCAGTGGGGCTGGCTCCTCCACAGCCAGGAGCTTCCCGTAGGTGCGGAAGAAGGGCAGGTACTCCGAGGCCACCAGGGGCCCATGCGAGAGGTCGAGGCTGCTGGCCTGGAGGTGCTGGGACAGGGGCTCTGGGCCGTCCTCCTCCAGGAGGCTCTGGGAGACCGAGACCCTGGGATCAGACTCACAGCTCTTCTGGGGTGACTGGGAAGAGAAAGGGGTTCCACCTGTTACGGCAGCCCAGCTTCCCTGCCCCCGAGCTTCGTCCCCGTTCCTGCCAACACTGGAGGCCAGAGGGGTCTTTCTTTCCAAAGCATAAACCTGAGTGCAGCTCTCCTTTGTTAGAGCCCAGCGGTGGTGGCCAGCCGTGAGTAGGTTACCCAAGAGCCCTGGAGGACCTGACCCCACCAGCATCTGCAGCCGGCCTTGCGTCCCTCTCCCCTGCTCGCTCCACTCTGTACCCACCAGTCTCCTTGCCCTTCCTCGGTCACACCCAGCTTGGCCCAGCTTTAGAGCCTATGCCCAGATCTGCCTTTCGCCTCTCAGTTCAGAGGAGCCTTCCCTACCCCTGCATCTCCCCACCCCTGCCTTGAGTCCTGATCACTTCACCCCTCACATCTCCCACATTGGAATGTTCTTGCTCTGTGCTCTGCCTGTTCTGGTGTGTGGTGGTCTTGTCTGTCTGATGCTCCCGGCTCATGGCAGGCATGCAACTGATACTTTTCCAACAAATGACTGGGCTAATCTGCTAACTCTCAGGTCATCTCAAATTCCCTTCACTGTCCAGTCCAGCCACACAGACCTCTTGGTCCTTCTCACTCGCCAAGGAGCCTCCCGCCTCAGGGCCTTTGCTAATGCTCCTGCCTAGAATCTCTTCCTTCTCCTTTTCCCTGGTTAACAACTTCAGCCCTTGGCTCCAGGCCACTCTCTGCACTTCTCTGACTTAGCCGCATCACTCTGTTGTTGACTCCCACCACCCTGATGCCCCTCATTCAGAGCACCCACTCCTCTGCTATGAAACATTCATCTGCATGGTTACTTATTAATATCTCTCATCTTACTAGTTACAAATTCCACTGAGGCAATGCCCATCTGTCTTCTGCATCCTCCGGACCTAGAACAGCCCTGGCACATGGCAGATACCAAATATTGGAATAAAGGAAAGGAAGGTGGGAGGGAGGGAGAGAAGGAGGAAGAAAGAGAATATTACACTGGGTTTGGCCAGGAACAAAGTCCTTGCCAGACTCCATGTCAATAGGAAGGGGAAGACATGTCTTGTGGGGAGGTTGGGGAGGGGAATGAGGAATTACTCCCCAGGCCCAGAGGGAACAGAGAAGCCCAGAGCACCTGTCAGTAACCTTTGTCCACCTTTGCCAATCAGGATCAGACCCAGAGCCCATGGGTACATGTGAGGTCCGGGGGGTACCCTGTGGACTCTGAGTCCCACTAGGAAGGACTTATGGTCTGGCCCTAGCCTTCTTGATCCTTGCTGGGGCCTCTGGCCTTGAGTTTCCCTCCCTGATCCCATGTCATGTGGTCGTGTTGGTCCTAACTCCTTGTGTGCAGCTTCACCAGCGTAGTCCCCACTGGGAGTCCTAACCCTGGGTGAGAGCCCAAGGCCCGAGAGACTGAGAGCTCCAGAAGAGCAGGGACCAGGCCCCCTTCCCCTGAGTCCTGGTGCCCAGCTCGGGGCTCCCTGTGCTAAGTTTCCACCACTCCCTAGACACCCCATGGGCCCTCTGCAGTCCTCTCTCTCAGACAATCCACAGGAAGCCCGTTCCAGCTTTGCTGGGCCTAGGAAACAAGACGGGCTAGAGGCGGTGCCAGGTTTGAGGCCAAGTCCACCCTATTCCGAAGCTGTGACCTATGTGGTATTGTGGTCTGAACCGTGTGGGGGCACAAGATATGTACCCGGGGTCCCTGGGAATGCAACCTTATTTGGAAATGGAGTCTTTGCAGATGCAATCAAGTTAAGATGAGGTCATACCGGATTAGGGTGGCCCTAAACCCAACAACTGCTGTCCTTATGGGGGAAATTTGGACCCAGACACAGAGGGAGCATCATATGACGTTGGGGGCAGAGACTCGAGTGGTGCTGCCACAAGCCAGGAGAGCAAGGAGCCGCCAGAAACTATGAGAGGCAGGGAACACATTCTCCTTGAGCCCGCAAGAAGGAACCTGCCTTCAGAACTGTGCTGTGTTAAGCCACCCAGTTGGTGATGATTGGTTCGGGCAGCCCCAGGACACTACCACATACAGGTGGGTCACAGGGCTGGTTGCATGGGTGAAGGGATTTGCCACAAGAATGAAGGTTTGCAGGGCTCTCCTGCCAATACCTCTTGAGCAGCTTATGGGGAGAAGCCCATCACTAGGGCTGCACTGTCCCTGCAGGGGCTGGGTTCCCCGAGGCCTTACCCTTCCTGCCATCCCGCCGTGCTGACCCAGAGGCTCTCTTACACCTGAGTCTTCCCCACCTGGGCCCTGGTTCTGCTTCTTCAGTGGGTTTCGGATTGAAGGAGGCCAGGTGGGCCCCCACCTACTCTCCAGAGGGGCTAGGCAAAGCAGCACGTGCCCAACGCCACGTATGCTGTCCCTCGGCCACCGCCTCTGGCATCCATCCTGGAGCCAGCGGTGGCCCCAAGTTGTGACATGATCAAGGCTGATCTTTAAACTCTGGCGAGAAAGACAAAGCTGCCCTTGGCAGGTCCCTTCCTCCCGGCCTGCTCTTCACCCTGGCAAATTCCCCTCTGCCTGTCGGAGAAGATTCTACCATGAAGTCACAAGGCCTGGTGCCAGGCAAGAAAGCCAGATGGCTCCGTTACCACGGAGACTCCTGTCCCAGCGCCCAACACCTGTGATCCTCACCTGCCTCTAATTCCACTTAATCCAGCTCTCCCCAGAGACTCGGGGGAAACAAAGGGGAGGCAGACAGCTTCGGGAATCAGATCAGCTCTCAGGGCCAGTGAGCTCGCTCGGGGGCTTGTGCCCAGAGACTCAGAGAGTGCCCCAGCACCGCCAGTGGAAGCCGAGGAGGGGGCCCCCCCAAGGGTCCATGTTGTTGCCGAGGGCTGTCTGGACCCCTCCTTCCCTGGGTGCCTCAGCCCGTTCGGCTCTCTGCTCCTGCCTCCTCTCCTCTGTGGGTCTTCCCCAGTCACTCATGAGCACCAGGTGAGAGGACAGAAGAAGTGCTCATGCCGAACGCCTGCTTTCCCCCCACAGAGCCACCATCCCCAGCTTGGGTCCCAGGCCGATGCTCCTGCCCCGGGGGAAGAGACCAGCATTTGCTGTCAGCTACCATGCTGGGTGTTCCCCTCAGGCAGCCCTCGCTACAGCCCTTCGAGTCAGGAATGGTACCACTATGCTGCCGTGGTACCGCCTGGGGAGTTGAGGCTCAGCACTCGGATGGCCTTTCAGAGGTAGTCCTTAGCCCTAGGGCTGGAGACAGGAGCCCGGACACACCGCACAGGGCCACGGGACCCGGCCATCGCCAGGACCTCAAGCTTCTCCAAGCACAGGGTGACGCAGCCGGGATCCCCCTCACCCCCACCCTGGGCCATTAAGGCTTGCTTTTCTTGTTTGGTAGATGTAACTCTTTAATCCACATGGAATTTATTTTTTGTAAGTGGTAACAGATAAGCCTCTAATTCTATTTTCTATTTTGAGTTCTATATGGTGATGCAACATCATTTATGAATAATGTATTCCTCCACCAACCTGATTTGAAATACCAGAGTAACCACCTTCGAAATTCTTAACTATTGTAAACGCAAGTCAGTTTCTCAAAATTATTTATGGTTCTGTTCCTCTTTGTCTCTCTTGGTACCAGTGCTAAATTGTCTTGAGCTCTTTAGTTTTATCATGATTGTAATTCATTATACAGTCATATTTTTACTATTTTTTAAAATTTATTTATTTATTGGAGAGAGAGCGATTAGGAGGAGGGGCAGCGGGAGAGGGAGACAGACTCCCAAGCAGACTCCAAACCAAGCATAGAGCCCGAGGCAGGGCTCAATCCCGTGACCCTGAAACCACAACCTGAGCAGAAACCAAGAGTCAGACGCTTGGGGGCGCCTGGGTGGCTCAGATGGTTAAGCGTCTGCCTTCAGCTCAGGTCATGATCCCAGGGTCCTGGGATCAAGCCCCGCATCGGGCTCCTGCTCAGTGGGGGGCCTGCTTCTCCCCCTCCCTCTGCTTCTCCCCTTGCTCATGTTCTCTCTCTCTCTGTGTCTCTGTGTCTCGAATGAATAAAAAAAAAAAAAAATCTTAAAAAAAAAAGAGTCAGACGCTTGGCAACTCAGGCCACCCAGGTGTCCCCATTATACAGTCATATTTTTAATAATCAGCTTTATTGAAGTCTAGTTTACATACATCATAATGTGTATTACTTACAACCTAAAAATCCACATAACAACCCCAAAATTAGTATACAGAAATGCCTCTCTTCAGGGAGTCCCCCACCCTGGCCTCCCAGTCCCAAGCAACAAGTGATCTGAGTTTTGATGCCATAAGTTCATTTTGTCTATTCTAGAATGAACGGAATCACACAATCTGTACTTTTGTGTGCGGCTTCTTTTACTTAACATTTTGTTTTTAAGACTCATCCATGTGTTGGTGTTCTGTTTGTGCCTTTCTACTGAGGAGCAGGACACCACTGTATGGTATAACATGGTTGGCTTATCCACTCATCAGTGTACAGACAGTCCAGGTGTTTCCATTATCAATAAAGCTGCTACGAATAGTAACGTATAAGACTTTGTGTGGGCATAGTTTTTGTTTCTCTTAGGTTGATACCTAGGATTCGAGTAGCTTGATAGTACAGTAAGTGTATATATACTTAAGAAACTGCCAAACTGGGGTGCCTGGATGACTCGGTCAGTTAAGCATCTGCCTTCGGCTCAGGTCATGATCTCAGGGTCCTGGGATGGAGCCCTGCTCTGCAGAGAGTCTGCTTCTCCCTCTCCCTCTGACCCTCCTCCCCGCTTGTACTTTCTCTCTCTCTCTCTCTGTCTCAAGTAAATAAAATATTTAAAAAAACAAAACAAAAAACGCTGCCAAACTGATTCCAAAGCAAGGTTGCACCATTTTACATTACCAGTGGCAACTGATGTATGAAAGATCTAGTTGCTTCCCATTCTTGCCATCACTTGAAAATTTTGCCATTCTAGTGGGTGTGTACTGGTATATTATGGTTGTAATTTGCATTGATGACTAATGATGTTGAGCATCTTTTCCTGTGCATATTGTCAACTTATATACCTTCGTTTGTTAAGTTTTTTAATCTTTTGCCCATTTTAACAACTTTATTGTTCTAATTAAAGTACAACAAACTGCAGATATTCAAAGTATGCGATCTGACCAGTTTTCACAAATGTACGTACTTGGGAAACCAAAGTGTACACAATCAGGATAACAAACATTTCTATCAGTCCCCACAATTTCCTCATGCACTTTTGTAATCTGTCCCTCCCTTTCCAGGCAACCACTGATTTGTTCTCTGTCAATATAGATTATAATTCCTACAATTTTACATAACTAGAATTAAACACTCTATACTTTGTCTTCTTTTACACAGCATAATACTTGTGAGATTCCTCTATGTTTTTGCATGTACCAATAGTTTGTTCCTTTTTTATTACTAAGTGCTTTTTCATTGTATGGATGTACCACGATCATTATTCCACTCTATGTAGTGTGTGGTTTTTTTCTAGCTATTTTGATGATATTTTTCTTTATCTTTCATTTTTAGCTGTTTATAATGTGTCTAAGCATCGTTTCCAATGACCTTATCCTTTTGGGGGTTTGCAGAGCCTCCAGAATATGTCAATTTATGTCTTTCACCAAATCTGGGAAGACTTTATTTCTTCAAATATTTTTTTTTTGCAGTTGATTTTTCCTCTTCTTCTGGGACTCCAGTGACACCTTTGAGGGGCCACCTAGCCCCTGTTTCTGGTTTCCCACCCTGAGGGGCATGGACTGACCTGGGGGCTGCTCCACAACATTATTAGGATGTGGTGGGGGCTGGGTTTTGGAACCGAGCTGCAATGGTAGTGAGGGTTCTTGGTGACTCTCATGAGCTGGGAGTTCTTTCTGCCCCTTCTTGCTTTCCGTTCTGTGACTCTTACCCCTTCCCGATGTTTGTGACCCTGAGCAACCATCTGCCCCTCTCCAAGCCGCAGCTGCCCACCTGAAGTCACACAGTGGGAAGTGGGTAGGGGATCCTTGGGCTCTCCCCTCCCTGCAGTGGCTCCAGGACCTCCCATGGTGGGGTCAGATCTCCATCTGCCTCCCCTTCCTGACCTGCCTGTGCCCAGTCCCCCAGGATTGCCCCCTTCCTGCTCCATGTCACCTCCACAATACCTTCTCTACAGAATTAAACTTTAAAAATTAAACTGAACAAATTTTTAAAAATTTAAGTATCTTTCCCACAGGTCCCTGGGGCTCTTCTCATTTTTTCTGATTTTCTTTTCTCTCTATTCTTCAGAGTGTGTAATTTCCATTGATCTATCTTAAAGTTTATAGGGTTTTTTTTCCCCCCTCATCATCACCAAGCTGCTATTGAAATCAGTAAATTTTTAAATTTCCGATTTTGTATTTTTCAGTCTTAACATTTCCATCTGGCTCTTTTTTATAGGTCCTATGTCTCTGCTGAGAACTTCTATCCTTTTATTCATTCCAAATGTGTTTTTCTTGACCTAATGGAACATAGCTATAATAGCTTCTTTGAAGTCTTTGTTTGATAGTTCCAATGCATGGGACACCTTAGGGTTGGCATTCATTGTCTTTTCCCTGAAGAACTGGCCACATTTTCCTGGTTCTTTATATGGTGGGATATGGAATTTTATATGGAATTGTCCCAGACATTGTGAATGTTATGTTGTGTAGACTTTGGGCCTTGTATATAATCCTCCAGAGAAATCCATATTTTTGTTTCAGCAGGCAATCAACTGAGTTAGGCTCAAGCTACGTGCTCTGTTTTGCCTTCCGTATGTAGCGATTCAAATCTAAGTTTAGTTCTCTAAGACTATGCTGTATTGACTTGGTTCTGTCCTTGAGCATGCATTATTTAGCTGCAAATTTACTATATGCCTTGAAATCAGGTAGGGTCGTTGGCCAATTTTGTCCCCTTTTTTTTTTAAGATTTTATTTTCTGGAGAGAGAGCTCGAGAGAGAGCAGGAGCAGGGGGAGGGGCAGAGGGAAAGGGAGAAGCAGACTCCCCACTGAGCAGGGAGCCTAATGCGGGGCTCTATCCCAGGGCCCTGGGATCATGACCTGAGCTGAAGGCAGACGCTTAACTGACTGAGCCACCCAGGTGCCCTGGTTTTGTCCTTTTTCAAAATATACTTTAACTTTTAAAAAACAAATATTTAAAATCCTATGTCCACATTTTCATAGAAACGTATTTTTTTGTTGTTTTTTGTTTTTTTTAAAGATTTTATTTATTTATTTGAGAGAGAGCACATGAGAGGGGGGAGGGTCAGAGGGAGAAGCAGACTCCCTGCCGAGCAGGGAGCCCGACGCGGGACTCGATCCAGGGACTCCAGGATCATGACCTGAGCCGAAGGCAGTCGCTTAACCAGCTGAGCAACCCAGGTGCCCCATAGAAACGTATGTTAAATCTAACTTTAAATTTCAAGTTCTTTGCATGTTTCTTTTTTAGTTAGTAAAATCTACCCCTTTGAGTGTACAGATCTATGAATTTTTTTTTTAAAGATTTTATTTATTTATTCATGAGAGACAGAAACAGAGGGAGAAGCAGGCTCCCAAGGAGCGGGAAGCCCGATGCGGGACTCGATCCCAGGACCCTGGGATCATGACCTGAGCCGAAGGCAGACGCTTAACCATCTGAGCCACCCAGGCGCCCCAGATCTATGAATTTTAACTAATGCATCCCATCAAGTAACCACCACCTTAATCAACATAGACAGTTCCATTATCTCCCCAAGTTCCCCCTTGCCCAGTGGTGTGCTGGTAAACCAGCTCTCAAAAACAAACAACACAACAGAACTAAGTCTTGATTGTTTGCTAATTTCCCTGGTGTAAATACTCCTGCCCCGGCCAGTCTCAAACTGCTGACATGGCATCACTTAAATGTGCAGCTGGGAAGAGATATGCAGCCCAGGCTCTCGTGAGCTGCTATAAGCCGCCTCAAGGGCATCACGCACTGTGCCCTTTGGCTGAAAACCCTCTTCACCCCACATGGAATCACCAATCTGTTTTCTGTCCCTGTGATTTTCCCTTTCCCCCAAAACTCTCGTAAGTAGAATCACATGCAAGTTCTAGTTACTCATCCTCCTTGAACACGATCTCTGCCTTCCTGACTCCCAGAGGTCATGGTGCTCTGCACAAGTGTCCCTTCCCTGCTGCATTTTAAATCCTGCAGAAAGCTGGGGAGATTTTAGGGCTCATTTCACTTGTTCCCTTTCTCTCCTAGATCCCTGTCCCGCAGTTCCTGTTTTCCACTGTCTTAAAATAGTAGCTTCCTACTTTGTCCAGTTTTCTAGTTGTTCACAGCGGGAGAACAAATCCAGTACCAGCTATATTAACATGACTAGAAGCAGAAGTCTCTCTAACCAGTTTTTAAGCAGTCGCATTTATTTCAGTAGTTACTCTACGCCAGGAACTGTGCTCATCAGTTGTCGTTGATTATGTCCTCTTAATAATCCTATCAGGATTATATACAAGGTGCCATTATTACCCTTATGTAAAGACAAGGAAATGAGGTTTAAAGAGGGTAATCAAAGGCCAGTAGTAAAGGGCAGCTGAAATTCAAATTTAGGCAGCTCGGCTCTGAGGCCGAAGTATTTAATCACTTTGCCATTGCAAATGATTTTAGGTGACACAGGTAAATAGTTTTAATTTTAACAGCAAATATATTTAATTTACCATAAATTAGAAAAAATAATATTGTGACATCAAAGCCACGATTTTTCAGATATTTCTGCCTGGGACAAGAGTAAAGTAGATTTTTTTTTTTTTTCAATAAAACGCCAAGTCAACTGACACATTGATTAAAAGCTGTAATCAGATACGGGGAGAACACACAGGTGACGTGAGAAGACCTGCACTCCAGGCCACATCCACGACACTTCACCCCTTCCGGTCTAGCCCCTGCATCCACGTGTGTCTATAGGTGTGGATGACGCTAACTAATTTCACATCAAAGGAATCACACGTCACCATGTGCTTTCTTCATTCCACAATGTGTGCTGGACTTAGCCCTTCCCCTTACATACAGTTTAAAGCCAGCCCCTCAGGCCCTTCTGTGGGGTGGATGCTCCTCTTCACCTGCCAGGAGCTTCCGGTGACTCTTAGAGAGCCACCTCTTCATGGCTGCTACGCAAGACCAGGGCCCCAGGGTTTCAAAAACCTTTGGTGGCTCCCTCTTGCTCAGGAAAGCAAATCCAAACTGTATGGTCCGGTGCCCCAGGTCTTTTACAATCCAGCTGCCTCTCTACTATGAGAAGCGAGTTTCCCCTCAGGCACCCCTAGCAGCCCTGGTGCATCCCCCCACTGTGCTCTCTTTCACAGGGGAGTCCCATTCCCTTCCTCCAAGACATGGCCCAGGTGGCCACAGATGCTCTCTTCACTTCTAGGCTGCCCTAACCCCGTACCCCAGACTGGGGGGCTTAGACACTGAAAGTGATCTCCCAGGTCTGGAGGATGGAAGTCTGAGATGAAGGTGCCTGCAGGCTGGTTTCTTCTGAGGCCTCTCTTGTTGGCCTGTACATAGATGATGGCCTTCTCCCTAGTCTGCACATGGTCTCCTCGTGTGTGTGTGTGTGTGTATGTGTGTGTGTGTGTGCTGTGTCCTCAACTCCTCCTCTGAGAAGCACAGCAGTCGTATGAGAATAGGACCCATCCTAATGACCTCATTTTACCTTAATTACCTCTTTAAAGAAACCTGATCTCCAAATGGTGTTAACATTCGGAGGTGCTGGGGGTGAGGCCTTCAACACATGAATTTTAGGGGACACAATGTAGCCCATAAAGTCCTCTGAGATGGACTTTAGATATTCTAGATCCTCTTCTCCATCCTCAGACTTAGTCTTTTGCTTCCTCTAGCCAAGGGTTGGGGGCCTTTTCACTTTGCTTTGTTTTATGTGTTTGTTTGGGACATGAGGTGCTCAGACCTCTTCTGCCCGCATCCCTCAGGCTGGGGTACAGACAGAAGGGCCACCATCTCCCGGGGGCAGGAACCAGGCCTCCCACTTCGCCAACACCCAGGGCTGCTCTGGTGGTATGCTGGTTCCCAGCAGGGGGTTCGCCTTGTGCCCTCTGGGTGCATGCGGACAGAGGCTTTTACATCCCAGCTCTGTCACTGAGCAGTATTGCTTTGGGGAATATAACCCAAGTCTCCAATGCCTCAGCTGTAAATCGGGGACAATAACAGCCTAAGCTTCTTATGAGAATTAATTTAGAAAGTAAGGTTAAGAAGAATGACTGACATAGAATAACCTGCTACCAAATGACAGTGATCATTATTGTCACCTCTCCTGTGAGTCCCCAAAGCTCCTGCCCAAACCTCCCAGCAAACAAGATCCAGACAGGGACATTAAGACTGACTTACCTGATGCAGTTGCCAGTACTCTGGGGATGTGGGACAGGAAGCTCTAAAGTTTTAAATATATATATAGCTGAAAACATTCTATTATATATAAAAATAACCATGTCTCACACTACACCTTGTACTTATTTTTTCCTGTGTCTCATTTTAAAATACTAGTCATAAAGCCAATCAGCACTACAGAGACATTTTGTGACTTTAACACAAATTTTAAATAAAATGTACTCACAGTTACTTTTAAATGAGGCAGAAAAACATCATACACCCTACAGTTCCCTCAAGACTCTTACGTGTAACTTTTAGCCTGGAAAAGAGACACTTTCCTAGTTATTCCACAAGGGGGAAGACTGATTCCATTTCTTCTGAAAGGTATCCATTGGGTCAACATTAAAGATCATTTAAAACTGGTATTTCTGGTGTGTGTGTATGTGTGTGTGAGAGAGAGAGAGAGAGAGAGAGAGAGACTATTTCTCTCAAAGAAATGAAATTTCTCTATGCAAGGAAGATGCCATTTTTTTCTAAGCTGACAACTTACAGATGGCCGTTGGTTTGAAAACATATTTCAAAATCATTTACACACACAATCTCCCTGCAGTCAATCATGGAGGATTCTAACCAATGCCACATCCAGAACGTAAGAGCACTGTGGTTATCCACTAGAAAGTCAAGCAAATTATTTAAATTCACAGGAATGGAAAAAAAAAATCATCTTTTTTCAACATCAAACAGAAAACATTCTCTCTTTGAAAATGTAAATCCCTTAAATGTATTCAAGAATTTTAAAAATCATCCCGGAAGACTATCCTATTACTCTTTGAAGCCCTTAAAGAATTTTTCTTAAAATAGTCACACGCTACTCAGGGTGGGGGAGAGAGGCTTTTAAGTGACAGTGGAGGTGGAGAGGCCCCATGGGTCCCCATGTACCTTTTTCCAGAAAGGAAGAACAGCCTTCAGAGAATCACTAGGCAAACATAGGGGTGAGGGGAAATCTTCTAAGAGTAAGGCACAGGATCTATTTCCCATCTGTTTTACATCTGGGGTTAGAAATAGGACTTAGAGCTCTGAACTACAGGGAGAGCCTCCAAGACAGTTAAAAACAGAGAGCTGAGGAGAACTTGGATCCCCCATGTGCAGTTTTGGTCCAGGTGGGGGTGAGGGCATTCCAAGCCAACGTGTTAGGCAAGCCAGAGGTAGAAAGTGGTTTGATGCCCAATCCTTTTGTGAGCTAATAACCAAGCATGAGCTTCAGCTCAAAGAACTGGAACTCCATCTGCGAAGAGAAAAACAGAAGAATCAAGAAGATACCAGCTATTTTACTCACAGAAGCTTTTTCTGAGGAAATAACTGAAGATATTTACAGAGATGTAGCTTTAAGATATTTACCACAGTGTTGTTTCTAACAAGGAAAAGTAAATAAACAAAAAAAAAAATTTTAAAGGAAAACCCTAAATATCCAACAATGGGGGATTGGTCAGAAAAATTATACTGTACCCACACAAGTAAATATTATGAAACAATTAAAAATTATAACATAGAAATGTATTTGTTGCCATGGAAAAAGAGTCTTAATATACTAAGTAAAAGCTGGTTATGAAACAGTCTATACCGGATATATATATATATAGTGGTAGATTTGCAGATGTTCATAATTCTCTTTTTGTTAATTATTTCCACCCTATTAAAAACACTATATAAAATACACTATAGACACTATAGAAAAGTCACATAAAAAAGATAGAACCCCAAATTCCTATCAAAATCCCAGCAAGATATTTTGTAGATTTGTAAGATTATCCTAACACGTATATGGAAAGACAAAGGAACTAGAATAGCTAGAATAATTTTTGAAAAAGACTAAAACAGAATCATTCTACCTGATTTCAAGATTTACTATGTACCTCTTTGCCCCCTGCTCAAAATAAAGCTGTTACCTTTCTAGCCCTGTCCGCCATGGTGCTTAGCAGCCAGGGATGCATGGTCTCAGACATGTTTACCAAGTAAAACACTGACTTGAGGCGCGCCTGGGTGGCTCAGTCATTAAGCGTCTGCCTTCGGCTCAGGTCATGATCCCAGGGTCCTGGGATCGAGCCCCACATCGGGCTCCCTGCTCAGCGGGGAGTCTACTTCTCCCTCTCCCACTCCCCCTGCTTGTATTCCCTCTCTCGCTGTGTCTCTCTCTGTCAAATAAATAAATAAAATCTTTAAAAAAAAAAAAA
>NC_138375.1:113994871-114112907 GCF_054177405.1 Leptonychotes weddellii
CCTTCGGCTCAGGTCATGATCCTGGAGTCCCGGGATCGAGTCCCGCATCGGGCTCCCTGCTCAGTGGAGAGCCTGCTTCTGCCTCTCTCTCTGCCTGCCTCTCTGCCTACTTGTGCTTTCTCTCTGTGTGTCAAATAAATAAATAAAATCTTTAAAAAAAAAAAATTGCATTCTGTAATTCTGTGGTTCCTTCTCTAGAACATTCTCAAAAATGACAAAATTATAGAAATGGAGAACAGTTTAGTGGTTGCAAATGGTTAAGGAGGGGTAGAGGCAAGAAGAAGTGGCCATGACTATAAAGGGGAAACATGGGGGATCTTTTAGGGTGATGGAAATGCCTGTATTTTTTTTAAAGATTTTATTTATTTATTTGTCAGAGAGAGATAGAGAGCACAAGCAGGGGGAGGGGTGGGCAGAGGGAGAAGCAGGCTCCCCGCTGAGCAAGAAGCCCAATGAGGGACTCGTTCCCAGGACCCTGGGATCATGACCTGAGCCAAAGGCAGACACGTAACTGACTGAGCCACCCAGGTGTTCCGGAAATGTCTGTATTTTGACTATCAAGGTCAATATCCTTGTTGTGATCTTGTACTATAGTTTTGCAAGATGTTACCACTGGAAGAAGCTGGGTAAAGGGTATGCAGGATCTCTAGGTATTATTTCTTACAACTCTGTGAATCTACAATGATCTCCAAATTAAAAGTTTCATTAGAATAAAAAGGACAGAGGGCGCCTGGGTGGCTCAGTCGTTAAGCGGCTGCCTTTGGCTCAGGTCATGTTCCCAGAGTCCTGGGATTGAGTCCCACATCGGGATCCCTGCTCAACGGGAAGCCTGCTTCTCCCTCTCCCACTCCCCCTGCTTGTGTTCCTACTCTCGCTGTCTCTGTCTCTGTCAAATAAATAAATAAAATCTTAAAAGAAAAAAAAAGAGAATAAAAAGGACAGAGATGAGATGGTCCCCAGAAAACAGGCAGACATGGGCCTGTGTGCTGTGCTACTCGGGGCTGCATCAAAGGCCTTGTATCCAGCAGGGAGCCCAGAATACTCAGCAACCAAGTGACACCAGGGTGGCAAGAATGAGGGCCATGGGGGTCCCCAACAGCCTGAGCCTCCTCTCAGCCCCTGATGGCACATTCTCCCCCTGTCCCATTGGCAGCCCTGAGAGGAAGGGGAAGAGAGGACCCAGGATGTCAGGGGCTCTCCCCAGTCAGCTCTGGGCCACTGGGCAGCGCCAGACTCCAGCAGCCGACCTCAGTGCCAGGCACACGTGGATCAACCCCGCCCATGGGCAGGATGGAAGAGTGACACCGTCTCTTCCCAGGTGAGATCTGGAGTCGGTGTCCATCAGCAAGCAGCAAATGAGTAGGCACGGCTTGCTCAGGGCTGTTCCTCCCAGAGCTAATGGCCTGTTTAGCTCAGTGTCCATAACAAGAGCAGCTTTCTCCAATTAAGTAACCACAGGCAGGGGTTTTTGTTTTGTTTTCTTTTTTTTTTTTTTTTTGCAAACCCTAGCACTTCGCCTAGTAACAAAAGGTAAACATAACATGATTTATTACTTGATGAGATCCAAGAAATGCCATATTAATGGCCTCTAGTGAGGACACACAGCTATCAGATGTAAACAAGCCATCAGATTGAGGGTACTGAGAGATTGGAGGGAGGCCTGGTCTAGAAGAGCTACTGTCTGCATGAGAGCACCAGCCACACAGGCATGCAAACACAGGCGTCGATGAGGGGAAAACAGTAATGACTTACAGAGACAAGAAGAATCCAGTCCAAGTGGATGTTCTGTCTTAAGGAAGGCCAACAAGCCCAGTGGGCTGTCTCTCTCTTTGCTCTAAACAGCATCAACACTGAACCTCAATAACACTGTTCCCAGGCGCCTGGGTGGCTAGGCTCAGTCATTGGGCGCCTGCCTTCGGCTCAGGTCATGATCCCAGGGTCCTGGGATCGAGCCCCGCATCGGGCTCCCTGCTCAGCGGGAAACCTGCTTCTTCTCCCTCTCCCACTCCCCCTGCTTGTGTTCCCTCTCTCGCTGTGTCTCTCTCTCTGTCAAATAAATAAATAAAATCTTTAAAAAAAATAAATAACACTGTTCCCGTCAGTCTTCTTTCTCTTCCTACAAGTTGCTCAACTGCCCACCTCAGGGCCCCTGCACTTGCTGTTTGTCCAGTCTGAGGGCTCTGCCCCCAGATCTGGGAAGATTCCCAGTTATCTGCTGGGTCTCAACACACGTGCTTCCTCCTGGGAAGGGCCCTACCTGACAACTCCCTCCAAGTTGGCTTCCTGCCCCCACTTCCACCCACAGTCCCTACGGCATCTCCCCACTTGTGTCCTTCATAGCACTTACCTTCAGGAAGTGTCTTGTTTACTAGTGTATTATCCCCACCAAAGCAGCAGCCCCACAAAGATAGGAAGCTCAGCTGTCTTCTCCCCATTACCTGACACAGAAAGTTTCAATAAATACCCATTGAAAGAATCTGTAAAACTACCTCTTTTCCTGTGGCAGCTTTAATTCTGGGTTAATTCTGCTCAGGAAAGGTTGTAGTCACAATAAAGGCCCCTTTCAAGGGGCTTTGCTACCCATGGGAGACTCAAAAGAGCGAAGAGCCTCTACCTTTTTAGAAATCCCTTTGGTAGGAGCTTCTGTGGGTAAGTCTGACAAGTTGAGTCGGCTGGCTGAGACCGAGCTCAGGGCCCCCAGGGCTGTATATCCTACACTTCTAAGTCTATTCTATCTGCCCTCCATCTCTGCCCACCACACTGGGCTTGGGCACTGTCTCTTCTCTGGTCTTCTCTCCTGCCCTGGGCTATCTATGGGACAGCATCAGCATTTTCTAAGAACAGAAGACCTGGTAATTCTAAAGCCTCTCCCTCAATTTCAGATGCGGTCTTTTGAAATGACTTCTAAATGAGAAGGACAGAGCCTTGCTCACAAGTCAGAAGACCCAGATGCTAGCCCCGTTCTGCCAATAACTCTCCCTATGACCTTGGCGGAGGCCCGTCCCATCCCTGGAGTCTCTGGAAAGGACACATGACCTCTCAGCTGCCATCTTAGCCAGGCAAGTTCCATCCTGCCCAGGATTCTTGTGGGGTTGAGGGAGAGAGAGAGAGATTCATTATGATAAATGCTATGGACTGAATATTTGCATCCCCCCAACTCCTGTGTTGAAACCTAATCCCCAAGGTGAAGAGAATAGGAAGGGGAGACTTTGGGAGGTGAACAGATCATGTGAGTGGAACCCTGATGAATGGCATTAGTGCCCTTAAAAAAGAGACCCCAGAGAGCTCCCTTGCCTCTTCTACCTTGTGAGGATACAGCAAAGCAGTCCCTCACCAGACACCAACTCTGCCAACACCTTGATCACAGACTTCCCAACCCCGAGAACTGTGCGAAATGAATTTCTGTTGTTTGTAAGCTACTCGTCTATGGTGTTTTGTTATAGCGGCCTAGAGGAACTAAGACAGTAAGCCTCCTTAGGCCCAGTGACCATCCTAGGGGCTTCAGACCAAACTCTGCTCTGGAAGAAAGGTCCTCCCGTGAGGAGCTGGATGGTATAAAGGCTCCCCCACCTGGAGGCAGGCAGCCTCTGACCGTTGAGAGCTATTAGAGTTCTGGCAGCTACTTCAGCATCCTGGGCCTCAGTTTCCCCATCTGTAGCTGAAGACAACAACAGCAACAGCACCTGATGGGATTGAATAAAGCCATGACGTGAGACTACAGTGCCTGGTACAGGGTAAGCACTCAATAATGGCAGCCCTGAGTAAGATGGCGAGGAGGATGATGATGGAGGAGTTGAAGAGGGAGACGAATTCACACTGAAGACAAGCAGCAATAGGAATGATCTCTGGTTGTACTGTTGAGAGACAAAAGTATGTGTGCAAGGAGTCTGGGCCTGAGTCTCCTTCAACAATGAAGCAAGGAGAAGAGCTCCCGTCCTGGAACAGTCATGTGCCTGCCCCAAGGAAGCATTTTCCTGCCAGATACTTCTAGACTTCATAACACTAAGAGATTGCACAAATGACCCCCATACTTGTTTCCCAGCTAATGTGACGTGATGGCCATTCAGGGGGATGGTCAGTAAATTCCAGAAGGCACAACTGAGTGAGCCTTTAAAAACAATACCTAGAAAGACTGTGGTAATGGGAGGCAAGACTTAGGAAATAAGGGGGAAAAACAGAATACAGAATTGTGTTGCAATTACAGCTGCTTAGAAACATGTCTGCTCACAGGCAGGCTGGAGAAGCAAAGATGAACAACAGTTGATTTGCCTGAGTGACAGGACTGGGAGTGATTAAAGCAACATTTCTGCTCTGGCGGTTACACTGTGGTCTCTTGTCATTTTTTAAGTAAAAGGAGCGAGTGAGGAATTGCACAGGAGTGTATGCACTTGGGGGTCCCTGGCTCTGATGACCCCTTCATTCATTCTCCCTCCCTGATACTCAGTCACTCCCACTTGCTACCAATCGAAATGGCTCCGGCCAACAGGGCCTGTTGAAGAGGGATTTTTGCAGATTTACAGTAGCTCAAAGAATAGCAAATTGATTAGCCAATGAGAAAAAACATTGTTGGGCTTTGTTATCAAGGTTTGCAGCACGATGGAGAGTTCAAAGAGTTTAAGGGCAGAGGGGGTAAGACATGAAAACATGTGTTTGCAAGGAGCCTTGTGAAGGAGGGAAAGCTTTGAGCCCTCAGCTGGAGCCCACTGGGCCCAGCTACTTCATTAGCCAGAGGACACCTAGCCAGGCAGGCCTCTCTGAAGAGTAGAAGATGTTGTGTAGTGAGCAAAGCGGTCACCTGGGGACCTGTGCTCTGGCCTTCAGGGGCAGCCTGGGTGGAGAGATGCGGTACCCGTAAATAATCACTCCTGTTGGAAACAATAGAAATGACCCCCATCATTGTCCCGATGGTCAGGGGGTCTTAGAGAATGATGTCCTGGAATGCCAGCCTTGTTCTCCCTTCTTCCCATCCGGGGTCCAGCCAGGCTGTCCCTCAGCTCAGCTGGGATGGGGTAAGGCTCTCCCCTCCTTCAGCCTCTCCCAGGCAGAGTCCATGAACAGTAATGCTGCATCTCTCCAGGTGAGGAAACCGAGTCTTCAAGAAACAAGTAACTTGTTCAAGGTCAAAGTCACGCATCCCTGTAAGTGATGGGGTGTGATTCAAATCTACATCCTGTTCCTGCCTGTTTCCCATAATGAAAAAACATGGAGGGGCAGCCAAGTGCCTGGAAAGAGGAAGGAAAGAGAAACTGCAGGCAAAATTCCCTCTGCGCTCACACACCCACCCCAGGTTCCTCAGACAGCAGGTTTACGAGGTCAAACTGCCCAGAAGGTACCAGCTGCTGCTAACAGCATGAGAAACATGGGGACAGGAAGCACGGAACTTTGGGAGGATGGACCAGCAGACAGAGCCAGATGGCCTGACCCAGTGCTGTTTTCGTGGAGGGCAAACACAAAGGAGCAACGTTAGAGATGCAGAGGACAGAAGAGAACAAAGAAGTCCTGATCCCTGGTTGTTCAATCCGCACTTTGCACACAGACTCAGAAGAAGATACTTGACTCTAAACTTTTGCTCTGCCCTGGGCCTTCTGAATTGCTGACAGCGAAGGCAAAACCACAAGGCACCATTTGCCATGAGCGTGGGATCCAGAGCCGTGTGGACTGAACCCTGCTCAGGGATGCTCTGGAGCCAGCTTGCAGAAGCCGCACATACCTGGGCTGAATGCCCGCTCTGCTGCTCACCGCTGGTTTTCAGCAACACGCTGTCACCACAGTCCATCTAATAATCATCGAAGAGCGATTTCAGGGTCTCACAGCCGCATCTTCCTTGGGCTGCGTCCAGGTGAATGTTCCCAGAGCTTTGGCGTCATCCCTGTCAGCGAGCGAGGCTATCCGAGGCCTGCAGTGGACGCACAGTTCTTCTTGGCGTCCTTCTCTCCCTTTCCCTGACCCACACCCTGTTAGAAGTCTCTTCCTCCTACAGGAACTTGTTTTTTCCCTCTTGCCTCCTACATTTGGTTCTGGAGAGCAGAGATTTGCTCAGATTATCTAGCTGAGGGCTTGCAACCAGCTTCAGCTGTGAAATCCTTCCCACGAGTAACTTTAGGTGGCCCCCAACATGCAATCCCGTGGACGTGGAACAATGCTGGTTAAAATGGGGATGGCAGCGCAGAGCCCTCTAGCCAGGCTCCCCTCCGCTCCTGGCCCCTCAGAACATCCCTTTCTCTGAGCAGCATCTTCACGTGCATATGCCCAAGAATGCGAGGATAGTGCAGCAGGTCAGGGTCGGAGGGAGGGCCAGAACCCCGGCTTCTTGACACCAGCCAGAGGCTTCCACCACACCCACCGCCTAAAATAGTCTCCCTTCCCTACACCACCCTGCTTCACTCCCCATGTTGGTTGGTGTGAGTCCAGCAGTTTCTAGGCCTGGAATGTTTTTCTCCTTTTTTGACCCTGGCATCTCTGTGCAGTGGGTTGTGGGAGACAATCAGGTGAGCAAGATCTGCCACGATTGTGTGGGGGGCTGGGCTAAGCAGTGGCTTCAGGGTTTCTGGAACCGTCTAGGGACATCAAACCATTCTGAGGAATCCACTGTCATTTAGTACCAGCCACAGCAAATATTGGGCTCACAAGGACCACTGGTTCCCATGAAGAGCCACCTTACTATTCCGTCAATGTGTTCTCAGCCACACAAGGCTCCAGGGTCATAGGAGGGGTCGTGCAGCTTAGGCGAAGGACACAGAAGTGGGTGTCAGGGGGGCTGACTCTGCTGCCAGCCTTGGGTGTCTCTGGACATGTCACCCTCTCTGGGATCCGAGTACCCGTCTCTCAAGGGGATCATAATCCCCACCTTCCTTGCCTCACTGGGGTATGGTGTGTGAAAGGCCCTGCAGATTGTGACACGCCAATAGAAGGCCAACAGTCATTTTGTGTGGAGCTCAGCTCGGGAGTCAGACAGCACTGGGTTGGGGTGTGAACACGGCCAGCTGTGGGACCTCGGGCACTTCCAGACCAACAGAGACTTTCAGGCTTGCTTTAAAACCTGCCAGCCAGGCCCTGGCAACAGAACGGTGAACAAGCGATGTAGATCTTTTCCCTGGGCCCAGGCAGCTGCCCACCTCAGTCCGCTGGGACCCAAGAAATGGGGCCCGTCTGTAAGGGATGGGTCTGGGTCATGCGACCCAACTCCAGGTCAGGGAGGGTCCCAGGGCAGAGTGCCCCCACCCCATATGAAGGAGCTCAGCTGCTAAAACGAGAACCCACAGAGCCTGTTCTCAGTCCTCCTCAATGAGAGAGGTGATGCCCTCAGCCTTTGGCCAGGCCCAGCGGTGGAAGCCACCATGCTCTCCCTTCTTTCTCCCCAGTCCTGCCCCTCCCACTCCCACACCCCCTGCCACATTCCTGAGCAGGTCTAGGCATTTCCCTCATAGAGCTTCTTCATGTTCTCAGATCCCTCTTCATGTAGCAACCTGAGCACCTTCCCTTCCAACCCCTGCTGCTCCTTTGAAGGGGTATCCCCAGGGGGAACATGGGGAGCATCATCTCCCGTCCCCCATTGACTCTCCCCACCCTTTCCCTTGGGGCTCTACAGGGAGGGATAGAAGCCAGGTTTCCATTCTTCCTGCCTTTCCTGCATGCCTGCTCAGCATCCCCTGCCCCCTGCCCACCCCCTAGGACACTGGGACACGCCTATACTTGCTGCCTCTGGTACACAGTGGGCTCATTTACCTGTCTTTTAAGTCAATTTGACTGAGTTTGACAAAGAGACAATGGGTCCTAAGAAAATCCCAAAGGTGTAATAAATCCTAAATCTGTAAAATGAAAACATAGGCTCTTTAATTTATTTTGTTTACATTTCTATTTTCAAAGTTAGCTATTTTTAAGTTAGCTTTTTAAAATTTATTTATTTTTTAAGATTTTATTTATTTATTTGACAGAGAAAGACACAGCGAGAGAGGGAACACAAGCAGGGGGAGTAGAAGAGGGAGAAGCAGGCTTCCCGCAGAGCAGGGAGCCCGATGCGGGACTCGATCCCAGGACCCTGGGATCATGACCTGAGCCGAAGGCAGACGCTTAACGACTGAGCCACCCAGGTGCCCCAAGTTAGCTATTTTTTAAATTAAACATTGTATTTTGAGATAATTGTAGATTTGCATGCAGTTTGAAGTAATACAGAGAGATCCTGTGGGCCCTTCACCTAGCTTCTTTCCTCAACGGTAACACTCTGTGAGACATAGTACAATATCACAGCCAGGATGTGGACATTGATGTAATTCACCAAGCACTGTCAGACATCCCTCATTTTACATGTACTCAGGTGTGTGTTTAGTTCAATCCAGTTTGATCACATGTGAGGATTCATCTATCCACCACCACAGTCAAAATACAGAAACATTTCAAAGCCACAGGATCCCTCTTGACGCCCTTTTATAACCACACTCATCTCCCTCCAACCACCGCCCCCCCGCCCTGTCTTTGGCAACTACTAACCTCTTCTCCATTTCTGACATTTTATTATTTCAAAATGTGACATAAAGGGAATCGTACAGTATGTAACCGTTTGGGATTGGCTTTTGTCACATGGCATAATTCTCTGGAGAGTCATTCAAGTTGTGTGTATACCAATAGTTCGTTCCTTTTTTGCTAAGTCCTATTCCAAGGCTACCCTGAGAAGGAGGCAGATAGTGAGCTCTCCGATACAAGGGTGACATCGAAGCAGAAGCTGGCTAGCTATTGCTCAGGGATACAATACAGAGCGAATTTCTCAATAAGAGTGATATACACCTAACAGGACAAAGCTTGGTTCTTAGGAGGCAACAAGTCTTAGCTGTTACAGTGGCTGTGGCCTCCCAAAGGGCCATCGTACATAAACAGATATATGGTATTTCTGTGGTACTGAAATTTCATAGGTGGAAAATGTCTAAATAGGCTGAGAGACAACACAATTGATCCTTTGCTGCCTGGAGCTTGGGGTGACTGGTCGCAAAGGCCACTCTTTCTAGTCCACAGCTTTCAACAACCCAAATCCCACATTCATAATTTAAGGTTTCAGACCCCCAAACTGCCCCTTATTAACCTTTTGCAGAGATAGAGCTGGGGACTGCGTTCCTAGCACATTATCAGGAAACACTCATTGGACAAGGACAGGATCCCTCTTATAGATGCCTGGAAGTTCTTGAAGAAGAAACAAAGCCAATCAGCTACCACGAGAGATGTTGACGATGCAAATACTCCTGTGGAAGCAGCAGACTCATGCACACTAAGGTGGAAACAAACAAAAACCAATGGGATCAGAGAATGGCCCCTCTGAGGAATTTTATCTCCCCTCTGTGGCAGCACAGGAGATTCTGGGGGACCTCAGGTCAGCAATAGGCTCACCTTCTTCAAACCCACTACCTACTTGCTGGCCCATGGAAAGGTGTGCATCGAAAATCCAACTGTCTAAGCCAATACACCAGCCATGGGTACGGTGGAAGGGTTGCGGGTCCGAGCAGCTCTCATCCAGTTTTCTCAGGGACATGGTCAGTCCTGCTTCTCCCCTGCTGAAGATCCTGATGGATGTCCCGGAGCTGGGGACCAGCTAAGATTGAGGTTCACCTTTCCCTGTAGGTGAGCATTCTTTTTCAAGGTGGAAACACACCACCGGGTCCAAGCTACATGCACCAAAAAACCTTGGAACAGACTCTTGGAAACTGTGTATCAGGGTCACTGGCATAGTTATTAGTGCTAGGAATCAAAGAGTAAATCTCAACAAGAATCACCTGTTCCAAGTAAAAGGCAGGAACTACAAAGCGGGAGCCTCACGGCCCAGGGAAACAAGACTATACCACGGCAAGGGCACAAGAACCTGGGTTTAGCCCCAGAAAGCCATGCATGCCCTGGTCAAGCTGGATCTTCCAGCTTTGTAATCCTGGGCCGCAGCTTTAATGAGACATTAATGTACCTAATTACAGGTACAAGCGGTTCCAAGAGAGAAGAGGCTGTTATCCAACTTGCAAGTTCTCTTTCAGGAGGCATTAGCACAGAATGGATGGATTAGTAATTTAAGAAATTTGTTTTTTCCTACAAGTGCACTTTTATGCCAACGCTCCTAGGTCCAAACCTTTCATCTACTCCCTGGGGCTTTGGAGAGAGTCCTGAGAGGTGAAGTCATTTCTGGCCAGTTCCAGCCTCCCAGGATCCACCTGGGTAGCAGCCCCCACAGTAGCTAGAGTGTCTGTGCCAGCCCATGGAGGGACAATGGCTCAGGCCATGCCGAGGTGACAGAGAAGCGTTTGAAAAAGCGATTGAGGTTGATGGAGCCATCCCCAGGCACATCCACCACCTCACTGGGCTCTCAGGAAGGGTTGTGCTACCCTAGCTGGAGTGGGCGCCCCAGGCCAAACTTCGGGAACTTGGACACAACCCTGACCCTCCTCTTTTCCGACACAGTGACTCACACAGTTCACACAGAAAAGTGCCCATTCCGGACTGGAAACCACCGCCTGGTAGAGGAACCACTATAAAGGCTGGATCTGTGGCCACATTCTAGTGGCCGCACCACGGCTATTTCTTTCAGATGTGGCCCAGCTGCTCAGCCCTCACCTCCCATCTGCCCTGCTGAAGGAGCCTCTATGCAGCCTCCAGGCCTCCTGACTCTTAGCTCTCCAACTGGGCCCCTGGGGACGCCACCTCATACTTTCCCGAACCACGAGTCAGACTAACTCCTGTTCGGTGACTCCCTTTGTCGACAGGGTGAAGCTCAGACTCCTTAGCCTGCCCCTTCACTCCCCACCACGCCAGGCCTGAGCCCAGAGCACTGTGTGGTCTGCAGGTCCCCTTTGCACCGATCCTTCCACTGCACTGTGCAGGGCCACGGGGACCCCCCACCCATCCTTCGAGCCACCTGCCTTCCCCTAGCTAATTAAACCCGAGAAGTGGTTAAAAGGGTTCTTGCAATCAACAGCGTGTGACCTGGAGCAATCACGTGGCCATTTTGTGTTCCTTTTGTTTCGTCTGTAGAATGGGGATCATAACAGGACCTTCCTATTGCCTAGTTTGGGGTGGGAAATCAAAGGACTGAATGCAGGTCAAGTGTTGAGAAGCATGCCTGGTGTGAGAAGTGCTCATAGAGCTCCAGCCGTCACGAGTGGTATGACCCCTGCCCGGGGGCTTTTTGCAGCCAGGGCACCTAAGCCAAAGCGTGCAGGAGAAGACAATACACCATCCCCATTGGGCTTGGCTTCCACTGCAAGCCAGAAATGGTGGGCAGACTTGCAGCCTGCTGACAAGCTGAGCAATTGCAAAACAGCACAAGGCTATGGGCCTCCAACTGTGGAAAATGGCAGAAAGAGACATCTGCCTTCCTGGCTCCTTCTTGGACCAGGTATCCCTCTTGTAAAGCCCAGGACAGGGCCTGGATGAATCTGTGGAACAGCAAAGGTCTCATCTGCTTCCGTCCTTTGCAGTGATCCCTAAGGGAGGCTGGGCACATTCCTGTGGTCTGGGGTTCAACACTCAGATCCCCCTGTTCCCCTGATTACTTATTCTGCCATGGGTCTCACGGCAGGGTCCTGTGAGCATTTCGGTGAATAAGCGCCTCTTTACACTCAGGTGGATGGCCAGAACCCAGCACCCTTGGGGAGGGGGTTCCTGGGTAGATGATTTCAAGTTAACAAGCTTCACAACCAGAAACTGTTCTCAATAAGCTTCATCAGCACTCCTGTCCTACCCTTCCTCCCCCGCACCCAAGTCTTAGGGGAGGGGGCGTGGTAAGCAGCCGGTGTTTCCATCCCCTGGAACAGCTCCCTGCAGGATTTCCCACCACCAGCCACCGGGGCTCCAAGGGGGGGCCCCCCGAGGCCATAGGGCTGTGACAGTGTGCCAGGATGGAGACTTGGGTGGGCTGTGCAGGGTGCCCCCACCCAGAGCAGGTCATTTCACCCAGAGCTTTGCTTTAGAACTTGCAAGCAGCCTCCATAACCACAACAGTGGGACCACACAAATCTCCTGCAACAGAGCATGAAAAACAGCCTGCAGTCACCTGGAGATGGGAGGCCAGTGGAATTTCAGTTCTGACACTTAGGAAATAAACCGGAACAAGTTCCGACTTATTTGAGCCTTAGTTTCCTCATGTGCAAGATGGAAATAACGCTTGCTGTCCTGTCTCCCTCAGGGGCCTCTATGTTTATTCATGTGCTCAGCTAGTTAAGCTGCAGCCAAATGCCAGGCCTGAGCAGGGGTGCTCAGGGGAAGCCTGCCGGTCCCTGGGGCCTCCAGGAACCCAGTCTAGCTGCTCTGATAACCATACAAGTCCCTATTTGTGAAAAAGCTATGTGAAAGTGTGAAATGCCAAACCACTGGCATCATTCACATGGAACGTCTTGCATTAAAGGTTATTATCTGCTGAAAAGGGCAAAATGTATATTAGGTTAGTGCTCTTCAGGCTTTAACGTGCACTAGGATCACCTGGGGATTTTGTCAAAACGGAGACTCTGATTCAAGGGTCTGGGGTGGGCCTGAGACTCTGCATTTCTTGTAAGCTCTCAATCTACTGGGCTGGGGGTCACACTGCACACAGCAAGGTGTTAGGTTAATGCTGAGTGATTACAGTTCATTAAACATAAGATATAACTTGGCTTATCAGATGGGCTAGTTGCAGGATTTGGTGGGAGGGGAACATAGGATGGATAAGTTTTGATAGGAATGGTCGGCACTGGGCAAGTTCCAGAATGCAGGGCCTCTCTGAGTGGTGGCCACTGAGGATGGTCTACGCATCTATAGAGCAAAGTGAGATGCAGGGACATTTGAGGGAGGTGAGGTCTGGAGGAAGAGACAGGTGAGCACACTTCATGGGCTCCTCAGGGGTGTCCAGAACGCTCTGCAGAACGACAGGTTGCCCCTGGTGCAAGGGGTTGTCGTGGTTTGGGCACAGGTCTTGGGCAGCTTCTTCCGGGGCATCCTCTTTACGCTACAAGTGTTCAGTGGGAGGAAGCTGGTCTTTCAGTGGGTCTCAGTTGAGACTGGATTCCAGGGTAACCTGACTTAAGCCAGAAAATATCCTTAGGGCAAAGCATCAGCTCATGGAGCCTGCGCCAGGGAATGCTGTCAGACCTCAGGAGGAGTGGGATGGGGGCTGGCCTCTTGCTCAGGCCCTCTCTCTCTCTTGTCTTTGTTCCTTTCTGTGTTCCCCAAAGTGCCTACTGTAGGGCTGCAGAAGGGGCCCAAGGAAGTCAACAGAAAGAGAGGAGATAAGTACATACCGTGTCATAAATTTGACCTTGCAAGCAGTCTCCCACTTAGACACATATGCTTTACAATAAGAATGGAGTTGGGGCACCTGGAAAATCCTGTTCTTCACTCGATGAACTCTTTCCTCCAAAAATAAAGCCCATAAACTTGTTCAACGCTGGAATTTTCCCTCTGAAGAAAGTACCTCGTCTGGCAGTTGACTTAAGCAGTTATTTGCAGCCTATAATTTTCACAAAAACAGTAGGGTGTGCCTGGCGGGAGATGTTTTCTACAATCCCATGGAAAGAAAACAATGAGAAAACTTTGGAACAAAGGACGCCTCTGATTCCATCCGAAAATCGGCAACTCAGGCTCAAGGCCAACAAAGACGTGGAAAGTTTTGGAGCAGACTCGAAAGGAGTCGGGAGTGCTGTGCTTCAGGGGGTGCCGGAGAAGAGCTGGCAGGATTCTGGGTGGGATGAGGCGGCGGGGGATGCCAGGGGCAGGGGCGCCAGGAAGAGATGGCTGCAACAGTTCAAGTGACAAAGCTCGAGGCCCACGGAGGCAGCAGCAGTGGAGGCTGGGAAGAGGGATCCGGGTAGAAGCCTGCACAGGGAGAACCAACAGGGCGCAGCCGTGCATAAACTGTACAGAAGGGGGTTCCAGGAGATCAGGGCAGTCTCGAGGTAGCAACTCCAAGCGACTGAAGAATATGGTCCAGGCAATGAGGAGAGGGCACAAAGGGTGGAGAGACTTGCACGTGCTGGGGAGAGTTCTGCGCAGTCTGTAGCAATGTGGAAGTATGCCTGTTTCTCCTGTCCAGGCAGCTCCCCTAAGTTCCTGGGCCCACAGGAAAGGAGGGGATTGAAGTGAACCAAGAGGACTGGTGAGAGAATGGAAATGGTGGGGTCTCTGCTTCTTGGGGACACTCCTTGAGGCCCTTAGTGCTGACGCTTTCCTTCCTTCCTCCCAAATGGCAGCTCACAGGGCCTTCCTGAGAACTTCCTGACCACAGAGTCCATTCATGCCTACACGTGAGGCCGAAAGTAGCTGGAGAGGCAGGGTCCTGGAGAGGCTGCTGCAATTCTCCCACAGGCTGGGGACACCAATATCCACACAGAGCTGAGTATCGTCAGCTCTAGGCGAGCCTCATCTCTGCCACCTTGGTTCCCCCTGGAGTGAAGAGTAGGAGGGGACACAGGACAACGAAAAGACCTTGACATGGAGAGCTGTCCACAGGAAAAGCATCTGCATGGGTGGTTCAGTGGTAGAATTCTCGCCTGCCACAGGAAAAGCATCTGCAATGCAGAACGTGTACCCTGTGCCTTCCAAGTTGAAGTTCTTCTCTGTCCAGGTCTTCTCACTGCTGCTCCGTGTCTGAGACAACAGCAGTGACATGGAAGCTCTCCAGAGCCTCAGAGGAGCTGCTCTGGACTAAAACCGACCACCTCCTTGAACGGTCCCCAGGCTTCTCAAAGTGTTTGCTCACTATGACTGTATTAGCCAGGGTTGGCTAATGCTAGGTGCTGGAACAGCAATATCTCAAAACTCAATGGCTTAACACCGAGCTTTATTTCTCCCTCACAGAAAGTCCACAGTGGACTCCTCGTCAGCCAGCTCTCCTCCGGCAGGAACCCAAGCATTCTGGCTTCTTCCACTGTGTGGCTCCACCATCTCCGAGCCGGTCACATTTTATGACCAGGCCTCTAAGTGGCATGTAACCACTTAGATTTCTAAATCAAAGCATGCCGAAGATTCCTCCAAACTTGGCAAAAAAAAAAAAAAAAAAATCCATCCAACTTCTTTCACATGTTGAAATAATAGGAAAGAACTTAATATTTCTTTGTGTAGAAAAGGTCCCTTTGAGGAGGAAATGAAACTTGCCATGATGGAAACGACCTCTCCTTCTCAACCTACACCAGTGAGACTGGATTCTCGCTGAGTTTCTAAACTCCCGGATGAAGGACAGCGTCAGAAAAGCCATGTGGACAGCACCTTCATGCCAGGATTAGCCATAACGCAGCACCCCTCCACTGAGCCACTCCTCTCTGCCAGGCCCTATCCTGAGCACACGAGGTGTGTCACTTCTTTGTGTCAGCACATCGTGCTACGTATCCATGAATATACCCACTTGACAGGAGCAAACTGAGCACGAGGGAAGCTAGCTAGCTTGCATCAAGGTTACACAATGGTCACATGCAGTCCTAGGACATGATTCTAGGACAGTCTGGCTCCAAGACCCGCACCCGTTCCTCGGCATACGCCTGCCTTTCTCAGTTATCAGTACAAGACAAAAGCAGAACCAGCAAGGAGACAACAGTGGCTTTAGACACCTCGCACCTTTTCGTGCGGTCCAGGGCAAATGGTAAATACTAGCATGTTGGAGCCATCCCTGCCCTTTGGTAATCATTTCTTCTCTGGATTCCCAATGCTGGTAATTTGAGGCTATGATTCCCATTTCCTGCATTAGCTAGGAGGATGCACAGATAGCAAAACTGTGCAAAACCCAGCTGCCCCTTGCAGCAGGAGGTAGCAATTACCTTGGACTCTGCCTGCAGCCCTCTGCATTTATCGGCTCCAGCTGAGGCAACCGCATACCCTGGATCTCACAGTGAACAGGGACTTTGTGCTGGGGCACTGGAACCCACTCACAGCTGTACATCCTGGCCAGTTGTGCATATCTCTTCCCAGCTCTGTGTTCAATGTCATCACATTAGAAGCTCTCAGTTGGCCATGGGGGAGTATTTACACCACAGAAATTGGTAAATGCCTCAAATCAGGACTTTTTTTAAAATGCAGGGATCCAGTTGATAGTGTTCTTGAGAACGGGGTGTGTTGGGGGAGGGAGCCCATGTGCAGGTGAGAAATTTGCAGTAAGGTGGGAAATTGCAGGAAGAACAGCCAGTGCAAAGCGGGCACTTACAACGTGCCTGGCACTGTGCCACGCTCTTGAGCTATTATCTTTTCTAACCCATAGGAAACATATTAGGTGCATATTACCATCACCTTCATTTAAACCACCCTTTAGCCACCTCACTGTACCTCTCGGCATAGTAGTGCCTCTGAAATATGGCCCAGGTCCCCCTGCTTCAAAAGCACCCTGGCTGGTTTATTAAAATGCAGATTCCAAGGCACTGTCCCTTCTGTGCTGAGTCATGATGTTTGGGGGAGGGTAGCCAGGACTCTGGATTTGAATCAAGCTCTCTGGGGATCCTTCTGCTCCACTACAAGTTGCAAATGAGGACTGAGGAGTTAAAAACTGGCCTCCAACTGCGGCCTTCTCATAGCTTACCACATAATTTACTGGGAAACCTGGCCAGAGAGTCGGTCTAGGACTTGGGTGGGGTTTGAGGCCTTGGCCCAAGAGCCCAGGGCTGGGGAGTCCAAACGCTATTCCAACTCCTTCCCCAGAAGCCAGTGAGTTTCCCAGCTTGGCAGGCGGCGGGGCCCCAGGGGTGGGGCACTTGGAGCAGTTGGTGGGGTCCTCTCTTTTACTGTCATGAAAGGAGTAGTGGGTTGAGTTCTCACTTGTACAACAATTTCAGTATGTGGGGCAAAATCTGTTTTGTATTATTTTCTTCTCAAAATAGACTTTCGCACATTTTATCATAATAAAATCACCTTGGTAGGACAGTCCTGCAACCTAAATGACAACACTCTCCAGTGAAATGGCACTTGACCAACCTGAAACAAAGCAAACATCGTATTTTAGATTGGAAGGGAAGGGGGCTGGTGCACAGGCCCACTTGGCCATAGTTGTGACCAGGGCCAGCCCAGTTCTCAAAGGCCATGCTGGCCCACCCACCCCACTGGCCTTCAGAGCCTGCAGGCCCTCTCACTCTCCCTCTCTTGTGTGTCTTTCCACCAGAAGTCATTAGGGATGATTCAGGAGGCACTTGGGCTCTCCCTGGCCCCAGCTCAGGTCTGGACTGGCGCACAGCAAACAGCCCTCCTGTTGCCCGTAGCCACTCCCTATAGGGCACCAAGCCCGGAGAACGGAAGCAGTAGTGCCACAAACCAGCTGTGGCCATGTGGCCCTGTGACGGCATGGCCATCTCTGCCTGGCTGGGGCAGGGCCTGACACCCACCATTGCAGTACAGAATCTGGATGAAAGCACACCCAGGACCAAGCAAATCTCATCGACACCTCTATGGGACTACACTGAGCAGATCCCTCCTGAGAGCTAGTGCTGACCCGAGAGAGACAGCAGGAGGACTCAGGGTTCTCGGGGGAGGGAGAGAAGGAAAACACTTGCGGGGAAGTATTTCTAAGCTCTCTACACAAAAGGAGGGCCCGTGGATTTGCCTCAGAATAACCCTTGCGGGGGATGGGGGTGGGGTGTGTGTGGAGAATACTGGAAAAAAATGGGCCAAGAGTTGATCGTTGTTGCAGCTGGGTGATGTGTGATGGGTATGGATTATACTTTTCTCTCTACTTTTGCAGATGTTTGGGAGTTTCTGTAATAAAAAGTTAAAAATCGAAAAAGGGACCCTCGGATATAATTTATACTCCTTTGCACAGCTCCTGCTGCCTGGGAGGCTGGAGGGTCCATGTCCCAATGGCACGGAGCCAGCAGGGAAAGGATGTCACAGCTGTCCCAACTCCCAGGCCCCACCATCTTTCTGCACGTTCAGCCCGAGGCACAGAGGCCTCAACTGCCTGCACCCATCCATCGTCACTCAGCGCATACTTACCATCCTCCTACCAGGAAGCCTGCTCCAAACCAGGCACCAGAGCCCAGCAATCAACAAGACAGACACGATGCCTGCCTTCATGAGCTCAGTGCTACCTGGGGGAGGCCAACAATAAACGTAAATGAACACTTGAGGTCATTTCAGACTGATACAAGCTATGGGACAAGAAACCAGGATGTTAGGAAAGACAGGCTGCTTTAGCTGTGGGGGTCATGGAAGGCCTCTCTGAAGAGGTCACACTGGAGTAGGAACCTGAGTGAAGGGAAGCAATGAACCATGAGGGCTTCTTGGGAGTGCTCCAGTAGCGGGAACAGCAAGGGCAAAGGCCCTGAGGCAGGGCATGCTTGGGAGTATATGAGAAACCACAAGGAGGCCACAATGGCTGAAGTGCAGCAAGCAGGAGAGAAGGGCAGACACTGTGATTAGGGGATGGGCCAGGCAGGGGATATCACACAGGACCTCGAAGGCCTGGTAGGAGAGAGAGGAATGCCACCAACACTCTGGTCTGCAGTGAGAAGAGACAGAGGGAGCCAGAGTGGTGACCAGGGGATCAGATCACAGGCTGTAGCTGCTTCAGAATCCATCACACTTTTTACTTCTCCCATGAAACCTTTCCTGAAGCCAAAAGAGCCTGTTGCCCTTACCTACCACTGCCCTGTAGTGTCCCCTCAGCTCTTTCATGACCCTTGTCATGCGTGCCTGTCCTATATGGGGAGGGGAGACATGGCCAGACATCAGCAGCTTGAGAGAAGGGACTGAGCCCCTTACACCTCTCATCCTCCTGGGAGCTCTCTCTCCTTCAAGTCTTATCCCAATGGCACCTTCTGGATATTCAGTGCCCTTCCTCCAGTGTACCTGCTACTACCAGCACTTGCTTCCCCTGGAGCACTGGTCTTGACACACTGGGATAGTCTGTGCTTATCCAGCTCCTTACAAATCGGAAGCCTCTCCGTAAGAAGAGCAACGCACTGACGACAGCTGATCAATACTGCATATTTGTTATGTGCCAGGCCCTATGCTAAGTGCATCTTATGCTCCCTTTGATCCTTTGAGGTAGGTAATATTGTTAACCCAACTCACAGATGGGGGAACTGAGGCTAGGAGAATGTGAGTGTCTTGTCCAACCTCACACACTAGTGACTAGCAGAGCCAAGATGTGGACTAAGGTTTGTCCGAGTACAGAGGTCCTGCTCTTGGTCTATTGTACTCCTCTATCCCCAAGCCCAGGAGAGAGAAGATCTGAATTGCCTTTGGCGCCCCCAGTGCCTGGCAGAAGTCACCAGGGGCCCAGGAGGTCCATGACACACATCCCACCCCCCCCCCGCCCCGCCTGCCCAGCCCAGGGCTAGGTCCTACCCTGGGGAAGCAGCCAGCAGAAAGGCCCTATTTACTCAGGTGCCAGGTGTACTAGGCGGGGGGTGGGGGGCTGGGGGGGATGTCTGGGTTTAGAGGCAGAGTACCTTCTCACAGACATGAGGCCCTCTTTGAAAATAAAGGGCTGGACTGGTGGCCAGATGGGCAGCCAGGAAGAAAAGGCTGAGTTCAAAGAAAGCAGTTACGGGGTGAGTGACTTCTGAGAACAAAGATGGGACGCGGCGGCCACACACACCCGTCTGTGCTCCAGCCAGGCCAGCTCCCCCTCGGTGCAGCTGGGACCTGAGACTCGGCTGTGGGACCAGCCAACCTCAGGAGGTGTTGCCATCCCAATGCCCTGTGAAGGCCTAGCTCCATCTCCCGGGAACAAAAACCCAGCCAACTCTCTTCTGAGTGGATGGGCTCAGAGGGGCTAAGTAACTTACTCAAACTCACACTGCAAGTAGGCACCAGAGACCAGATACAAACTAGAACGATGACCCCAGCCCGCTTTATGTCTAGGCAGTGTTGTCATATCCTGTGTTGAGCAGTAAATGACCCGAGTACACAGCCTAGCCTGGACTGGGATCTGCTGGGCACATGGCCCATGCTTTGTCATTGTTGCCATCATCATCATTGTTTCATCTTCAAAGCTAACAGGCATGGAATATTTACTGTGTGCCGATTGCCTTGCATGGATTACCTGGTTCCTCACGATGACTCATGGGATAAGCATTAATATTCCCACTTCATGGTTGAAGAAACCCGAAGTTCTCAGAAGCTACAGAACACGGCCAAGGCTTCCACCGCCAGATGGTGGAGCCAGCCTGAAACGTGAGCGTTTCCTTCGTGTGGGGACCCTCGCGAAGACAGCTACTCGCCCTGCAGGGGCTGCTCTCTGAGTCAGATCCAGAAAATGCAGGCCCTAAGCTGGATATGGGAGCTCTGAATGGGGGGCTAAAGGGGGGTGGTCCAGGCCTGAGGGCCTGAGCACAGACCTGCAGGGATTCCAGAGGGGTTCCAGAGCCTGGCTGGGGTGGTCAGGGCCCACGAGACACCGACAGTCCCTCCCAGAGCCAGGTCAAGTCCCCTCAGACAAGAGTGTTCCTGGCACCAGCCCCCCACCCCCCACCCCAGCTCCTCTTCAGCCATCCTGGCCATGCCTGCCCACATCAAAGCCTACTCTTAGTCAAACTCCCAGCCCCAACAACTGAGTGGCAGTCAGGAACAGCACTGGGTTTGCATCGTCAACCCAGACTCACACTGCAGTCTGCCTGACACCAGAAAACTATCTAGACATATGGAAACTGCCAGAAAACTCAGTTACGAGCATAGCTTTGCCATCACACAGTACTGGGTTTGAATCTTGAGTCTGCCATTTATTAGCCCTGTTATGTTGTGCAGTTATTGAACTTCTCTGTCCCTCAGTTTCCTTATCTATAAAATGAGGCTAATAATAATACCGGCCTGAAAGAGTTAATACATGACATAATGTACATAAAGTTCTTCACATACCTCCCAGAACTTAGTAAATAAACAGAGAAACAAAAAGTAGCTCATTTTGATCCAACTTGACCTTTAAATGTGTCCCTTAAAGTAAATGGCCAAATAGCAGTGACCTGAAAGTCAGAAGTCCTGAGTCACAATTTAGCCAAATAATTACACATCTCTGGGTCTGTTTTTCTCTTTAAAATGGGGATATTGCCCACATCCTGCTCAATGTTTGACAAAAGAATCTATGTTGCTCATGCATGAGGATCTTTGGAAAACCTGAAGCCTAAGCGAAGATGAGTTAGAAGTTGCCTGCCCTCTAAATAGCTAATCCAGGGGCGCCTGGGTGGCTCAGATGGTTAAGTGTCTGCCTTCGGCTCAGGTCATGATCCCGGGGTCCTGGGATGGGGCCCTGTGTTGGGCTCCCGGCTCAGCGGGGAGTCTTCTTCTCCCTCTCCCTCTGTTGTTCCCCTTGCTTGTGCTCTCTCTCTCTCTCTCTCTGTCTCAAATGAATAAATAAAATTGTAAAAAATAAATAAATAAATAGCTAATCCAGAATCTACCAGCTCTAATCAAGGGCAGGCTTGGGGCTGGGGTCTGATGTCACTGCGAAGCTGAGTGGGTTAAGAAAACCACCTTTTTTCCCCTCCTGATTTGCCACCAACATACATATTCAGAGGATGTGCTCTCCAGCAACCGCGCCCCGCCCCCCCCAAGCGTGGCGGCCTCCCCCACTCCCGGACCTCTGTGTCTGAAGCAGAGGTTGCTCTCCTGAGCCTCCCCAGCCCAGAGCAGTGCACAAGCCCACCACTGGAACCCGGGCCTTCTGCAGGACTTTGAGCCAGGTCCAAAGTGGACGTGACAACCGTAACACTAACTGAATGCTGCCAATGGATACGGATATTTGCCGCATCTCAGGATGGAAATCTTTGTGGGAGCATGAGCCTGCTATAAACACCAAAACACTGAGTCTGGCATTGTATGCTGATCAGCAGGAGGGCACTCCTGGGTGCTGGGGATTGTGCGGCCACTTCCTGCCGGAGGGGAGCTGGTGCGCAGAAAGGATGCTCGTGGCCATGGCAGTGGGGATTGAGGAGGGACCCAGGGAAAAGCACAGATGTTCATTCATCAGTTATGTTCTGGGCACCCTCTCGGGCCAGACACTGGGCTGGGTGCTGGGGACGCAGCGGTGACTATGACCATTCCACCCTCATAGAGCCCTACAGTCTGGCAGAGACAGAGCTGCCAGACAGACAGACGGACACTGAGCGTGCCACAGTGTGGTGTCAGTGCCTCAGAGCAGGACGTCCAGGGTGCTTAGGGAGAGTAAAGCAGGGGGACACAGTTGGCCGGAGAGTCAAGGATGGCTTCCTGGAGGAAGGGACATTTGTTCTGAGGAGTTAGCCAGGCAGGGACGGGCGGTGGGAAAGCCTGCGGGCAGCAGAATATCAGGTGCATCACCTGACCTTGCTTTAAAAATGCCCATCCTGTTAAAACACAGTGGGCCTGGGGATGGAAACAGCTCCTCACAGAGTAAGCAAGTGTGTGGCTCATCTGTCCTCCAGCCTTGGTATCTGCAGCTGCAGAGGGTGAGAAACTGCTGCTCCTCACCCTTTGGGAACAACAGGGAGGCCTGGCTGGGCTGCCTTGCACGGTTATCTCTGAGACATTCTTGGCCCCGAGGTGGAGGCAGGCCAAAGTATCCCTGAGTAGTGATTGAAGTTCTCAGGTTTGCCTTTGGGGAAATTCTTCTGCAAAAGCTCATGTATGGTTCCCACAGAGCTGCTCCAGATTTCAGACTTGGTGTTTTTTCACATTTGAGATGAAGCAGCACAAGCCCGCACATCTGCCTCTGCTATTTTTGCCTGTGGGTCCCTGTCTGATATTAAATATTGCCATCTTGCTCGCTGCTGTGAATGGCATTTTCATAGCCTTTTCTATAATAATTAATTTCTTGATGTCCCTTTTTTCTCTCCCCAGTGCTGGTGAGAGGAGTGATGGAAACGCTCAGGTGGTTCAATCGAGAAGGCAGTTTCCTGAAAAGGGCCCTGCACGTGGCTGTTTCCAGCCTTGGGTGAGCCTGAGAGGACGCCTGTTTGGCGTTTACCAGCATTTCTCAAAGTGTGCTCCTGGAAGCCTCAGGTTCACACCATGCCAAAAGGTGTTTTAGGAGAAAGGGGTCCCGAGGTCATTTGTTTGGGAAATCGTGTGATTAAAAACTATAGAACACATTTCCTGGCTTTGGGACTTCTCAGAGCCTTTCATACGCAAATGGGCACTAGAAATCTCCCTGAGGAGAATATTGCACCCCGAGGGGCCTAGACTCTCCCTGCTGCAACAACAAGACGGTGTATTGCTTTCCCAGGGCTGTGTAACTGGGTGGCTTAAAACAACAGAAGTTTATTTTCTCTCAGTTCAGGAGGCCAGAAGTTCAAAATCAAGGTATTGGCAGCGCCAAGCTCCCTCTGAAGATTCTAGGGCAAGAATCCTTTCTCGCATCTTCCTAGCTTCTGGTGGTTGCCAGCAACCCTTGGCATTCTTTGGGTGATAGACAAATCACTCCAATCTCTGTCTCCATCTTCACATGGTCTTCTCCTTCTGCGTCTCTGGGTCTTCACGTGCCTTTTTATGAGGATTCAGTCATGGGATTTAGGGCTCACCCTAATCCAGTTTGACTCATCTTAACTTGGTTACCTCCGCAGAGATCCTATTTCCAAATAATATCACATTCATAGCTACCAGGGGTTAAGATTGGGGCATATCTTTTGGGGGGACACTAACCCTCTACAACTGGGCTAGAGAGAAAAAAAATGTTAAAGCCGGAAGCAGGGTACAGTGTGGCTCAGCACACAGGCTTTGTAGCCAGATCTAGAATTAAATTCCAGCCAGCAATGGAAGCAAGTTAGTCATTGTGGTACCTTCAGGCTCATTCTTCTCATGTAAACATCTCATAGGCCTATTGTAAGGGTCAAAGAGAAACACATAAAGCATGGAGCCCAGTGCCCAGTACACAATAGGGCTTTAAGCAGAAAAGTGACAGGGTCAGATAAGTTTTTTGAAAGAAAGTGATCACCCTGGTTTCCAGGTGGAGGATGAGTTGGCAGTGCCAGGCCTCTGTCTTGATCTTGCTGGGCCTTCTCTTGGGTGCACCTGAGCAAACACCCCATACAGCCTATCTGGCCTCAAAAAAAAAAAAAAAAAAAAAAAAAAGTATGAGGGATGCCCAGATCTGGACCATGTGAGGCTCTGCTCAGGGAACATGAACTCAGGGCTATCTGTCTGTCCCACTGTCTGTCAGCTCAGACATCATCACAAGACCTGGACCAAGCTATCAAAAGTTTTGGAATCTATTCCCTCCTCTAAATGTGAGAATGACAGTCCCTTGCTGTGTCCCTCACAGGATGACAGGAGGATTGAATAATAAAATGCACAGCAAAGAGCTTTGTAATATTCAAGTGAGTGCTCAAGATGTATGTGTGGTGGTGGGGGTGATAGGGATTATGCCCCTCAAAATACTGCTCCTAGCAGGCCACCCAGTGCCCCTGTCAGACAGTCTGACTTACTCTGATCCCAAGGTAGGTAAGAACAGGACAGAGACAATTATTAGGAAAAAGTCCCCTGAGATATGAAGGTATTGAACCTCAGCCAAAGCTATCCTCAGCCACACCACTGAGGTCTTTGATTGCCGGTGACCAGAGATGTGCAGGGAAAGCAGAGCGGGCACAGCCTGGGCTGAGTGGACCAGGGCAGGCAGCAGGGGTCTGTCACTAGGCTATCTTGATAGGGTGCCCAGTGGCCCAAACTTGGAGGCAGGTGGGCATGACTCTGCCCACCGCTGCTGGGGCTGGGGCTTAGGCTGGGGGCTGGGAGTATGGAGCACTATGGGTCTCTAGGAGACTCTGTGCAGATGATAAGGAAGGATGCCCATCACCAGATCTGCAGGTGGGACAGGGCCCAACAGAGCTGCCTGTTATGATTCAAAGGCAAGAAAGCAAGCTCCCTAAGGCCCTGTGATTTATGGGGGCCATGATGTCTCAACCTGCACCAAACCTGTCTTTAGAAACCGGAAGCCAGGGCAGGCCTGGCCCCCTGCCCCTGGGCCTCAGCACATGCAGAAGCAGCATTGACTGTGTTGTTGCTGGCAGAAGCGTCCTCCAGAGCCCCGGAGATGGGGATTCCATGCAGAGGCCCAGGTGTGCAACCAGAGCCCGAGGGAATTTCACAGGTCTCTCTCTGACAGGGAGCCTGTGCCTTGACCTGCTTCTGGAACCAGTGCCTGTGATGATAAAAGGGCATCTGCGCCATCAAGGGACACATTTCCAAGCTAGGCGGGAACCAGGGTGGAGCCTTGGAAGGCATCAGAAAATAAAACCAGGACTGGGCTTAGAGACCATCAGGAAGGAACGCGGGGGCAGCAAACACCCAGGAGACCAGATGTCTGTCCGCGTGGCCCTCTCCAGATTGTGGACTCCTGGGGTGGCACCCCTCTTGTTTCTTGCTTCTCCTCAGCCCCAGCAGAGTGCCCGATGGGCAGCACATGTTCACTCAATAGTGGACAATGCCTGGAATTCCCACTGTCAGTCCAATACCATTTTGCGGAGTACCCGCAAGGTCAAGTGATAAATGCTGATGGGAACATGGAGATAACAAAATAAGAGCCAGAAATACAATTGGAGTGTATAAGGCCACAGGCCACAGAATTTAGGTTCTGGCTCCCCTTCTTAAATGGCCCTGTAAACCCTCAGATAAAAAGTGGTTGTGATGGGTCCTACTCTTCTAAGAGGGTGGTTGTGAGCATTGCAGAGGCCACTGATAGGCGGTCGGTCTCAGAGCTGCACAGTGTTGTGTTCAGTAAACCCTAGCAGTTGACATTATTTTCCTAATTAAAACATAAAATACACTAAATGTTATACAATATAGAATGCACAGACCTTAAATGTCCCATTTGAGGAGTTTTGGCAACCGTATACCTGTGTAATCATCATCTCAGACAAGACAGAGATATTAAACATTTCCAATCACTCAGCTCCCTCACATGCCTTTCTGGTCAATCTCTGCCTCCCTGCTTCCAGAGGCAACCATTTCTGATTTCCAGGATCAAAAATGAGCTTTGCCCATTCTAGAACTTCACATAAATGGAATCATAAAGAATATTCCCTGGCCCCATTCTTCTGTCTGGCTTCCTTTCTTGCTCAGCATGTTTTTTAGGTCCAACCACGGTGTCACGGGTATTAGCAGTTTGTTATTTTTACTGGTGCATAGTATTCCACTGTATAATACACTTGAAAAAACCCCTATTTTCCTGTTGATGAACATTTGGTTTGTTGAGAGTTTGGAACTACTATAAATAAGTCTGCTACAAACATTCTTGTACAAGTCTCTGTATGAACATGTGCTTTCATTTCCCTTGGGTAAATAATCAGAAATGGAATCACTGGGTCACAAGACATACGTTTGTAAGAAACTGCTAACCCATTTCCAAAGTGCTTCTGCCACTTTACCTTCCCAACAGGAATGTGTGAGAGGTTCAGGTGCTCCATATCCTCACCAGCAACTGGTGTGAGAAGTCCTTTTCACTTTAGCCCCAGTACTGGGCGAGAAAGCCTACTTCACTGTGGTTTTAATTTGCATTTGCCTGATGACTAATGACGCTGAGCAACTTCTCATGGACATTATTGACCATTCGCGTATCTTATTTTGTACGATCTCTGTTCTCATTTTTTAAGTTGGCTTGTCTTTTTGTTTTGATCTGTTGAAGTTCTTTATGTATTCTGAATACAGTTCCTTCATCAGATATATGCATTTCATATATTTCCCTTCGGTGGCTTGCCCATTCATTTTCTTAATGGTGTCTTTTGATGATAAAAAGCATCTTTTTATCACTTTTGACAAGCAATTCATTGTTCTTTCTGTTGATGGTTTGTGCTTTTTGTATCCCATCTAAGAAATTTTTGCTTACCCCAAAGCTGTGAAGAAATTCTCCTATGTTTTTTCTAGAAGCTTTTTGATTCTAGGTTTTACATTTAGATTTATGATCCAACTCAAATTCTCATTTTTTAAAATTGTAGTAGTTGATGAGAGCCATGAGTACTAAGGAAACAGATGTTTTAGAAGATCAGATTTTACTTAAGCCTCAGGCTGAAGAGACAATATCAGTTCAAAGAAAGGGCCTTTGTTAGAGTCATGGCTGACTGACCACAGGCCACAAATGGCTGGTATAAGAACCACCAGCCAAAGAAAAAGCTATGTTGACTTCCCCAATTACTTCCAATTACTAACTCGGACAACCACAGTGTGACCTTACAGTGGCCCTGGGAACCATAGCAGGTCCCAGCCCAGGGCCCTAGGATGACCACCAGGAGATGACACTCAGGATGCAGGCGAGCCCCGCCCCACTGAGGCCCATCTGGCCCTCAGAGGCCTCCCTGTACTGACAAGCTGGAAGATGACATGACTTTAGGCAGCTCCTTGTGGCTGGATGCAGCCAGTCCTAAAGGTGGCAGGGCCTGCTTGCAGCAGACGTCAGAGCCCTCCACATGGCCCAGGGACAGCCTGGACAGTTGGGGAGCCTGGGTGAGAGGCAGTGGGAGGCCACGGGGAGGCCATCAGGGGATGATGCAGCAAGGAGGAGAGGCATTCAAAGGTTGTGGTCTTAGCAACAAAGGCCTGCAGCCCAGCCTTTGAAAACCTGCTTCTGTAAGCTCACCTGGTAGCTAGGGCCTGTCAGACATGTTCTTATCACACTAAGGATGTCCATCTCTTGGGCTCTGGGAGAAGGCCACGGGGGTGTTTTGTCTCTCCTAGAGACCCTGCCACAAACTCAGTGCCCTGCTGTCTCTGCCGGCAACCCATCGTACATCTTGTCTACCCTCTCATTATGTTGGACCTGGTCTTCTTATCATAGCACTGGTTGATATGAACTGGCTAAAGCTAATATAAACTGTGTTACACTGCTTCTCTCTCTTTTCTTTGTACTTTCAAATATGAGGGTGCTGCTAGGACTCACAGAAGAGCAGGGTCCCAGCTCTGGCAAAGGAGGCTTTCTAGCTGCCCACACTCCATTGGTCCAACCTCTCCCAGAGACAGGAAGAGATGTGCCAAGGTCACACAGCTCATGAGTGACGGCATAGGGATTTGATTCTGGGCAGTCTGACTCTAGAGTCATATTCTATCCCAAAGAAATAAATGCACCAGCGGTTGCTGATTGCTCCTTGGTTGCCTGAGCAGCCTGGGGCATGGCAAAACAAACAGATAGCAGGGCTCTTGGTGACCACTGTTTATGGCGAGCCCCTGAAAATCACCACCCACCAAGATCAACAAGCCTAAACCTTGGAGGCCAAGCTGAGCTGGCCCTACAGAGGGGGCAACGTCTGTGTCATCTCCTTCACTAGGAGGGAAGCATCATGTGAGGTGGCCTGAGACACTCTGGGTTAATCCAGAACTTAGAGTTTTTAAAAAGCAAAGTTCTTTGCCTCTGAGTCTCTTGCAAGAGACTCATTCCAGCATCATTTCTAACTCAAACAATTTTGGATGTCAATTGTATGTCTTTAATGAGCCTAGAAATTTTCATAATTACCCTTTTTTTTCCAAAGCCATAATTATAGGCTCGAGTATATGCTACAGACAAGAAATTTAAATAGCACTTTTCACACACTTAGGCATTCTGCTTCTTTCTCCTTTCAATAAATAAATAAATAAATAAGGCTTCTGATTATCCTTCTATTACCTTTCTTTTCTCCTTGAGGTAAACACGAAGAGATAAGACTCTAATTGTCTGCTGCCTGTTACCAAGTCACAGGTCCCACCCAGCCCCATCCCCCTGTCCCCTTCAGGGCATCTTCGCTTCCCCCACACTGGTTTAGAGGGGAGGTCACCATGAATGGGGGCAGGCTTCCCATCTCCAAGCACAAAGACTGGCAGGAGGTGGGAAGTGTTGGCTGGAGCTGCTCTCCAGCATGGAAGACCCAGGCTAGCCCTGAGCCTACCCAGAGCCCTCCCACGGGGGAGCAGGGAGCCACAGCTCCAGTGGGTACTACAGTGGAGCAGAGCCTCCCGGACCAGCCTCTTCCTGTGGAAAAGCCTGCTCCCAATGGTACGCCACAGCCTGCCCTAACTCCTTGGCATGCATTTGAATTTGCATGCAGATGGAGGGGCCTGGTGGGGACACGACAAGGGCCAGGGAGACCACAACTCTTGATTCACTCACTCATTCACTTATTCACTTATTCATTCTTCACTGAGTATCACTGTCCTCCTGGAATTCATGGCCAAGCACATCTCTCTCCTCATTCACACTTACTGTATGCCTGGCACCTAATCTGGCACAAGCGATCCGAGAAAAGTGAACTCAGATCCTTCTCAGAGCTCCTCTACCTTACCTCTTGGTAAGTACCACCACGTTTGGCAGGACTCCTGGCCCCACCTCATCCTCAGCCGAGAGCAGGGAGGAGGGCTCTGCTCCACCCCACTCTGTCTCATCCTCGGTGAGCCAAGTCAATCCGGTCCCTACCTAGTGGTCTTGCTGCTCTGTGGTCCCAGAACACTCCCTGGCATTCCTGGGTATTTCCTCATTGAGCTCGTGCTGGGCACTTTCCAGGCATGGCTTGCATTCTACTCTTAAAAACTGCCCCTGGGTATAGATGTTACTGCCTTTTCTGGTGAAGAAACTGAGGCTCAGAGCGATCACATTTGAAGCACACCACAGGGCTCTGATGCATCTCTTTCCTGGATTTGCTTTGTCACAGCAGGCTAGAAAGCGAAAACGTGTCTTCTTGGGTTAAGATAGGCTGTTCCAGCGAGGAAGGGGCAGAGATCCTGCTCTTGGTGAGACTTCAGTATTTTCTCTCTTTCCAAAATGACGAAGGTCAACCTCCCTCACATCCCATTGCTGCTGGGAATTTATTTACCTCTGAACCCAAAAGCCTGTGTCCTGGGAAGGTTGTGGCAGGAACAAAAACATGTGGCCAGCGTCAGAGGAGACGCCCAAGAGTGTCTGTCCTGCAGCCGGGGTCCAAGAGGAAACAGCCGCCTCCAGCGCAGGCGGCGGGAGGAAGGTGCCAACACAGCTGCCCTGAGGTGGGAGGCCGGCCAGAGAGAGGCCCCTGTGGGTGGGAGGCAGCTCTTTGTCAGCGTCCAGCAGAAACTGAAGGGAGAGCGGTCACCCAGGCCGATGCAGGCCTCGTTTTGGCATACCCGCCCCAGGAGGGTCGGACTGCTTCCACCCTAGCTCACCATCCTGCAAAGCCAGCTGGAAAAACAAAGAAAAAACAATCTCTGGTCCTAGGAGACCTAGCAGGTTAAATTCACTGTCAAACACTTACTGAGAACATACTCTTTGCTGGGTGCTAGGTCTGACTCTCATAGATCTTATATTCTCATAGGGGGAGACTGACAATAAGCAAGAAAAAAAAAAAAAGTAAATAGGACAATTTCTGAGAGTGATGAGCTCTGTGAAGAGAGTGCCTCCCAGGGGCGCCTGGGTGGCTCAGTTGGTTAAGCGACTGCCTTCGGCTCAGGTCATGATCCTGGAGTCCCGGGATCGAGTCCCGCATCGCGCTCCCTGCTCGGCAGGGAGTCTGCTTCTCCCTCTCCCGCTCCCCCCTCTCATGCTCTCTGTCTCTCATTCTCTCAGTCTCAAATAAATAAATAAAATCTTTAAAAAAAAAAAAAGAGAGTGCCTCCGGGAGGGGAAGGTGGCGGCTTCGGACTGGGTGCTCAGGGAAGGCCCCACTGTGGAGGGGACCACTGAGTTGAGCCACGGGTAATAAGCTGCAGCCAGCGCTGCCAAATGTTGGGAAAGAGTGATCCAGGCAGAGGGACTGGCTAGCACAGCTGTCCCGAGGCCCCGGCAGGCCTGCGCTTTTGAGGAGCAGGAAGTTGCTGGTGGAGAAGCCGAAGAAGCTGAAGCGGGTGAGAAGCGCGGGGCGCGGGAGGTGATGGGGCCTGAGAGGTCAGCTCATTCCGGCTGCCAGGTGGACAATGACTTTCTGGAGAGCAAAAGTCAAAGCAGGGAGATGGGAGCTGATAGAGTTCTGATTTTAATATTTGCAGCCATTTCCCATCCCTAAATACCTAAGCAGTGTCCTGCTAAGAGGGAAGCTGGCTTCATCTCCTCAGACCTCAAGGTGAAGACTGCTCAGAGCGTTTGGCCCTCTGCAGCCCTCTCTCCGTGGAGCCCATGGCCAGGGCTGGGCCTCTGGAAGCCTGTGTGGGTGGGACACATCTGTGCAGCCAGTGGCTCAATAAAAATAGTAAATGCAGCACACCAGGCCACCCAGGGGACCAGAGGATTTCATCCAGAAGCCAAGAGCCTCCTTCGCAGTCTCTCCCTGTCTCCACGCAGGCCTGCCGTGGTCCTGCCCCCTGTCGTGGCTGCCTGGCTTCCTGTGTCCAGAAACAGACACCCGGTAGGGCTGCAAAGGTGAGCGGTGACCTGGAGCTCACCACCCGCACCCTCCTCACCGCCTTTCAAGTGCATCCCCTAAAGCATTTGGTGAGGAAACGCTCTTTCTCCAGAATGTTCCATCCCACCAGACCCGGAAGCCTGCAGGACAGAAGGTCCAGCGGGCTTCTCTGGAGCTGGGGAGGTCCATCTTCCCAAATGCACTCCACATGCTGTGAGTCAGAGCAGGGCTCAGGGCGCGTGGAAGGGGACCCCGGGGACCCTCATTCAGGCTGTGGATGGAGCTGTACCGTGACAGCCCTTCTTCCTTTCCTCTCCTCTCAGACCCTGCTTGGACAGCAGGCCACACGGCGGGGACGGTGGCTGTGTTTCATCTGAGTCTCCACTCTATTTGACTGGCAGCGGCTGCTTTGTGAAAGGTGTTAACAGGGCTTCACGTCATGCCTTGGTTCATGAGGGAAACATGAGGTGATAGATTAGTGATGTCTGCCCTGAGCACAGCAGAAGACTTTATTTGCCAATCCTATCACAGGCTGACAAGTATGGAGATGTCAGAAAGAACTAGCATACGACGCCATCTTCCTCTGTGTAGCTGAGCATCTGGAAGGCTGCTGGGTGGCTCGGTGGAACCAGTTCTCAAATTCCAGCCCACTGCAGGTCCCCGTGGGGCTCCCAGCACAGGCCCTACCAAGGAAAACTACTCAGCACTCTCCAGGCCTGATCCAGTCCTTTCCTTGACTCAAAACTCCCTAATCATACGGGGACTAAAGCAGGTTTCAAACCCAGAACTTTCTTGGGCAGGCATCCTCCACAGCAGACTAAGCAGCTTCAGATCCCTGCTAATACACAGGCTAAGTGGTAGGAGTTTTAATTAAATAAAATTTAAAGAAAGTTTAACATTAATAAAGTTCCAACATTTCAAGTTATGAAAAGTCTACTCACAAATCCAACGAGGAAAACCATGTTGAAAACACATCATGAAGACAAACACCTTAGAACTTTGAGATGACTTACTTAGTTTGAGCTTTTGATTTGATCTTAGCTGGTAATAAGATCCATTTTCCAAATAAAGAAAATTCAAAGATATTTAGAGGAACTTTCCTCTTTGGGCCTCAGGTTCTAATCCAGATCTTCAGTCCTCAGCTTCAGTTGGAGAAAGGCTGATCAAACCCAGCTCCACTTGAAAACAAATACACATCTCATAGTTGAGTGGCAGGCTTAACGAGCAGTCACATTGCATTTTAATTGCTAGATTATTAGCAAAGACAGCATCTCCATGGACAACTGCAGTGCATGTAAATTCGGAGTGAGATACTCAGCTATGTAACTTTTTCCAAAGAAATGCACACACGCAGACAGGGCCGGCTCATCTCGGCTCTCAGGGGTGCTGGGTAGCAGTTGTTCTTTGTCTATAGCTTCTCCACTGGGGCACCTTTTAATAACAAATAATCCTCTGAAAGGACCAAATGGGATAGAATTCTTTAACATTAAAAAAGCCTTAACAAATCCATCCCAGATGATCTATTTCTTCACCTGCACGAAGGATTCTTTAAAACAGGTTTAATCAGCCAACTAGATAAAGCCATTCTCAGGGCAGCACGTTTGACTCTCCAAAGGGCATCAGCCCTCCTGGCTGGCTGCTCTGAAACAGGTCCCACTTTCAGACAAAGAACTAACATGAGCTACTGTCCGTCCCTTTTCTGAAGATGTTAGCTTGAATGACACGGTATGAGTAGTTCTTGGGTAGGACTCAGGATTTCTCTGAGCCCTCTGGGCTGGTGAAAAGCCCCCTAAAGCAGCCACATGGATGGAGCAAGGGGCAGATGATAAATGGGTGCCCCCTCAGGGCAGGGACCTTGTCTGGGCCCCTGCCCACGGCTTGGCACTCAGCTGCCTACTTTCAGCTAATCCTCGCGCTGCCCCAGGTGGTGGAACAGTTCTGGACATGGAAGCATGAAGTCTACATCCAACACCTTTGGTTTTAAACATTCTGCAAAATTGTTGGGCAGGAAATAAGGACTCCTGCAAAAATATCAAGGTCCTTTACAGGGTGACCAAACCGGTCACCAAGTTTACCTGGGATTTTTCTAGTTTTAGTGCTGACCAAAGTCTTGCACCCCAAGACACCCATCAGTGTCCAGGATGGTTGTTCAGCCTATTTCTAAATGTTCAAAGGGCACACTCCAGACGCCTCGAACAGTGCCTTCCATGTCCAGGGAAGCGACTGGAGAAAATGGAGCTTCCCTGGAATCCCTAGCTTGCTCCCACCCCCGGCCCACCTGCACTGTGACAGAGCACCAGACTTCGGTTTCCCCGGACAGGAAAGCACCATCGGTCATCCTCGCCTTCGATGGCCCAGCCCCTGGGTGAGGAGCCATCCCCTCACACAGGGCTCTGAGTAACAGGAATATCTGTGAGTAAAATTTATGATTCGTGTTTCCACTGGAGTTAACCTTGTAACCCTGGGAGCGCTTAATTGCCTTTTCCAGGTTTTGCTTTAATAACCAGCTTGACTCTTGCCAATTTTGGCTGGATTGAGAAATACTGAATGTGTGACTGGAAACGGAAAGCTCATTACTTGATACTTGATATAGCTTGTGCCAAATCTTTAATTCATTAAATTCACTCATTGTGGCATCTTTTCCTAATGACAGTCAGAAATTTCCTTCAGGTGTAAAACTTCCCAACTCAGGGGTTATCTTCAAAGCTGAATTTTTATAAAAATGCCTTCCCTAACACATATTTAGGGGGACTCCTGGACATAAATTACAGGACGGCTTTGGAATTCTTGGTCTCCCGGTCTCTCCCAAAGGAGCTCCATCTTTCTACTGGGGCCTCCCGGGCCCCACACTCCACCTTCCAAAGTAAGCACAGAGTAAGGTGCAGACATCTGGTTCCTGTTTCTGGATTCAAAATTGATCTGCTGGGTGATTCTTGGCAAGTCACTTAACCTCTCTGAGCTTAAATTTCCCTAATCCTGGCTCACTAGACACCTCTCACGGGGAGGGGGCGGGTGGCCAATTAATAAGCAGGTGTTTTACAGAAAGGGGCCTCGGCCTATGGTACAGCAGAAGCAAATCCCAAGGAAAAGAGTGGACAGGTGGGGGTGGGGGACAGAGGCACCTGAGAATCACAGCAGAGTAGTAGCTAAATTCTGCAAAACTTAAGTGGCTTAAAGCAGGAAGAAGTTATTTCTAGAGTCACTCATTTTATTCCAAGGCAATCAAATCTCCTTGCATAATTTCAGACCGAGTGTCACTGCTCTTTAAGGCTCTCTGGAGCACATTCCCTCCATAGAGTCTTCCCCCATTCACTTCGGCTCATGCTGGCTGTGTCCTTTCCTGAAGTTTCCATAGCTCTGTGTGATTCTTGTCCCTCTTTGATGTCTTAGGGCATTTGTATGCTGGGGCTCCCACATTCCACATGCTTTACAAATCTAATCACCTTCCACCCTCTCTTACACCAACTTTAAGGGTTTGGTGTTATTGCCTCCATTTTGCAGATAAGAAAATTGAGGCACCGAGAAGGTTTAGCAACTTTTGGGTGAGCAAGTCATCCTGGTTTGTCCAGGTCTTTCCTGGTTTTAGCACTAAACGTCCCTTGTCCTGGAAAACTCCGCAGTCCCAGGCAATCTAAGTTACCCTGGTTTGAACGCAAATGCCTGGCTGGCCCAAACCAGGGCTCTTTCTCCAAGTGCTCCTTGCTCCTCTTCCTCCCTCATCCTCAGTCCCAAGTCCCCAAGCAGACACAGACTCCCTAAGGACAGTGGCCAGGTCTTCAACCTTTGTTGTTTAAGAGGACCCCAAATAAAGTGGGCCCAGGTTAATATTGGCCAGTTTCACTCCTATTGACGTCAGCCCCCACTGAGGGCTCAGCCAGGCTCAGGTAGGGGTGGCAGGTGGTGAGAACATCCACTCCTGGTCCCACTTATTGCTCCTTTCGCTGCACACGTGACAGAGACAACCGCTTCTCGGTGGACTCACAGTGGCCCACAGGGGCAGCCTACTTTCACGAGTCCCATTGCACGGGATGAGTGCTGGCTCTTCATGCAGAGTGCTGACACTTCAGGCTTTGCTTTTGGCTTGTTTACAATAAACCTGAGTGTTAGAATCAATATTCCCTGGATAACAATCTCCACGTTCCCTCATGGAATCGGTTCTTAAGCAATTTCTTTCCACTAGTGTTACTACTTTTTTTTAAGTTGCAACATATTGTTCCATGACAGGCGCCTTCACAGACATCCCTGCAATCCTAAGTAAATGCAAGAACACTCTGGTTGCTCAGGCGTGATCTCCTGCAGGGACATCTCTGTGACCTAGAAATCAGGCCCCCAGTAAGATGAACCTCTCAATTATGTCCAGAGAGGCTGTGCAAAAAAGCTGCAGAGAAGTGAGTAGCTGCCAGGAAGCCCAGGCACCACAAGAGAACTCAGGACACTCAGGACACAGCAGACACAACAGGAGAAAGGTAATAAAGAGGGGGAGAAGAACCTGTAGTAATGGGCACGGTAGTTAGAGGTCACTTCCCACACAGCCTAACAGCCCCGAGCCCCAGAAAACATTCTTGATGACAAGAACCCAGGAAAATCATGTCTATTTATAAAGAGAAGCCCGAGTCTTTGTGAAATGATGACTTGCGTCTGAGGTGCTCTGTTCACTAAGCAGGGAAGGGAACATATCTCTATGAAAACAGTGACATAAAAAAATAAGACTTGTCCTAAGTTGATTTGAAGGAAATTGCAAAAGAAAGATTTCAAAAATGCTTTGAAGTGGGCGCCTGGGTGGCTCAGTTGGTTAAGTGACTGCCTTCAGCTCAGGTCATGATCTCAGGGTCCTGGGATCAAGTCCCGTATAAGGCTCCCTGCTCAGCGGGGAGCCTGCTTCTCTCTGTCTCTTCTAATGAATAAATAAACAAAATCTTTAAAAAAAATTTAAAAATGCTTTGAAGTAACAGTAGCGTTGGAAAAATAAAATGAGGATTTAAATACCCAGCCTCAGTTTCATAGAAAGCTCACTCATCTGGAACACCATGTTCTTCACCTTGGCAGTCAATGAAGCATTTTCCATGTATAAATACCACAATTCTAAGTGCAACCATGAAATCTTTGAGGATTAATCTTTTGATAGATTATGACTGGCTTTTATAGAAAACACACTTAATGATTTTCAAATAATGTAGGTGGTAAAGTGCTCATCTCCTCACTCAGTCTGTAGGTAAACTTTTTGAAGAGTGAGATTCTTTAATGTCAGCCTCCTTCTTAGTTCCCTGAGGGCTTGCTACTGACAGTGTAAGGACACTGAGACTCAGCCTCACAGGCTCGGGTTTCGGAGCCTGAGTGAGCCAAGCCAGTCAGTCAGGCTTTCTTAGTGCATTTTTAAAAAGTTATCATGGCCCAGGTTCTGCTGAGGAGAAGTTGTTCTTGTCAGGTTTCTACTGCTTTGTGGAAAGCATTTTCTCTTAATTTCCAAGTCAGAGCCTTCAGAAATAAAGGAAGCCCCTCCCAGAGTTATCAGGTGTGACCCCCAGGCAGCTCATCTATCCAACCCCCTACCCACTCACACACACACTCATCCACCCACCTAGCCATCCATTCTTCCACTCAGCCGTCCATCTAACCATCCATCTATCGTCCAGCAAACCTTTACCGCGTGCCTCCTGGATAAATGTGAGTCCAGGGGAGAGATCCAGCGGCCCTGACCTCATGGTAGCCTCCGTCTGATGAGGGACACCAGAGGACAGGAAAGGAGAAGGCATGAAGGTGCTGTACTACAGCATGCCAGGGCTGACCCGGGGAGGGGCAACTAACTCACACAGGGGAGGCAGAGAAGGCTGTTTCTCTGAGGACGAGACTACTCTGAAACTTACAGGGTAAGGGGGCACTAGCCCGAGCATAGGTCTCCAAGGAAGTGAAGGAGGCTCAGTGTGGCTGGAGTAGAAGCAGCAAGAGGGAGGGTGGCCAGGGAGAGGGAAGGTTGGAGGGGTGAAGAGGGACATACTGAGTAGTTTAGACATTATCCCGTTTAATCCTCTCAGCAACCCATAGAGATCTCTTATTTTTTTTAAGATTTTACTTATCTATTTAGCAGCAGAGGGAGAGGGAGAAGCAGGCTCCCTGCTGCGGGGCTCGATCCCAGGACCCCAGGATCATGACCTGAGCCGAAGGCAGATGCTTAACCGACTGAGCCACCCAGGCGCCCCGAGATCTCTATTATTTTCCTCGTTGTACACATGAGGAATTATATCTCAGAGAAGCTCATAACAAGATGACATAGTTGTTAAATAACAAAGAGAACATTTGAATCCAGGTCTGTCCAACTCCAGTGCCTCTGAAAATAAAGAGTACACTCCACAGGAAGCTCTACCCAAGTTCAGGGTGTTACAGCTCCAGGAACAGTCCCCTGAGAGACAGAAAGATGGGAAATAGGTGGATCACCCTAAACCAAGCTCAGGTAGAAAAACTCCAGAGAAACTGCAGGCCTTATTGCCTAGTCAAAAGGTCCCTAAATATACAACAGTTTCTGTGTCTACCTACGTTAGTTAAAGGGTGAACTTGTCAAAATAGATTACAAAGTTCTGATTTTCATACTGTATAAAGAGTTTCTACCAATCAGTAAGAAAATGGCCAACTAAAGAAAAATCAAACAAAGGCTGTAATTAAAATGTTTGCAGAAAAGGTGATGCAAATTGCATTTAAACTTAACAAAAAGACACTCTCATTCATAAAAAGAGAAATACAAACTGAAACTACCATGACAAACTATTTTCAAGCCTTCATACTGGGAAAAATAAAAAAGTTTAAAAACATAGTATTGGCAAAAGTAGGGGAAACAGACAAGCTCATACATTGCTGGTGGGAGTGGAAACTGATATAGCCTCAATGGATGGCATTGGATAGTATCTTCCAAAATAAAATGCACAGATTCTTGGACCATGCAATTTGACTATAGGATATACTTGCACGTGTGTGAAAAGACAAATCTACACCAAATCTACAGAACTGGATGTACTTCTGAAAGAATGCTAATAAACTAAACGTCCATCAATGGAGAACTTAAATTATGTTATATCCACCCAGTGAACATTCTACAGCCATTAAAAAATGGAGTAAGGAAACTATTTATGTACTGATGTGAAACAAACTTCAAGATCTCCTATAAAGTGGAAAAAAAGCAATGTAAGAGCAATGTGCATAATATGCTGCTAAAGTGGGTGCTGGGCTGAGCCCACGCAGATTAGCCGGCTGCTGGGAGTGTTGGAGGGACCCCAAGTTTCTCTCCAGGGGTTTGCCCAGGGCTGAAGAGAGCTGCCTCTCCAAGGATTATGCCCATATGCAATGACTGATCAGAGGCCTGCCCCCCATACCCCAAACTCAGAGGCCATTCTGGCTCCAGAGCTCTCCGGGGGGCTGAGCCCTCTATTGTGATAGCATTGCAGTTAGAACTCCTCCCTCTGGTCAACCCTGCTTCCTTCTCTTCCTCCCAGGTGTTGGCTCCTGCCCTGCCCAACTCCATCTCAGAGTCTGTTTCCATAGAACCAACTGCTACTGCTACCATTTGGGGTGGGGGGGGAAATGGGGGTATGGGCAGAAAGATTATCCATTTACATACCTACTTGACTGTACAAAAAAAATACCTCTAAAAGCACAGGCAAGAATGCGCACTATGGGGCGCCTGGGTGGCTCAGTCGTTAAGCGTCTGCCTTCGGCTCAGGTCATGATCCTGGGGTCCTGGGATCGAGCCCCGCATCAGGCTCCCTGCTCGGCGGGAGGCCTACTTCTCCCTCTCCCACTCCCCCCTGCTGTGTTCCCTCTCTCACTGTGTCTCTCGCTGTCAAGTAAATAAATAAAATCTTTAAAAAAAAAAGAAGAATGCGCACTATGGATCAGCTCTGGGAAGGAGACCCAGGTGGTCGGGGCCAGGTGAAGAAGGGAGACTCTTTCCATTTTTTTGAAATTTTAAAAGGGTTTCCCCTTTTAGGGTTTTTGAAATTTGTATCATGAGCCTATGTTACCTATTGACAAAATAAAGGAAGTAATAATGCCTTTAAAAGGCAAAGGCAGAGGAGGTTTAAGAAAACCTAACTGGACTCTTCCGGTTTATCATTAAATAATTGCCCGCATTCAGCAGGAAGTCTCTGCCAGCCTGAAACCAGAGAGTCTGGGTTACTCTCCGGTCTGCTGACACTGCAGGGAGGACATTACTCCTTTTCCATTTCAAAACCCACAGAGACATCTGGATCCAAGCCGGGCTGGGAAGGAGAAGTGATTCTTGTAGGGCATCCCTCCTGGTGAAATCGACAGGGTTGCTTCCAAAGTACAGGCATCACCAAGGGAACGTGGGCCTTTGGCGCTAACTTGTTCAGAGGACCGGAAAGTACAGGGTAGTGTGTGTCATCTGGTCAGGAGCACTTTGATGATGACGGGGCTGACCTTCCCACCAGGCCCATTTCTGGGAAGACATCTGAATGCCTGGCCTCGCCCTCCCTTGGTGCTGCTGACCACCCAGCTCTTCAACACATACTTGGTGGTGTGCTTTTCCAGATGCTGCCTCCGAAGAAAACTTCTGCCTCCACAATGAGCCAAGCCCTTGCTTTTAGAAGTTTCTTCCTCATCCCATTTATGAATATAGAAGTGAAACATTCTAAGTGAGATCAGAGGAGAATTTCTCAAGAATTGCTAAGTCAGCAAGAATGCCAGTTGGCAGAAGGAGACTGGGAGTGGAGGCTCTTCCCAGCTCTTGCAGATCCTGGGGGACCAGTAAATATCTGATGCCAACAATTCTGGTCCTAGCCACGCCATAAAATCCCTTTATGAGGCCTGACTCTCCTCCGTGTACTAGATCTCTCCTCATTCCCTGACCTTTCTGCACCCTGCCCTCCCCCTTTTCCTTGGCCAACACTGATTAAACCCATGGTATTTCTCCATTTGCATTCTGTTGGCAGCAATGTGCATTATCTGGAGGCACCGCTTGAGCAGCGGAGGGTTGCGATCAATGCCGGAAGTAGCGGTAGTATTAACAGTGGAAAGTCTTTCTAGCCGACCCCTCAGAGGCTTCCCCAGAGGGACTTTGGGTCTTAGAAACAGCCCCAGTCCTCCAGTGCCCTGAAACCCTTCCTCCCTCTCCCATTTAGCCAGAGCATGACTTCTAAGAAGCAGAATTGGTCAATGATGATTAGTTATAATCATAACAAGCCAGATATGCTATACCTCCCAGATGAAATCCTGGTGGTATAACAGTTTTAAATCTATAAAAAACTGCCCCAGGGTATAGTTTCGGCCCCCTAGATTGGATTATTTCCTGCTGTTCATTTTTAGAAAAAGTCCTTTACCTAGCCATTTGAGGCACTTGGGTTATGTTTGCAAAGAGTCTCACCTCTTGTCTTTCAAGGAGTGATGGCTGGAAGCTCATCTCAACAGCCTTTCCTCCTCCCGGAGGAAATGTCCCAAATCCCCCAAAGGAATGTGACTGGTGTGCACCCCCACGAGAATGCCCGGCCCAAGCCAAAGCTTCTCTTTAGTCCTTCAAGTAAAGGCATATATGTATACACGCATGTCTATATACACATACGTGTATATATAAAGTGTGCAATTTGTACGCTTTAAATACGTGCGATTCGTCCTGTATCAATTCTACCTCCGTAAAGCTGTAAATAATACTAACTTTTGTAAGAACTATGGGAGGAAAAAAAAAAAAGACTGGGGTTAAATGTCCATTCCCAGAACACCTGGCCGGGCTGTGAGTGCCCAACCACCCTGCTCTGTGCACCTCCTCTCCGACCTGGTCTTACGCTTAGCAGCTGAGCCCCAGCCCTGACACCTGGGAACCTGACACCTGAGATGAGACCACAGGTTTGAATAGCAGCGGTCACAGTCCCAACACTCTGGTGGGGAGACTCTCTTCCTGCCATTTAAGCTGCTTGGTGACAAACTAATGGTAAGAAATAAATACAAGGAAAGGCTCGGGGGAGTGTCTCAGGCACCGATGACATCTACACGAAACCTGCTGTGGCTGTGAGCAGTCCAACATGGTCAGCTCCTTGCCGGCTCACTGCAGGCCCAAAGCCCACATTACCTCCTTTTATAAGCTTTAATATCCCTTGGAAACGCTCTCCCTTTACATTCTCCATCTCTTCCCTGGAACTTCTCCAGAGGGCTCTGTGATTGGGTTGCATACAAGTTTCTGAGCTCGCAACTTCCTTTCGGTCGTAAATCACCCCTTACACGCTCACTTTTTCCTTCCCATTGTTCTTCGGTATTAATAGCCCCAAATCCTGGGAGCATTTGAGAACCGTTCCAATTTTGGTTAGTAAATCAATTTGGAAACTAGTAGTTGGCTTTGCTCAGACTTCCAATCCTTCTGAGAAGGTCAGTTCCTACAAATTGGCCAAACCAGGGTGGGGAGGGCAGCCTGGTAAATTTCCCCATTTCAAAAGTCTCGCCATTTTCTCATGAAATGCCAGATACCTCGGTGTCAGTGTTTTTCTTTTAACTCCGTCTCTAAAATTAAAATGTTAATGAGAGAGAGAGGGGCGGGGGGGAAAAACCCTAATGCCTTCTGTCGTGTGATAGATAATTTTTAAAAAATCGCTCATTTCAGGATACGTCAAATTCAATTATGAAAGCAGAGGAATAAATATGAAATCTGGTTCTGTTTGTTAAAAGGCTCTGATACTATTTTCAATTTGTTGGAAATACCTTTCTCCTAAATAAGTTCTGCTTCCTCCCCAAGCTGCTGACCTTCTGCAGGGCAAGTGAGAAAGTGTCACATCTCATCAAATGCTGACAGGCCAGGGCTCCCCCCAGATGGGAGTAGAGATCATCTGCCAGCTAAGGGGTCTGACCCCCACATCAGACAGCAGGAACATGCATTGAGGGATAAAGGAAACAGACCATTGGTTGGGTTTCCTTGGAAAGATAAAAGAGGAGCTCTTCACACATAGCACACTGACTTGAGTGGTCTGCATGCCAGACCAGAGCAGGTAGTGGAATGAGCAATGCTCAAGCCTCAAGGCCGACTTCTAGCCACGTAACACTCGGCCAAGGGCACCACGTTGGCAAGCAGGCCTCCTGGAGAGGGAAGACAAGGGCACAGTGTTCACCAGCTCCTCAGGGACCACCAGCCTCCCAGCTGCTGAGCTGGGCTTGCCCGGCACCCTCTGGCCTGATGCGAGGCCTGCTGAGCACACCTCTGGGTTGTAAGTTTGAGCCCAAACTTGAGAAGCGTAACTTTCTTGAGCTCCTTCAGCCCTTATCCCGTCCTCTGATATTAGAGTCAGGTCCTTCATCTTTCCCCGTACAGCTGATTAGAGGCCAGCCTGTGGGCACCCAGTGCACATGCCCCCTGATGGATCCCCAGGTAGTTCATGTGCCTCGGCCACAGGCTCCCGCCTCTCAGCCAAGGGTGGGGCTCAGGTATGGCACAGACGAATGATTTATTTAGGAGTGCCTCCCTAAAGCTCCCTCTCTGAGACATCATCAACATTTCAAGAGGCTGATAAAGTCTCCTGCATCCGGGGAGGGAGGTTATTAATCTATTCATTAGCGTGAGACAATGTCTCTTTTGAACCCGATATATCTAATTGTGGAAGAGAACAAAGCCTGACAAGTACAGCCTGAGACAAGGTAAGAGCATCTGCTTCCATGACGTCAGGACTTCTTCCAGGCGGCTCACAAAGCGCCAGAGTGCTCCCTCCTGCCCCGCCCCCCCCCAGCCCCGGGGAACCCTGTCGGGGCAAAGTGATGATAATAAGTAACTAACATTTACAGAGTTCTTGCTATGTACTGCACACCGTGCAAAGCAGCATGCTTGCACTGGCTGACTTCATTCTCACAACAGCCCTGAGAAGTGAGTAGTTTTGTCTCCACTCTACAAATGAGGGAACTGAGGCTCAACATGACTACGTGACTTGCTGAGAGCAACACAGCAAGTAAACCGCAGAGTGGGCCTCTGTCCCCACCCCTGGCTCCCAAGCCCACGCTTCTTTCTGCCGCTCTATGTCTGTCCCTGGACAAGACTGCAGTGTGGCACCTGGGACCCAGCTCTGGGAGGACTCCTGGCAGCAGCTCTATTCATGAGCCGGGATGAGCCCCCACGATGGGTCTTTTGCCCTGGGTTCCCCAGAGGGCATACCAGATCTGCACTGGGTAAGATGGGGTACTGCAGGCTAGCCAGTCAGCAAGAACTCAGAGAGGCTGGCCTGGCTGATAGCACCAAAAGCTGACACTCAAATCCAGGTCCACTGCCCTGAAGTCCAGTACGGCTTATAAAACTTGCCTCCAAAGGCTTCTACACCAGTTTACTAACAAACTCCCAGATCATTGATCTCTGGGACATTGCTGGAACGTCATTCTGGTCATTGAAAGATTTGTAAAGTCCTCATGCTCATTAATGGGTAAGAAGTCTCTCTCTGCTGGGCTTGAGCTCGCCCCTCCAATTCTGAAGAGGAGTTAGTGGGTGTGGGTCTCCAAGCTCAAGGACAACATGGTGCCTCCCCAGTAGAGGTGTGGACAAGGACTTGCATTGCCATCCTTCATCCCTGGGCCTCCAGGGGCCACAGCCAGAGATAGGCCTAGAGCAGTGCACTCACCTAGATGCATGAGGCTATTCATTGAGAATGCCAACCCTTCTCTGCTAGAGAGTTAATGCCCCTGGAAGCACCCCTCAACTAATGAGGGGTGGTAGCATGGTGACAAATTACCTCCAGCGCCTTCATCACTCAGCATAACACTGAGGTGTGGTCTGCATCATCTTACTGCACGCCCGAGGGCAACTGACATCCAGTTGCTCACAGAAGGAACTCCTGGGTTCTGCACCCTGACTTGGTGTCCTTCCCTTCCCTTCTGTCTCACATCACGACTCCTACCAGCACCACTCCCAATAAACTACTCGTGCTCCAATCCTTGTCTGGGGTCTGCTTCTGGGAAAACTCAATCCAGCCCCCATCCAGAGCATCCTCTCCCACCCCAACCCCAGGGACTCTCCTTCATGCCTCTCTCCTTAGAATGCACAACAGAAGTTGGGCAGGAAGTTTCCTTATATTGTGTGATCCTAGGCACAGGAGCTGACCTCCACAGCCTCAGTATTCTCAAAGGTACGGTGTGCTGACAAGCACACTGATGGTGTATGGGTGTGATATGTGAGCATGACAACTGAGCACTGTGCCTCGCACACACTGAGTGCTCACCGAATGGTAGCTGCCATTATTACCGTTTTCTTTTGTTTTAGAATAACCCAAGCACTTGTCTTCCCTCTGTCGTCGAACTGTGACTTCCTGAAGGTCACACACCATGAGTGTTTCATCTCTGTCTCCCCCCTCACAGGTGACACTCAATTACGTACTTGTTGCATTAAATTGCTTTGCCTAGAGGCGCCTAGGTGGCTCAGCTGGTTAAGCGTCCGACTCTTGATTTCGGCTCAGGTCAGGATCTCAGGGTGGCGAGATGGAGCCCCGCCCACTTAGGCTCCGTGCTCCTTGGGGAGTTGGCTGGAGACTCTCTCTCCCTCTTCCCTGTCCCCGCTCTCGCACGCCTGCCCTCTCTCTCTCTCTAAAAAAATAAAATCAATAAATAAATTGCTTTGCCTGATCTTTGCATTACCTGTTCCTAGACGAAAGCATGCTAATTACGCTGCGTTTTTTCAGGCTCAGGGAACAGAGCCCTAAAGCATTTCCTGTTTGTTGACTTCTGCAGCGCGTGTGTGCTGCTCTATGTGAGCTCACGGCCGGAGGAGGCAGCTGTGAGTTATCTCATGGGTTATGATTTCACTCTTCATACGTTAGAATAGTTAGAGCTCGTCTCACGTGAGGCACGCCTCAAGGACAGCACCTGTGTTGATCCACGTCCATGCTCCTCTATGCCAGGCCCGTAGTAGGTGCTCATTAAATGTTTGCCATTTGACTCAAATAATCTGATATGAACATGCCAAATAGCACCAGAGGGTTTGCTCTAACGACCCCCATCACTGATGGCTGGATATAGCCAGAGCCTGACTAGACTGATCTGTGAGAGAAAAACTTACAAAAAATTAGAAGGTGACAGAGAGTCACTAACGTTGGTAACTTTGCCCTCCTAGATACGTTTTATGCATGTCAGGTTACATTTAACTTTTCTGGGTGTATACATAGCTTATATTCAGTTTTCAAGCCACAAGTCTTGAAGCTTCTCAGTTTAGAGACTCCTTCCCTGAGTTTTGATGATTTGGCCACTATGATCAAATCTCTGGCCCCTTGATAGCACCAACATTGGTTAGCTTTTAAACACTTGATTAGGAATTACCTCAACCACATCATGACTGCTTATGAGGTGCTTCGATATCTTGGAGAGTAGATGGGGCCGTTTCTTGGCCCTGGGCTGCTCCACTATTGGACTCTGCCCCTGGCTACTACAGCTCCCAGAGAGGCCGAGGCAGTGTCTTCACCCACCAGAGATTCAAAAATCAATTCTGTGCTTGGGAAAGAGTTGTCACAAAGAACTCCACAGGTGAGACTAGAGCCATCCCCGAGCCTGGTGAGAATCTGTAACTGCCCATAAAGCAGTTCTAAACCCTGGCTGCTTGGAGGCAGCAGCTGGGAGTCTGGCACCTGCTCTCACCAATCAGATCAGGATCTCTGAGCATGGGACACATTATGGGGGTGGAAGGGATTCCCGGGTATTTGTACTGTGCAGCCAGGCAGAGCAGAAACCCAGTGCTCTGAAGAAAGGATACAAATTCAACCAATTTCTTAGACAAGAGCAGACGAGAAAGAGCAGTTTAGAAGAGGGAGGGAGGATGGCAAGAAGTGGGGGGAACTGGTTTATCAAGAACGACAGTGAGGGGGAGCCTGGGTGGCTCAGTCGTTAAGCGTCTGCCTTCAGCTCGGGTCATGATCCCAGGGTCCTGGGATCGAGCCCTACATCGGGCTCCCTGCTCCGCGGGAAGCCTGCTTCTCCCTCTCCCACTCCCCCTGCTTGTGTTCCCTCTCTCACTGTGTCTCTCTCTGTCAAATAAATAAATAAAATCTTAAAAAAAAAAAAGTGACAGTGAAAAGAGAGCAGAATGATGGAAATACGAGAGAACTTTAAAAATGCCTCTCTTCGCTGCATGGTATGCGGGACACACCTCAGCCGAGCACGTGCCACATTTTATTGAGTCCATTTTCTTTATATTAATTTTAGATCAGGAGCTCCTTGAGGGAAGGAGCCAGGTCTGATTTGTCTTTATGCCTCTGACACTGGCATCGTGTTGGGACAGAGGAGGAGGTCATGAAATGTTGGACAGTGAGTGAAACAACAAACAAAACTCCCCTCCTGGATGCCTTGAGGACATTACTGTTTCTAAAGCGCCGACTGGACACAACTTGAAAACAGCAGGGGTTTTTATGACTGAGTCTTCCTTCAGAGACATTCATTTGGCACTCTCCGTGTGTGCCAGACACCAGGAAGAGTACTTTTAGGAAAACAGAGCTGCAGAGGCACAGTGTGTAGCTGCGTGACAAGCGTGCTAAGGCTCACATGGAAAAGCATGGGACGTGTTTCAGAACACATGAGACTAGCTGAAGCTCAGGAGCAAGGCACGGGCCGAAATAAAGCAGAAGCAAAATGCCGTTCCACGTACTCCCTTCAAGGAGCCAGACAAGGTGTGACACCCATTAGAAAGATTTCCTTCCCAGATGATTGATTACACTTTTTCAAACTCTGCTCACGGGGCTGATACTCTGTTTTCTGGGAAACCCACTCATGGTAAACTCATTCCCGTAATTGTGGATGAGCAGGACTTTGTTACAGCTACACTTCCCACCCAACTCCTTCCTCCCCACACTGGGGTCAGCACCCTCTGTGCCCTCGCTCCTCCAAAACCAGCAAAGTGGGGCCCGGAGAGGACAGCTTTCCTTCCCCTGATAAGCAGCACTTACAATCCCCAGGTCACTCACAACTCACAGCTGGGCTCCTGAATGAGGAAGGTTCCTGCCCCCAGGAACTGTCCCTCTCTTATCTCCTCAACAACAGGCTTCTATGAGAAATCAGAGCCGGCCAGAGCCCTCATGTCCTAGAGTAATGGCCCGGATTTCAGCCATGGCTCTAAGTTGGTCCGTGCTTTAGAAGTTCCCCACAACCGCAGGAAAACATCCGAGGAACAGAGGGATCTAGGCCAGGAGTGATTGGAATTGGATTTCAATCCTCACTTCCAACCTGCTGAGTTCTTCCTGAACATAAGCTCTTTATGTGAAAGATATCTAAAGACAGGCGATCACTGGGGTATTTTACTGAAAAACCACACCGTTATTTCCTGGTCTAAAATGCACAGATTACTGAAAATAGCCCTTGAATAAATGGAGAAGTTTCCTCTCAGTGGTTCAATGCACTTAAGTAGAGTCTTGCCCGATCCCAGGGGTAAGGGCTGTTTCCTCTGTTTTATGGATGGGACACTGAGATAGGGGAGTTATGAGAGCTGACTGTGGTCCCAATGAACTGGTGGCAAAGCAGGTCCAAGATCTCCATGTCCTGGCTGTTCAATGGAAGGACCTCGTGTCACCTGCAGTCCGTCTCTCTCGCCAGGTCATGGCCCATGATGAAGGTCAGGTACTCATGGGGCCCAGGCATATAGCTGGAGTTTCACCAAGCAGTGATAGCACCCACAGGAGGTTTAAGGCACTCCGTGTCTTCAAGGGGTATACACAGTAGAGAGGAATAGAAACATACCCAAATACTTATACTGCAGAGTAGAGCCCACTGAATGTCCTGTGAGAAGGTCAAATTGCAGGACCGTGAAGGAGCACGAGAGCCGACATTCCGTCACATTGGGAGAGGAGAGGTCAAGTGGAAGGAAGCTCAGAAGTTGTGGAGGCAGGACTTGAGGGTGGATCAGATATTTTTAAAAATATAATAACCAGAGTATTTAAAAATGTAATAACAAGCTTTGTTTATGTCAAAACAAGTCATTCATAATCCCACTGTCCACTGCAGTGGAGTATCCATTCCAGATTGGTCCATGCCCACCACTGGGATTCAGACATGTGTGGGCATGCCCAGAGAGCTACAGGGCAGGCCACCAAGAGCCTTTTGGGAGCACATCAGGCATGACACGCTGGATCACTAACAAAGCCAAGGTGGTCAGAACGATGAGTCTGTCATTTTATCTGTCCCTTGGATTGAGTCCCAGCCCAGCCTTCCTTCCATAAACACCTGTCTAAGCAGCAAAGAGCAGTTTCATTAAAATTACATATCCACAGCTTTGCAGAGAATATGAAGAGACCATGTTACCATGAGTGTTCCCCCAGACACAGAGCCTCCAGGATCAGTATGCCTGGTGGAGGACCTCAGTGCTTGGTAGGTGCTTTGTGTATGGGCATCTCCTAGCCCTACAAGTGTCTGAGGCTGGGGTGGATTCCAAGGGAGAGGCCACTTGTCTGTCATGAGATTCATTTGGGGAACCATGGGAGACTGAGTATTCCCTGGAATTTCTGGGGCCAAAATCCTACAATAACAAGTAGAAGTGAGAGATACCCAAGTGCTGGTTGGTTCTATAAAAAGCAGCCACATTTTTAACCCTCCACAAGAGTAGCCCAAGGAAACATAGCTTACATAACTAAGTTCATATTTGCATATTCTATTCTAGTCCTTATTCACTTGCATATGTAACAATCACAATGCATATTTCTATAATTCGCTTTTTCAAATTTATCACCAAATTACAAAATTGCAGGTGGGGAGATATGGGAGAAGGCTATCCATGCAGATGAAACAATATAGCTCTCAATCAGTGGTTCTCAACAGGGGGCAATTTTGTCTTTCAGAGAAACATCAGGTATTCGGCAGCGTCTGAAGACATTTTTCATTGTCATGACTGGGGAGGTGATACTATGGGAAGAGGCCAGGGATGCTGCTAAACACAGGAGAGCTCCCCACCACAAAGAATTATCTATCTCAAAATGTCAGGAACGCTGAGGTTGAAAAACCCTGATCTCTATGTGCAGAGACCAGAAAGTACCTAATTATCTGAGTAATTGTAAGTAGCCCAACTTGAAAGCTGGCTGGGTGGGGATCCGCTGAAGCTACCCCAGTGGGTGTTCTTGGGAGGAACTGAATGTATAGAGAGGGACCTGGAGGACACCCAGACAAGGACTTTTCAAGGACAAAGGAGAAGAATGGCCATAGCGGCCAGGGGAACAGCTAGTAAAATCAGTACCACAGAGGCCAATGGTGCTATGAGGCCTAAGGACGGGATGAGGTGCGTCCAAAGCTACCAGATGGCACAGATGAGGAGAGCTGGGGGAATGTCACCTGTGCCCTCCACAGCGAGAGCTGGTATTTCACTGTGGGTCTGGTGGCCCCCAGCCCAGGGCTCATCCCACTGGCCACACCACACTGCCTCAGGACTGCGTGGGTCTCTGAACGCCTCTTGTTGGACACAGGCGGTCTGGCTGGAGCCGTACTATCACAGACACAGAACGATGGTTAACAGGCACCAGGACACAGAGAGTCTGGTGTCATACAGAAGCTTTCTTCTTTCTTCCAACATGAGCTGAAAGCCCTCTGGGGGCCTTAGCAACTGCTTCTGCACAAAGTCTTTACATTAAACAAATAAATACTGCTTACCTCCTCCAGTGAAGCCCTTGATGGTGCCTCCTCAGTGGAGAGCTCAGTGGGGGCTGAGCTGGTGGCCAGGGGGCTGCTGGAAACTGGATTTCATGAGCTGCAGAGGGGAAGTCGACATCAAAAGGGATGGATGCTCTTCCTTCCTAGTGAATCCAGACAAGCAACTGTAAATAAGCACAAGACAATGTCTTTTGCCTTGAAAAATGACAGCGATGGAAAGGCTTGGCAATACCCTGCCATCGCCGGGATGCGTTGAGTGGACACGTATACGCTGTAAGTGGAAGGTATATGGTGGCGGGTATGATCTTTTGCAAGGGTACCACCTATCAAATACACAAAGGCACCTACCTTTTGCTCAGGCACCTGTCCTAGAGAATGTTCACTGCAAGTTATGAAGTTAAAGATTTAGAGACAAATGAAATGTTCATCACTAGAGCATGATCTGATTGCCCTGTGGTATATCTATCCTGTTGGACGTAGCTGTTAGGGAGAATGAGGCAGGTCTCCATGTGTGTTGATATGCAAACAAGGGTCAGGATTTATTTTGAAGTGACAAGAGCAAGGTGAAGTTGTGAGACAACGTGTAGAGATGAGTCATTACTGTTTCTAGATTAATATATCTGTGCACCCATAGAAACAGTACTGGGAAGACACACACAATGGCTTGATAGTACTTACTCCTTAAGAGACTATGGGCCGACAGAAGGAAAGGAGGGTGGCAGTTTTAACTTGCTTTGCTTGTGTGCTGTTTGCATTGTTAGAACTCACTGGTGGGATTTAACGCCTGGATGATGGCATTCCAACTTGTCTCGGACAGAAGAAGTCCCAGCCTTGCTCACTTTGCCTAAGGTTGCCAGCCCAGGTCTGGTAGCCATGGCCACCTGGGGCACAGAGACCCCAGGAGGACACACTGCAGGGCTCCTCCCAGGGCACATTATTGCCCCTGATGTATGAAGGGCAAGTCAACCTTGGGCAATTTAGAGCTGCTTACAGTCGCTTAGGCACTGGTGGGCTTGCTTCTCTCATCCCCCATCTGCCTGCCCAGGTGAAGAAGGGAGCAGCCTACAGGAGCTGCATTTCTGGAGGCAGGAGAAGCCAGGAAGAGAAAAGTGACTCCTGGGCCACGTCTCTTCCCATAGGAAAGAGCACGGGGATCGGGACTCAGGGTCAGGGGCACTTCCACACTCTCTCACCCATTTCTGTTAAGGCCAATCATCAGCCTCACACTCGGGCTCCAGTCCAGCCCTGGGACTGGCAAAGCTAGGGGCATTCCACTCTCTGAACCTTGAAGCTTAGGCTCACCGTACCAGCTTCTATCCCACACAGCTTCACACTAAGGCTAGAAAAACCAATGATTCTTGAGTGCTTACTCTGTATCAGGTACTCTTCTGAGTCCTGGCCACAGAGTGTGGTCTGAGAAGCAGCAATAATCAGCATTACCTGGGAGCTTGTTAAAAATGCTGACTCTCAGGCACAATAGGACCCAGGTGATTTGTATGACATTAAAGCTTGAGAGGCACTCTCCTTACTTACTTGGATCTATTAATTCCCTCTGAGTCCTATTATTATCATCCCCATTTTGCAGACAAAGGTTAAGCAACTTGTCTTAGGTCATCAGGCTAATAGCTCCTATTGGCAGGATTCTGCCTGTAGAGCCTACACAATTAGCCACCACAGCACAATGCTGACCGCGTAAACAGCAGAGATTACAGCCTCCCTAACTTCCTGTCTAGCCCGATGGCAGAGGCCTTAGGGTGCTGTGAGGAATAAAGTCAATTTCACCAAGACTAGCTCGGTAAAAAAACATGTCTTTAAAAATTACGGAATCAGAGAGAATACTAGTTGCCAGGGATTGGGATGCAGTTTAACGGGAGTGGGAGGTGGGGGTCACTGCAATGATGGAGCTCTTCTGTATTTCGACTGTATCACTGTCAGTACTCTGGTTGTGATATTTTACTATGGTTTCGCAAGACGTTATCACTGGGGGAAACTATGGTAAGTGTGCAGAGGATCTCTCTGTATTATTTCTTACAACTGCATGTGAGTCTCAAAAGGGTTTTAATTAAAGAAAAAAAAAAGCCTTCTCCATAGCTAAAATTGCCAAGCTTAAGGCCCTGCTGAAGAAGCCAAAGTTAAATTTTACACATAGGGACCAGAAGCGCGTTCTGATTAAAATAGGCACAATTAAAGGCCTGGGGAGGGGGCATGAGGGACCAAGTCCAAAGTGCAGCTATTTACCAAAACCATTTGTGCTTCAACACTTAATTCTCCGTAGTTCCAGAATCCCAGCTTATAGCGCGCGCGTGCGTACGTGAACACACACACACACACACACACGTGTGTGTGTGCTTCCCACAAATGCAACCTGTTAGTCATTTAGATGGAAATAATCTCATAAAGCAGTATTGATGGAAAAGAACAAAATAGGAGGGCTCCAAAGGGGGGAAACCATACCTGGCTTGCGGCAGAACAAGAAGAGCATCCTCTGGGCTAGAGTCAACTTTTAAGAGCAAAGAGCCAAATCGGAATCCTGCTCTTCACAGAATGTCTTAGCAGGGATTGGTTGTTAGACCAGCACAGATAGAGTTATGTCAATTAACAGTCTGCAAAAACACCCAGCCCAATGGTGAACCCCAAAGCTCTTGTGTGTGTGTGTGTGTGAGAGAGAGAGAGAGAGAGAGAGAGAGACGTGTGTTGTGTACCTCATACTTCTGACTGAAGCCGATGGTTGGCTCAGGTCATGTGAATTGGGCATTTTTGTAAAAGACTGGAAAGCTCTAAGGTGAAGAGAGGACCTCCCTGGTGGGTGGTTCATCAGGCTGACACACCCTCCAACTGGTTGCTGGCCACTTGTGGCAGAAGCTGGCTAGTAGGCATTGTTGACACTCTTTTCTAGAGTCCAGACCAGACTCAGCCAGCAGCTCTTCACAGCACAGTAGGGCCTGCCAGGCTGCAGAGAACTCTGTAAAATGAAAATCAAGAGCCCCCTAGGGGACTGCCACCTCCGGTCACTTTGCACACTAGTCTGTGATGGATGTTTCCCATGCTGACCACTGCCAGAAGCCAGCACCCAGATCGTCGCAGACACCCCATCACAGAAACCTGCACGTGTGTCCCAGGAAGCCACCACATGGCTCTCACATTGGGTGGCAACTGAAAAGACAGGCCTTTGTGTGGGTTGTCATTGCCCAGTGACCCAGGGAGAGGCCCGGCTCTGCCTCTGCCTGGGGACTGTGGTCTTTGTGGAATGGCAGTCAGGATACCAGTGTCAGCCTTCTTCTTTCCACCCCTTCTCTTTCTATGTATATGTCTCCTCTTTTCCTCAAACCTCATCTCATTGGAGAATGCTATTCAGCTGAAGATTATATTAATTCCAACTCCTTCACTGGAAATATGCAGAAAACTATTTGATTTGCTCCCAAAGAGATCTGCCACACCCACCATCCAGGTTTAATGGGAGACCTGAATTCCACCCCAGTGGCCTGACGCCAGTAGTCCATGAAAACATGCCACCAGCACTAGGCACTGTGCAGCCTCTGTCTTGACCCACTTGTCTTCACCCAGAGCACTCCACCTCCCATTTTGTTTCGAATCCTTCCAGCGTAGGACCTCCTGCCTTGTCTTCCTGCTTGTTCTCTTATCGCAGTCCACTTCAATGTAAACGCAGGAGGGGAGGGCTTTCAATTTGGTTACTTCATCACTCTTCCCAGCACATGAGCCCTGGGACATAATATCTACTCATAGATACTTGGGGGACTAGCAGTCTAAGACTGCATCTTAGAGCTGAGGCTCAGTCCTACTTCTCTTGCTTGTGGCTTCACTCTTTGACCAGAACTTATATGGCCCATTGGCCATTCTGGAGAAATTCCTCTCTTTTTCCAGAGCCCTAGGATCTCATCTCTTCTCAGCTTGTGGGCTCCCCATGTTCACCCCAGTTCATGGAGCAGGAAAAGACACACAGTCCAGGGCTAAGTCCACACAGGCCAAAGGTGGTCTGAAAGCCATCCCTCTCCAAGGCTTGGGTGAGAACCAAGTAACTAAAGACCACAGGTGGCAACCAGGCATGGAGCCCTAATGCCCAAGGTAGTTGAGAGGTTTGAGATGAGAAATTCAAGGCTGAGACTTTTTGGAAAGAGCACCAACGAGAGAAAGACAAAAACTCAGAGCTACACACTGAGCACCCACAGAGCCCAAGGCTGGAGGAAATCACACCGCAACACTATTCTCTGTACACTCAAACGACAGGGAAGCTGACTAGTGGTTTCCTTTATCCTATAGCTCATGCTCGATCATGGCTGCCATGTGCCATAAAGCTGTGATGAAAGAGTTTGCATTTCACAAACACTGATTTTCACAAATCTGACATTTCCCACAGGGAGGCCTTGCTTCATCAGCATTCGGAGAAACGTCTCTGATCAAGCCAGGGTCTCAGCTTGGTCTCCATAGTGTAAGAGCTAACGGAAAGGAAAATCCACGTGTTCGGATGTTGGTTCCAAACTTGTACCAGCCATGGTCACATGCTCATGTGATGCAGCTTTGCTTAGAACTAAAGAGTGATAGAAAAAAATAATAGGATTGGTCAACGTGGCTGGTCTCAACATCACCTTTGCAACACTCACCCTCTGAAAAGGGCATCCACCACCGAAATGAGTGCGAATGCCCAGTGAGGAGGGGCTGTGCTGGACTCTCCCAGAGGATGGGGTGCAGACATGTGTCTGAGGGACAGGAAAGTAGCTGCCCCTGAGACAGAGGATACATTACTTTCCTAGGGCTGCTATAACAAAGTACCACAGACTGGGTGGCTTAAAACAGAGATGTATTGTCTCACTGTTCTGGAGGCCAGATGTCTGAAATCAAGGTGTCAGCAGGACCACGCTGCCTCTGAAATCGGTAGGGAAATCATGCTTTGCCTCTTCCTCAATTCTGGTGGTTGGTTGGGAATGGTAAATGCCTGGCTGGTGGCCGCATAATTCCAATCCCTGTCTTTGTCTTTGTTGTCACATGACCGTCTCCCTGTGTGTCTCCATGTCTCTTACTTTCTTCTTGTAAGGATGTCAGGATTAGGGCCCATCCTACTGCAAAATAACCTCATCTTAGCTAATTACATCTACAATGACCCTATTTCCAAATGAGGTTACTTTCTGAGGCACTAGATTCCAACATATCTATTTTGGAGGAGATACAATACAACCCATAACAGAGGGGTTGAATAAGATGGTGGGCCAGGGGTTCTATGACTGGCAAGATCTAGTGTCCTGGGAGCATGGCAGGAAGACAGCAGAGCTCCAGGAGAAGCAGCTACATGGGGAGGCAGGACCCAGGACCCAGTGCTCTCAGCCTCAGCAAAAATCTGATGCCCAAACTGGGCACAGAAGTAGCAACGCTGTCTGCTACAGACCTCAAATGCATGGACAAGATGGCTGGTGTAGGCTGTGGACCAGCACACACTCCCCGAGGATACTGGCCAACGTGGCCGAAGAGCACAGCCCAGGGTAGGAGCCCCATGGTGACCAAAGTCAAATCTTGTAACACCAGGCTCTGGCCCTGAAGTCAAGATTATTTTGATTTAGAAAAAAAAAAATTAATGTAAACATAACTCTTAAATCCAGCTAGTATGGTGGTTTTAAATTTATAGTAAGTTTTCAAATTTATAGGCTATAAACATAATCACACTCTATTTCCATGCACTGCACAAAAACCAGCCCTCAAGATACAGAAGACATGAGCCAACATGGCAAACGGGGTAAAAAATGGACAGAAAGAGGCCAAACGTAGGTAGGCGCCAGAGGGGAGTAAAGATGAACCTGGAGAAACCAGTGTTGGTCCAGATCCCCTCCCCCTTCTAAATCCTTGCAGAAAAGAATATTAATAAAATGAAACTCTAAATCCGATCCCGGAGCAATAATATAACGCTCGTGCCAAACTTCACAGCCGTGGGAAGGATGTATGTAGCTGAGCAATCTGTGGACAGCATTTCTCGGCTGAAATTCTTGAAAGCCCATAGTGCTCAGGCCAAAATGCTCTGGAAACCAAGTCCTGTGGAAAATGCAAACTTTATGAATTGCACATGTGGCCACAAAGCCAGCTCTGCAGTCTTGAGTGAAAAGATTTGCAGAGAAATCTGTCCCCATGCTGAAGACCACCAGGGCTGATGCAGAGCATACCATGGGCCCCAGAGAGGATAGGAGACTCACTCAGCCTTTGGGATTTTCTTGGCAAACTCCAGAAAAAACAAGTGGAGGCCTGTGCTGGAATCAGACATGATAGACAAAGGGGCCATTTCCCTTTGCCTGAGGGGGCATCCCTGGAGAAGCAGCACCCGCGGGGCAAAGTGACTCCTTCTCCAGCTACCTTACCCTCTTTGTCCCTCCCTTTTCCCATCTGTGAGTCGAGAATCACATAGAATTTATCTTGTGGGGTGGCTGTGAGGGTGCTAGGGATTAATATATGTGAGGCTCGAAGAAAGCGCCTGACCCCTCACAACAGCCAACACAAGTCCTCACCTGCAGCAAGCACTCCAGCAAAGCTGAAGTTTCAAATCTCTCCCCGAAGTTGCTTCTCTTCCAGCACTCCTCCTAAATTTTCATTTTTACTTTATAGATCTCAGATTGCCTTCCCACTTTGTCTCCCAACAACCTCTTCTCAATCTGGAGAGCTTCCCACTCCCTGTCATAGGATCTAAGGACAGGAAAGGCCCTCCTCGGTCCCTCAGCTTCCGCCCCTGCCCCAAGGCAGAGCTCTGTTCACACCGACTCCGACAGATGGTTGTCGTTTCCAGACAGGAAATATTTATCGAGCATCCATTCTGGGCCAAGCCTTGTGCTCAGAGTTGCTAGGAATATGCGCAGGAGTGGGGCTGGCCGAGCTCCCACAGCCTATGTGGGGAAATTGGAAACTCAGACAGGACTGGCTGCTGCAGTCTTGAGGCAGAATTTCTTCTTCTCTGGGAAACCTCCATTTTTGCTCTTGTGGCCTTCAACTGATTGGATGAGGCCCACCCACATTATTAAGGGTCATCTCCTTTACTTATAGCCAAGTGATCATAGATGCTAACCACATCTAGATTAGTGTCTGACTAACTGGCTACTGTAGCATCACCAAGTGGACATGTAAAATCAACCATCACACACAAGGTTCATTTGCCCTTGTTCTCCCCACTTCATGTCCAGCTTTCTTCCCAGCTACCAGTTCTGTGACTTTGAGCAACTTCAGACCCACCATGAGACACAGAAAAGATAGCTTTCCACTGACTTTTTCAACAGCTCCCACCCTTGCATTCACTCTTCCTCCCTAAAATAAATCCTTCATTCCATTTCACTCATAATGGTGGGATTTTAAACCTCTCTTCCTTCCAATTTATTCAATATATGTGCTTATGGGGCTTTCGCACAGGGAGGTGGCATACCTCGGAACTGTCCCCAGAGTTCCCCAGGAGGATGTCACAAAGACTGCTCACATAGAGGTGCCTCGCTGGAAACATTTTCACTACTCCAGATGCTACCAGAAAAGATGCTAGAAGGAGATGTCAGCTGCTGGTCACTTTTGGCTGTGGCACACTTCCAGGAACTAGCAGGTCCAGAAGCCAACCTCCGCAGGGACTGAGCACTGGAGAAAGTGTACCCTTCAGCCTGACGAGTGAGACACACTGGAACCGGGAAGAGAAAGTCTCTTCCTCCTCCCTCCCATGTCCCCTCAGGCTTCCCTACTGATCACACATGGAACAATGTGTCAGCTGGCAAAGAAGAACCATTTGCAAAGCCCATGCCCACCTCCATTCTGACAGAGTCAGCAAAGGAGGGTGGATTTGGAGCTAAGAAGCAATAAACTGGATAAACTAGCATAGTTCATTCCTTTGGCTACTCAGTTTCCATGTGGGCACTTGGACACTCATTTGAACTTTTAGGTAAGAGTGAAATAATGCTATCCTCGTTCCACCTACTATGGTAAGGCTATCTTCTTTCCAAGTGAAGAATTTCTCACACTGTCATAACTGCTATCTATGGCTTCCTTCTTCCACTAACCATTCTGTGCTCCTCCCATGCTCTCAGTCAGATCTCAGCTGGCTGGATTCTTTACTTGATGGCATGACTGACACCTTAATTCCTGAAGAGTTCTTAGTCACCCTGCCAATATTTTGGTTGCTGTAGTTTTCTATTAACCTCTGCTGCCAGGCATGGAACTACTAGGAGGTGCCCCAGAGAATCCCATGGGTTCTAGAAACTGTCTTGCTTTCCTCCATTGTGTAGCTACAACCCATCATCTCTTGGTACTCAGGGTCAATCACTCCAGCCAGTAGACCAACTCCTTTTTGTTGATTCAGGGGCATAAGGAGCCCAAAGCAGCAAGGTCTCATCTTCCCACTTCATGGAATCACAGCCCATGTGATGCACTCTCTGCCTGGGAGAATAAACCTACAAACCAGCAGAGCTCAAGGACACCTGAACAGGAAGCAAAAATTCTGTGTATGGATCATTGGGCATAATAGTAATAGATGCAACTCCCATTTAGATCCCTTGATTCCTGGCCCCATGCATTCTGACTCTTGGGGAGACAGCACCATATTATGATTTTGATACAAAGCATATGCTACATCCTATAAGACAGAACCCCACGCATTCAGGAAGTTATTTCACAAAAGGTACCACAACTGAGTCTTCAGTAAGTCACTGAACCTTCCAATTAGCCCAGCCATGTCCAGTGAATGGGGTAAGACCACGTAATTCCATGGAATGGGCATTATCCCTTCTACACCTCCTTTGCTAAGAAATGGACTGCTGATCGGAAGCAATGCTATGGTGAATGCCACGGTGGTAGACAAATCACTCTATGAATCATGGATGGTGGTGCTACAGACAAGCTATGTGCAGATCCATACCTAGAAAATATGTCTAATTCCAATGATGACAAATACCTGCCTCCTTCATGACAGAAGAGGTCCAATGTAATCAACCTGCCACTAGGTGGCTGGCTACTTACCCCAGGGAATGGTGTAAAGAGCTCAGTGTTGGTCTCTAGGCAGAGACCTAGCTCTTGCTAGGCAGACTAGGCACCTAACAGCAGTATAAGCACCCATGCCACTAAGCTCCTGCATAGCCTCCATGCCTGCCCCCATGGCTCCTTTGTTAATGGGCCCACTGAGCAAGCACTGGAGTGGCTGGGGAAAGAGGTTCCCTGATGTCTACGGAGTATGTAATTTTGTCCACGTGATGACTAACCTTCTCTGTACTGGATGTCCTTTGGGTATCCAAACGGGACAAAAATATCTTCACAGTTTGTGCCCATTCTGAGAGAGGTCCATCTAACACCTCTTTCCCCCAGACTTTCTTGCCACTAATCTTCCAGTCATGTTCCTTCCAAGTCCCTGATCATCCAGCCAAACCATTAGTAAGTGCCCATAAACCTATGTAGATCCATACTTCTGGCCATCTCTCATTTCACAAGTGGACAGATAAATGTATTGCTCAAAGTTCTGCCATAGGGTCCAATCAGGACACAGAAACCACATGGAAATGGAAAAATTTAATATAAAGAATTATTAATAGAAAATTAGATTACATTAATAGGAGATGAATGGGGACTTGGGTAGAAAGAGTTATCGAGAACTCTAAAGAACACAGGAATAGTAAATACAGGAGCAGCCTCTACCCCTAGAACTAAGATAGGGCCCTCGTGCCCAAGGAAGAGCCTCCTCCCTGACCAAAGGACTGGGATTCTGACCTCAGAGAGGACACAGCCATAGCTCACTGGATGGCACAAAAGCCAAAAGATGCCTCACCGTTGCGACTTGCCAGGAATTTGTCCTCTGAGATGTTAGGAGAAGGTGTCCAAAGGGAAGTGCCATAGTTCAGAACTCACTGTAAAGCCACATGAGAGAGTCCTGGAGAAGGCCACTCACAAGGAGATATCTGGCTGGTGGCATTCCACTGGGAAACTGCCAAAGAAGCTGCTGGTAGAAGCTGCTAGCCACTGGGCATTGCAGGAGCTCAATGTGTAGGAGTCAGGCACTAGAGAAAGGCGTGCCCTGCAGGAGCCTAACAGAGCAGAAGCCACGTGCTCTCAGAACCTGAGCACTGGACAAAGCAAGCTCTGCAGGAGTCTGGTAAATGAGAACCAGAGAGTGGAAACTCCTTCTTTCTCCAGTGTCCCTCAATGTCCTCTGTTGACAAGGCTTAGAATCATGCCAGCTGGCAAAGGAGAAATATTTACAAAGCCCATTTCCATTATCATGGAGCAGGCAGATAAAGATGAGTTTGGAGCTGAAAGGCAATAAATTGACAACTGGTATGGGGTGGGGGGTGCTATGCTAGGAGATGGGGTCAGAGAGAATGGCAGGAAGCAGACCAACACATGGCAGTGCATTATTCTATGCATAATCGGAGCAGATATAACTTCATTAGGAGTTAGGGCCAGAGTAATCAGGAAAGGCTGCCTGTAGGAGGCAGAAGGTAAGCTTCTGCCACCCCAGTAAGATGATCAGCTCAACCCAAGGGTAGGGGCTGGCTGAGTGTTCTCAGTTCTGTTCAAGTCTAAGCAAACCACCCTTACAAAAAGCAACTTCTGTGAGCCTGACATTAAACTGAGCATCTTCTCTCATTTCCCCAAAAGCTGGCCAGGGCCAGGCTAACAGTAGGTACTTAATAACAGTCAATGACTTTGAGAGAGTTTTCCTGTTCCACTCCATCAGCATGTGACCACACTTAATCCTCAGGGTCATCGTTTGCCCTAAAATCTTCCTTCCCAGGGACAGTAGCCTCAGCTGATTCCAAGAAGTCACTTAGTGTCTGGAGGCTCCTTCCTCCCCATGTAAAGGAAGCATCACCCTCTATTGCTCTCACCACAGCTCTGACCTCCTGGGTGCCAGCAAAGTCCCTCTATCCTCATGACTGAGAGAGCTTGGAGTATGGTGATGGAAACAGGAGGGGAAAGAAGGAGCAGTCCTTGACTTATCTTGGTGGTGGACACAATTTTGGTCTCTCCAACCTTTGCCTTTTATAAGTCAGGCTTTTAGAAAGAGAAATGGAGAAGCAAACAGCCCTCTGGGATCTCTAGGACTTTGTGTGAAGGAAGAGCGGTCACTGCGTTCTCGATCTTGCAATGTCTCCAAGTTGTGGCCTTGATTTCATAAACATCTCCATTCAGGGCTCCCTAAGTGAAAAATGTCTTGGACAATGAACAATCCCAGATTGATACACAGCCTTCTCCAAGGTTCTTGAGACCTTGGATGAACTGCTCATAAATGCTCTTTTCCCCTCCTTTCCTGCTCTATTTGGTTTGCTCCTCACCTCTCCCAAAAAGTCAGATCCAACGAGTACTGAGTCCCTATCTGGATGGCCATTATCCTCCTCAGCTTGGCTTCAAGAGGGATGCTAGGGCTCTGTCCCTAGTTGCTCACCATCCCACCTAGGAGAGCAGAGTCCCACTCCCAGATGAGGAAGAGTGGGCAGGGCAGCAGCTACTGAAGGTCTATGGCCCTGCTCCCCAATGTCTAATGAGCAAAGGAATCACCTTGGGACTTCTTGAAAGGCAGATCCTGATTCAGAAGTTTTAGGGAAGGCCCGGGTAATCTACACTTCCAACAACTTCAAGTGATGCCAAAGCTGCCAACCTATGGCCCACACTTTGAGTAGCAAGGGTCTCCAGTGTGTGGGTCACAGAACCCTGGTGACATAGGAACTCATAAATCCAGAGGCTAAAGGCCCCAATAAGGTCTAGGGAGTCAGGTAAAGCTTCACAGATTTGCTGACACTGGAAATGGGTCTCAAAGACCAGGAGGTTTTGCAGGGAGGGAGGTGTCCAAGCAGGGGTACAGGACCCTCACGTCCTCCTGCCACAACCACTACTCTCTCCTGTCCTGCCTCTGATCCACCCACGTGCTTTTCCTGCTCAGCATGCCCTACTTCCTGGGGTTGGATCAAGTACATGGCTCTGTGTCATGATCAAGTTCCTCTTCCCACTCTGGTTCCTTCTCTGACCCCTGAAGGCAAGCGGAGGACACTTCAGGAAGCACTCCTGCCTACTCTCTCCTCAAGCAATTATGGGCCAGCAGGAACAATGGGACTACAGGAAATGTAAATGGGCATATGCCGGGGAAATGTGAGTAATGGCAAGAAAAGGACAAAAGATGAGAATGGCCCCCTGACAATGACTGGCAGGGGAAGTGGGTGGAGGTGGGAAAGTCTCTATTAATTCACTCTGTTTGAATGAGTCCCCGGGGAGCCGTGATTTTCAGCCTCTAAGTCAAGAGTCTGGCATTTAAGCTGCATACATATCCCACTTAGTCAGTGGACAAAGCTTGCCCACTCCTACGATGCTGATGGGTACACAGGAACAGTCCTCTTTTCATCCTGCCCCCATAGCCATCCTGCTCCAAAGCCACCCTCTCCTCAGGACCACAGCCAAGCAAATCCTACACATGCATCTTTGAGGCCCGTCCCCCTTCTCATTCAAGGGCTGGCTCAGACCAGCCCTTTCTGGCTTGACAGCCTTAGCCTATACTGTGGGCTCTGCCAGGGATACGGTGCCCTCCACCCACTGCACACTGGCTCCTTCTAACCCTTCAAGTCTCCGAGTAAAGTCACCTCCACAGAGAAGGCCCCCTGTTTGCCACTTGTCACCACTTCCTCACCTGTGGTTCACTGGCTGATGCTCTTTCTGTCCTGCCAGGATCCAGGCTCCATCAAGTCGGGTGCCAGCCCAGTCTCTGGTACCTCCCGGACATTCAAGAGACATCCATGGTTGGAAAAATGAAGCCCTTGGACTCAACCTCTCTCATGAGGAGTTCCCAGGCTAATTGACACTACATTGATCATTTACAGCAATTTCTTTCTAATTCATGTTGTTAGCCACAGAACTCCTTCTCTGTCCCAAAGCAATTTCATCCCAGAAACCCGAAGGCCCCCACCTAGTGGCTCCCGCAAATGCTCTGTCAGACCCCCCTGCTGAATGAGGGCCAGTCGCAGGCCAGAGTGTGTCCCCCACTGCCTCTGTTCCATTTTCCCATAAATGAGTTAGCTGGGGACATTATACCCAGTTGTTTGGCTCCAACCAGAATTCAAAGCTGGGAGTGTGCGACAGAGAGTCCGCAGGGTCCTCTCGGAGGAGAGCTGTGAGGTCAGGGCTGGAGGCTTCAAGCCCTTGTTTCTGGGAGAGACCTGAAAAACTCTTACCACAAGCAGCAGAGAAGGAGGTGTCCCTGGCGGCTGGTATGCACCAGCTCTGGGCAGCTACAAGTGAGTCCCCCAGGCCACCGGTGCAATGGCCCCGGAAGACCAGCTCGCCGCTCCTTGGCCCTTCCCTGCCTCCCCGTGCCTACTGCGGTCCTCATCCGTAGGCCCCAGCAGAAAGGATCTAAGGACTGTTTACATTCTTGTCATTTTTGCTTGTGTTTAGACTTACTAAAAAAAATACATCTTAAACATTTATAAGCAATCATAGGCCCTCGTGGATTTCAAACAAACTTTCCTATAAACCAGTCAACTTCAGAGTATCCGACCCCCAAGAATCATAACCCTGCAGAGCTGGTAGGCCCTTAAAGATCCCAGTGTCCTTGTTTTTCAAGTGGAGGCACAGGAACCTGCCCAAGCTCACAGGGTGCTTAGTGGTGTATGCAAGGCTGGAGCGCAGGGCTCCTGCTTCCACAGCCCGGCATTCCCATTTCATGTGTGAAAAATCTGAGCCCATCAGCACACGGCCTCTGCAGGCATGTGGTTCTAGTTTTTAACAGAACAAACTGATTTGAGGTTTCAAAAGATTAAGCACTTAGAGTTTGGAGAAGGAATGTGTGTTAAGTGCACATTCTTGGTCGTCAGCCATCCCCCAGCGCCGGGCAGGCTGGCTGCCTGACGCGAGGGCTCTGAGACTCAGTGTGTCTGGCGTCTGAGGCACAACTCCACGCCACAGGCCCCGAAACTGCTCACGTTGCAGCATGGTGCCACAGCGGAAGGCCAGGCCTGAGTGGCAGCCCCGACAGCCCCATTCAGAAAGAGGACGACAAGGACATGTCCTCTCCAAGCCGAACAAGGGCTAAGGATCTTCATGTCAAACTCTCCCCCCAGGTTCTGCACTAATAAAGGGGGTACGGACCCAGGAATGGAGATCCCCGCTGAGGTAAACATAGCTTAGAGCCCTCAGAAGCCTCCTCAAAGCCTAAAGCCAGAAAGGAAGGGTCTAGCTGAAGGCCGGAAGACACCATGCAGGCCTTAAGCCCTCTGGGTCATCACCTTCCTCTCTCCACCACCACAGGCCCTGACAGGAAATTGAGCAAAGCTCTTTCTAAACCTCTACCGTGGGACTTCCTAGCAGGGCTCTGAGGGCCAAGGCCTATGCTCCAAGGAATCAGCTTTCAATAAACAGAAACTCTGTTCTGCAGAGTACACTGGATCCTGTGCTGGCTTGGGATGGGAGGGAAAGCCAAGGCTGGCTGGGAAGCCCCAGCTGGCTTGGGAGCCTTGGAAAGCCAGAAGGTGACCCCTTCCAGCCATGGGCTCAGTGCAAAGACTTTGTGGCCTCTCCCCGCTATCCCTGTGCCCAAAGCCCAGAAGATTCTCTTTGCAAATGCCCTAGGCTCCATCCTCCATAAGGCTGGGAGGCTGAGGCTTGGTGGCACAATGAGGACTGCTGGGGCCACCTCGGGCCCTAATGGTATCCCTAAAGCACAGAGATTTTAGGCAAGATGTTTTTAGGGCAAAGTAATTGATCGCATACCCAGACTTCGGTTGTGCCTGGCCACGTGCGTGACTGTTCTGTGTTTGAGATGAGAGAGGACGCTGCTGCTAATCTCAGGGACCTACAGACCAACAGGAGAAGCCTAATCAAAGTAAGTCTAAATGCAGTGTAGTTGCCTGAATTGGATTAGGAACAGAAAAAGGACACTGCTACAAAAACCAATAAAATCCAAATAAAATCTTGAGTTTAGTTAATAGTCATGTATCAAAGTTGGTTTCTTACTCTTGATAAATGTACCACCATTATGTAAGATGTTAATGGGGAAAGCTGTTACAGATGAGGGGTAACAGAGTATAAAAGGGTGAGGAGTATATGGGAGCTCTCTACTGTCATTGCAACTTCCCTGTAAATCTAAAAATTTTCCAAAATAAAACGTTTATATAAAAAAGTAACCACTGATCATGGAATCACTGTGTCATTCAGGGGGCTGAGTACTTCCTCAGCATTATCTCATTTAATCCTCCCCAAACCTTATGGAGGCTGCAATTATGATCTCCATTTATAGCCAAGGAGACTGAAGCCAGAGCTGCGGACATCCCGCATCTAGTAGGCAGCTGGTGGTAGCTCAGCGGTCACCACCACTCAGAGGAGCAGAGTTTGTATAGGCAATCACCTGTACAATCCCATATATAGAAGGACTCTTGGATTAAGACACTACACGGAAACCCACGTCCAAGTAAAAGTGAGTGATTTGCCATAAGGCCTCTGAAACACTTGCCAGGACTTCTGAACTCTCTCCAAAGCCCACCTGAGAGTACTCTTCCAGTCTGTACAGTGTCAACAGTGAGAGCCACCATCCCTCCCTGCGGCATGCAACTCCTTCCAGCGGGAAATTAAATTCCTTCCTACTCCCTCCTCAAGAGCCTTGGAACATAGTCCTCAGAAGCTTACCAAGGGAAAATTCTTTCTTCCTTCTATTTATAAAAAAAATTTTTAAGACTCAAAACACTTCCTAAGTTTCTTTTTCACACAAACAGAAATTGTGCAGCTATTCCCAAGTCTCTGGTTAAGCATGAGGCCCTCCTTCCATCCTGCAGTCTTACCATGCCCATCACTGCACCTCACGGCCCTCACCCTCCTCAGCCCTCTTCAGCCCTGCACTCCAATGCCAAGAAGTACGGAGTCATGAGATGAAGGGGAAGGAGAAGTTCGAGCTCTCTCCCCAACTAGCCTGTTAGCTGACAGAGCAAGGAGCAGGTCCTAGTCTCTGGGTTTTCTCTTTTTAATATCTATGCTCTACTAAGTGCTAGAAATAGGAATTCTTAGCAGCTCCTGGTCTGAGGAGCTGCTGAACAAGAGACAAACCCATGGAGGATGTTTTTTATTTTATTTTATTTTATTTTTTAAAAGATTTTATTTATTTGTCAGAGAGAGAACGAGAGAGAGAGAGTACAAGCAGGGGGAGCGGCAGGCAGAGGGAGAAGCAGGCTCCTCACTGAGCAAGGAGCCCGATGCGGGACTCGATCCCAGGACCCTGGGATCACAACCTGAGCCGAAGGCAGATGCTTAATCAACCACACAGGCATCCCCAGAGGGTGTTTACATGTGGGGCTCAATGGTCTCTGCTCTGCTCTCAATTTCAATCATGAGCAAGGGAGACCAGGCCAGCCTGTCTTTCCCAAAAACACTTCTCTAAGAAGAGCTTTGATCACAGACAGACCTGGCAAAACTCAGGGAACTTGGGGGCAACCATGTCATGGCAACTCAGGGTGAACTGGAACTCAGCCTCTATGTCAGGTTTTGCTCCTAGTGGCTGAATCAACCTCATCAGGAAAAGTTCCCCATTTTGTTCTCGAGGTTTTAACCACTTCCTAGGGGTGACTCCAGTGAGCAGGGCCACAGCTGAGATGCTGATGGTCGTTTGGGGGTATTTCAGGCCCAGTGAATAATTATGTGAACAAAATAACACAAAGTAGTTGCCAACAGCTATTAGCCCTGTGAAAAATAACAATGGAAAACTCAGTTGACTGGCTATCAAAGGGCCCATATGGAAAGGAGGAAGTCCACTGTGGTTTAACATCTGTAAACTCAAAACACAATGCAAAAGAAGCAAACAACCAAAAGAAAAACTGTCCACAAGTCCTTACCCTCAGAATGATATCAAGGCTCCCGTACATGACTTAATTGGCCAAGAGCTGGTTTCATTCCAAACTGGTGTGCACCTGAGCAGTACAGAGACTTTGGCTGTTTCCGAATGGTGACAGAGCAGTAGACAGGAGCCTTATTCCCACTGCCCCCACATACAAGTTACTCCCCCTGCAGAGACTGCAATCTGGTGAGTGAGTACCTTCCCCTGTAGGTATTCCAGCCCTTTCCGTCAACCCTGATGGCCAGGGAAGGCCTGGGTGAAAGCAACCTCCCTGCCGGTGAAATCAGCAGTAGGTGATAGCCTCATCATCAACTCACACCTGCAGAAGTGGCCTCCCAGGAGTGAGGATGAGCAGGAAAACAGTCTTCATTTCATCCTCTAATCTCCTGGGAAATGTCCCATGTGTTGTGCAAAGGGCATGGCTTTCAAATCACACAGACCTGGGTCTGATTCAGAGTTCCATCATCCATTATTAGCTGGGTGATCGCTTCTCGGCTTTTTGGCAAAGATCAAGTGCATTATTAGCTGGGTGGCCTTGAGGAGGTGACCTCTCTGAGCTTTACTCTCCTCATCTGCCTTGCAGGGCAAAGTAAATACTAGGGATAATGAATAAAAAGCCTCCAGTATGGTGGCTTTTTCATGAATATTAGCAGGTGACACCGCCCCTAGGAAACTAGCCACCAGTATGCCCATCGTTCATCAGATATCAGCGTCAACCCCAAATCTGCACTCGGATCAGAGACAGCACTGCCCCTAATCCCCACAGCTCGCACTCTCTGCTTTGCAAAGTTGACTTAGAATCTTAGCTTCCTGTGTCATCTCCTACTACCTACTACTACGCCAGGCTCCTACCACCTCAGACTTCTCCTGAGCATGCCCTGCTTAGCTGGGACACTGTAATACCTTTATTAGGGCTGGTCCTCTGCTTGGGATATTTTCTCGCCATCTGCCCTTGTTGAAATTCCATATGTCTTCCAAAATCTGTGTCACGAGTGGTCTTCCCTGAAGAGCCTTCCTTAATCTCTGTTAGAACAACCACCTTGGCCTTCCACAGCACAGTCTTATGTGTACTATCAATTGCTTATCCTAAGGGCTAGATGAGAATATCTCTGTTCTCTGATATCAGTCCTCTGGCTCTGGTAGGATATGGGCTCTTCCATTTATTATGGGTGGCCTTCGTCAAATTATACTTGATGCGCAAAACCTCAGTTTCGTCATCTATAAAATGAGAGGATAGTCATGGTACCAAACACACAGAGCTCTTGGGAGCATTACACATATTTACACAGGTGAAGGTGCCTGGTGCATATTAGTCCAGAAATGTTGGTTGCTACTCTGAGAACCTGTGAAACTATGTGAGTAAATTGGGTCACCGGCTCACCAGCCTGGAAGCTCTCCAAGGCCAAGAACTAGATCACCTCCACAGAAAGAACATGGTTCCTGGCATGAGCAGCTGCTCTATAAATGTTGGCTGAATAGGATTTCCCTTGGGAGAGTTAGCCCTTTGAAAGCTGAGATCACGTCGATCCTGATCTCTCTGCATAGTGCTAAGTAGGGACAGAGGGCACGTTAGCCCTTCATCAGCACTGCAGGAGAATGAGGCCCATGGGAGACAGGTTGTAATGGGAGGTGCCCTTCTCTGCAGCAAAGTGCCCTTCCCCCACCTTGGCCCCATCAGGGCCCTGAAGGGTCTCTCTGGTCTCACCCTCTGCCTTCTTTAGGCAGAAAGAATCCATCCTTGTTCCAGTCCCACTCCTAGTTTGAAGGTTCTTCACATAGGAGCAGGTGAGTGACATTCTGAGGGGATCGCCATAGAAGGGGCTAGAAACTCAGCTTGGTCACCTCTTCGAGGCCCTCTGTATTTAGCCCCACATCGGGCAGGGCCACAAATGACCAAAGAACTGGGCTTCATTCTCATGGAGGCTGCAGCTGTCCTTGGCTTTTCCCCACCGCCCGTCAGGAAACAACACAGGAACATAATTGAGCAGCTGTGGCTGTAAAAAGAACCTGCTTCAGAACAATACGTTGTGTCCAGCAAGTATGTGTTATAGGCCAGTGACGGGACAGCTAATACATGATAGATGAGTCCACTCTGTGCACCCCCACACTGCTCTCTGTCCACTTCCTTGCCTGTGTGTCACGGGTTCAGGATTTGTGTGCCATTCCCTCTAGCTCCCATAGCCCCAGTCCCTCCTGTGGAGCTTGTATGTGATGCAGACTCTTAATGCCATTGCAAAGGTTCTAAGTGACGTGGATGCCATCTGAGCTCCCTGCTCTTTTCTCTCTACACTTGAGCAAGTGCCCATCAGATGCTATATCTGCATCATCAGGACCTGCCAATAGTTTTCATCCCATCCTCAGCCCTTCTTATGTCCAGATCCACTCCCTATGTATGTAGCCAGGTTTGGCCAAACCACGCTTGCACACGTGTTGTTTTGAAAGATTAGCACAGAATCCAAAACAGTATTTCTCTTGGGTTCCTCTTCTAAGCCAAAAGAGAAAGAAAAGTTTCCAAAAAAAGAACACATTATTAACCAATGAACGAGAGCCAAGAAAACAATGTAGCCAGCATATTTATTCCAAACAGCTTGTTTAGAATGCAAATTGCAAATATATTTAATTCCACCAGGCATTCTGGAGAACCATGCTGAAGACCTCTTAACAGCCAGCAGAGCCAAGAAAGTCACCCTAAGTGGTCTGGTCCTGCTCGCTGGTCAGGGACTGCCTAACACTAGTTACTCTTGGGTTCTCCTATAGCAGGAGAACTTGCTCCATGCCAAAGGGCCCACTCTGAGAGGCCTGCTACCTCTCACACCTCCCGCTTGAGAGCAACATTCCTTCATCCCATGCCTTTGCCTTGAGAATGACCCTCTGGCCAGAGTCAGCAGCACTATCAAGAAGTTTCCCTCTAAACAAAGGCAGCTTGCCCATGAGAATAAAAAATAAAAGCCACTGTGACAGCCTCTATTAATGGATGTCAAAACTAGCCCCCAAGTGTGTGAAAGTCCAAATCAATTTGATTTATGAAAACTAAGCAAATTTTCCAGTAGGTTTGGCACATCCACTGCAATGGAGAAAGGCCTTAATTATACTGCCTCTTGCTCATTAAATAGATAAGATCTTAGCAAAGACGAGCTATGTTTTGTCTTCACAAAAAAATGTAAATCCATCTGGCTCCGTATTTTATAGTCATCAATAGCCTGAGGCCATGTGAAATGCCCAAAGTTTTCATCTTCCCAGATCTGGGGGTGGAACAGAAGTGAGACATCAACACGAGAGCTCTGAGGCTGGCAGCGTGGAGATGATGATGTATTGGAGCATTCCTGTCTCTACAAAAACCCAGAGCCAAACACCACACATGGACTATATGAGATGCCAAGGCATAAAAAGCCAAAGGAAGAAATAGCCCTGCACTTTATCACAGAAATGCCTTCTCTTGGGCAATCAATGGAAAGAAGATTCATACTCTTAATGGTTCAGCTGACCCCTCTTTCAACCCAGAAAGGACCAATGCTCTCTGGGCACAAGCCTCTGAGTGTCCTAGGGCTTCTCAATGAGGTCATCCCAAATACCGACTAGAAAGTCAGTTGATACTAATGGAAAACTACTGTGTGGGCAACAGAGTTCCAACACCCCTGGGGAGCCTATCATTGTTCAGATGAAAGTGGCTTGGAGGAAATATTGATTTCTACTGACTCTCACCCAGCAGAAGCCCCATATGTTCCTCACCTCACAGTCGGGACTCAGAGCAGGAACAAGTGTGTGAAACAGGAAAGTTCCCTCACAAAGGACCCTCAGTCCTTGGACTACTTTTCTTCCCTCTTTATTTTTTTCTATCATTCATCCAAATGTCTTAAATATCTTATAAAATATTTCTAAATTTATATCTCCATGACGGGCCTCTTCCTTGAATCCTAGATTTTAAATTCAACTGCGAACTTGACATCTCTTAACAGGTCTCAAACCAAGCTTCTTATCAATTGATTGTATATATTGACCTTGTGCCCCATTATGTTGACAGAATCATTTCTTAACTCTTGTATTTTTTCCCCATAGGTTCTTTAGGGTTTTCTACATACAGATCGTGTTGTTGGTAAATAAAGATCATTCTATTTTTTTTTTTAATTTGTATGCCTCTTATTTTTCTTTCTTGCCTTATCTCACTGGCTAGAAGCTCCAATACAATGTTGAATAGAAGTGGTGAGAATGGACATCCCTGTCTTGTTCCTGATTTTAACAGAAAAGTATTCAGTCTTTAATGAGAGAATATGATGTTAACTATAGGTTTTTCGCAGATGCTATTTATCAGGTTGAGAAAGCTCCCTTCTATTCCTAGTTTTCTGAGAATTTTGATTAAAAATGGGGGCTGAAATTTTGTCAAATGTAGCTCTTGCTACATTTATTGAAATGATCATATGGTTTTTCTCCTTTGTTCTCTTAATATACTGAGTTACAATAATCAATTTCTAAATGTTAAATTAAGCTTATATTCCTGAAATAAATCACAATTGGTCATAATGTACAATGTTTTATATATATTTCTGGATTCAATTTCCTTATATTTTGTTAAGGTTTTTTTTCTGTTTGGCTATGTTCAGAAAAATACTAATCTTCAGTTTCTTCTTTCATGATATTACCATATTTTAGTATCAAAGCTATGTTGGCTTTATAAAACAAGTTGGGAGTGTTTCCTCCCCTATTTGCTGAAACAGTGTTACATCAGTATTACATCTTTGTTGAGTGTTCAATTGAATTCATCTGTGAAGCTATCTGGGCCTGCGGTTTTGGTAGTAGAAAGTTTTTTTATTATGAATTTAACTTCTTTAATGGATATAAAACCGCTCAGATTTTCTATTTCTTTCTTAGTCCATTTTAGTAAGTTGTGTTTTACAAGAAACCAGTACACTGCCATGACATAAAGTTGTTCATTATGTTCCCTTGTCATCTTTTCAATAAATGTAGGACTCATAGTGGGATCTCTTTCATTCCTGATAGTGGTAATTTGTGTCTTCTCTTTTTTTCTTATTCAATCTTTCCAGGAGTTTATCACATTTAAAAATCTTTTTACAGTGTCAACTTTGAGCTTTGTTAATTTTCTGTTATGTTACTGTTTTCTATTGCATTGATTTCTTGTTTTACCTTTTTTTAAAGATTTTATTTATTTGAGAGAGTGAGCGAGAGAGAGAGCGCAAGAGAAAGCGAGCACAAGCTGGGGGAGAGGCAGAGGAAGAGAGAAGCAGGCTCCCTGCTGAGCAGGGAGCCCAATGCAGGGCTTGATCCCAGGACCCTGAGTTCATGATCTGAGCCGAAGGCAGATGCTTAACTGACTGAATCACCCAGGTGCCCCACTTTTTTTACTTTTTTTATTTCTTTCCTTGTATTTACTTTGTGTTTAAATTGCTCATCTTTTTTCCAAGCTTCTTGAGGTAGAAATTTTAATCACTGATTTTAAACTTGTCTACTATAAACATTTAAAGGTATAATTTTTTCTCTAGTGCATTAACTGTATCCCAACAAATTTTAATATGTTGTTTTCATTATCATTTCATTTTAAATATTTCTAATTTCCAGAAAAAGAAAAATAGTTCTAATTTCCCAGGAGATTTCAATTTGGAACTTGGTCACAATCTTTTAGAACACACTTCAAAAAGTATTGTTTGGGGTTTCCTAGATATTTTACTACTACTGATTTCTACTTTGTTTTTTGGTCAGAGAACATACTTTATAATTTCAGTCCTTTGAATTTCAATATTTTAAAATTATTATATGTGTCTGCAAATGGTCTAACTTTGTCAACATTCCATGTGCACTTGAAAAGAATGTTAATTCTGGAACTATTGAGTGTAGTCCTTTGTGTCAATTAAGTTGGTTGACCATGTCCAAGTCTTCCATATTCCTACTGATTGTGGATTTGTCTATTTTTCCTTTTCGTTCTATCAGTTTTGCATCAAATATTTTAAAATCTGATTATAAGAAGCACATGCATTTTGGACTGTTATGTCTCCCTTGTGAATTAATACTTCTATGATTCTGAAACATCCCTATCATGCCTGATGATACTCCTTTACCATGAAGGCCATTTTGCCTAAAGTTGGTAGAGTCCGGCCAGCTTTCTTCTACTTGTTGTTTGCATGGTATCTTTTCCCATCCCTCACTTTCAATCTGTGCTTTTATATTTAAAATGCATCTCTTAGGGGTGCCTGGGTGGCTCAGTCAGTTAAGCTTCTGCCTTTGGCTCAGGTCATGATTTCAGGGTCCTGGGATCGAGCCTCTCGTCATCCTCAGCTGGGAGCCTGTTTTTCCTTCTCCTTCTGCCCCTCCCTCCACTTGTACATTCTCTCTCTCTCTCTCTCAAATAAACAAATTTTTTTTTAAAAAAATGCATCTCATACACAGCATGTAGTTTAGTCTTGCTTTGCTATCCCATCTGATCATCTCTGCCTTTTAGTCCACTCTCATTTAGTACAATTCTTCATATGCTTGGGTTTAAGTCTACCATTTTGCAACTTGTTTTCAATTTGTCCCATCTGTTTATCCTCATTGTTATATTGTGCCTCTGTTCCTCTGTTTCTGGCTTATTTTGAGTTAATCAAATATCTTTTTAGCTTTCAATTTTATTTCCTTAATTAGATTTTTAGCTATTTTGTTTTATATTTTAATGATTGCTGTAGAGATTACAACATGCACCTTATCTCTATGAGATGATAGATGTTAACTACGTCTATTGGTAGTCATTTACAATCATTTCAAATGTGTATTTATTTACAAAATATATACACATTTCAAATGTATATATATACAATATATGTAAATTGAATCATCATGCTATATACCTTAAATGTATACGGTGATGTCAATTATTTCTCAACAAAACTGGAAAAATGCATCTTCACTCATTACAGTCTACTTACAATTAATATTTTACCATATTACAAAAGATGTAAGAGCCCCATAAATATATCATTTTACTTCCCATCCTTTGGGCTACTTTTGTCATGTATTTTCCTTCAACATACATTATAAAACCCCACAATGAATGTTATAATTTTTTTCCTTTTAAATAGACAAATATAATTTAAACATTTTAAGAGAAAAAAGGAAAGAAAACCTTTTATACTTACCCAGGTATTAACCTTTTCTCTCAGCTTTTGTTCATCGGGAAGTTTCTTAATTCCACCCTCTTTTTTTAAGGATATTTTTGCTAGATACCAGATACAGAATTGTGGCTTGACACTCTTCCATTCTCTTCTGGATTCCATACTTTCTGATAATAAGTCAGCTGTTACTTATATTATTGTTCCTCTGTTAGGTACTGTGGGTTTTCCCTTAGGCTGAAGACTTTTTCTTTTTCATTTGTACTCAGCAGCTTGACTATGATGTGCCTAGGCACAGAGTTTCTAAAAGTGAATCCTCCTGGCACACCTGGGTGGTTCAGTCGGTTAAGTGTCTGCCTTTGGCTCAGGTCATGATCTCAGGTTCCTGGGATCGAGCCAAGCCCCATGTCAGGCTCCCTGCTCAGCAGGGAGTCTGCTTCTCCCGCTCCCTCTGCTCCTTCCCCCACTCATGCTCTCTCTCTCAAATAAATAAATAAATAAATAATCTTTAAAAAAAAAAAAAAAGTTAATCCTGCTTGGGGAATGCAGAACTTCTTGGATCTGAGGTTGATGCTTTCCAACAAATCTGGGAAATTTCTGGCCATTATTTCTTAAAGTATTTTTCTGCTCCATTCTCTCTCTCTCAGATCCTCATAGGCCTCCAACTACCTTTATATTAAACTGCTTACTATTATCCCATAGGTAAGCACATCTCTGTTCAGTTTGCACAGTCTTTTTTCTCTCTGTTCTTCAGATTGAATCATTTCTATTGATCTCTCTTCCAGTTCACTAACTCTTTCTTCTGGAGTCTCTAATCTAATATTAATCCAATTCAGGGAATTTTTCACTTTAGGTATATATTTCCACTTTAAAATTTCCACTTTGTTTTTATAGTTTCCATTTGTTACCTCATTACATCCACCTTTTCCTTTAAGTTCTTGGACATATTTATAGTAGCAATTTTAAGATCCTTGTTTGCTAATGAAAACATCTGGGTCATCTTGTGGTCTTTATTTTTTTCTTAACTAGCAGTCACGTTTTACTGCTTCTTAGTACATCCAGTAATTTTTTCTTATATTCCTGACACTGTCAATGGTGCCTTATAAAGTTCTGAATAATGTCATCTTTCTTTAAAGGGTATTGCTGTTGTTATGGAAGATAGTTAAATAATGTATCTTGATCCTATTGACTTTTGTTTTATTCTTTGTTGGGGCTGGTCCAGTTTTGCCTTTATGTTTGTGTTTTGTGTTTGTTTGTTTTTCCTTAATCTCAAGTTATGGTCCTCAATCTAGGGAGTGATCCTTATTCCTAAAATATGATCTTTCCAGAATAATAACTGAACGTTTGAAGAGCTCATTATGTTCACTCCATTTCTGCAGTTTTCTCCCCTCCAATAGCCTGCCCCACAGCATCTTCAAACTCTGATTTTTGCCTCATCAATCTACTTTAATTTGCTATGTTTTATTCAGGAAAAAAGAAAGCTGGTGATAGATGTCTGTGGCATATTAAACTTTCTGAATAACACAGAGAGCTAGAGAGCTAAGACTAGAAATTCTCATTGTTTGGCATCTACCTGACTATACCATAGCCCTTGGTACACAGAAGTATCTCTCTTCTGGTGCTCTTAGGATCATTATAAAGACAAAGTTGGTAGTTAACAGCCCGGGCCTTGCCAAATAACCTTTGTCTGAAGTAGCATATTAAATGGGCTATTCACACCTGTTGGTACCTAAACATTATTTTTGGTCCCCTATTTTCTGTATTCTATCTGGTTATCTGACCAGACAGCTTTGCTATGAGACTGGATGCTACTTAAGTTCCTTTGCCTCTCTGCCTACTTACTCATTTAAAAGTTGTAGTATCTTATTCTTTTTGCTAGAAGAGGGTAGATTGAAAAGAGAGGGCAGAAATTTGAAAGAAATTGAAGTCATTTATGTTTAAGATTGTGTCATCTATTTTGTTGTTGTCTTTTTTTTAAGGGGGGGGGGTAGTGGGAGAGAATCTTAATCAGGGGCTTGACCTCACAACCCTGAGATCATGATCTGAGCTGAAATCAAGAGTTGGACGCTTAACCAACTGAGCCACCCAGGCGCCCCTGTCTTGTTGTGTTTTTGTTTTCTGAACATAATACCATGTCATTGGCTCTCTTGACAAGATGCAGAAAAAGAATCCATATAGTACTCAGAATTGAAACAAAGTGCTTCATGATTTACAGTGTACATCACTGTATTTCATTAAATCTAAGACCATTTGATTATAAGACTTACTATTTTTGGTACCTCAATTAAACTATGACATGGTCCTTCATCAACAGCCTTGTGAGACACAAGAAATCAGATGTACCATTATGGTTTTAAAATTTCTTTCATCCTATTCCTGGGGATTTGGTATTTATCATGCCTTTAGTAGCATGGCTCATCAAGTGATATACAATCCATTGTATACAATCCAGTAACAAAATGAGCACCTTCATTTATTTGTAACTAACTTTCTTTATAGCTTTGGTAAAGCCTTGTTACTCAGTGTATGGTCTGGACTTGTACTAATAACATCACCTGGATGCTAGTTACAAAACAAAACCCTCGAACTCCACCCCAGATCAACTAAATAATCTTAACAAGATTCTCACATGATTTGTTTGCACATTAAAAGTTTAAGAAGTATTTTCATAAAGTACTTGGTTGTTGTTCTGCAAGAAATATGGACTTTTGGTCATTTCTCCAATGACCGATATATGCTTCATTTATAGCAATTTTACATACCTCTGCTCTTTTGTGTTTGTAGTTTCAATAACAAAGCGTAATGTAATCTTTTTAAAAAACATTCTAAATGTCAATGAAACTTAACATATGCAGCACCAAAATGTATATAACTTCCTAACTCACTGAAGTGAAATATGAACAGCTAAGACCAAGTTTTCACATGTATAGATGATGACATGTCATGACTGCTCCCTGGCTGACAGGAACTGCACCATGCCATGAATTACAGAGATGTTAAAATATGAAAAACAGAGAAAATGTGCATCTTAAAATGGATGAAATGGAGCACGTGATGAAAAATGTATTCATTCTTTATGTAGATTTAGGCTTTTCTAGAACTAGAAATCAAGGTCCTTTGTTACAACAACAAATAAAACGAAATATCCTTTGCGGTCCCTGTCATTGTGGCCTAAACTGTTCCGTAGAGAGCCGCAAATGGCTTCTTTAAAATTGACAGGAGTTTGAGGATGCTGCTTTAACCAAGAACAGGGAGTTGAGACTTCTAATCCACTTGATAACCACCATTTCTATTGCTTATGAAAGGAATTCTCTTTGCTTTGCTGCATACCAGACTTTTCAGCACTCACATTTCTCTCCTGATGGAGAAACATGTGATAAAAAAACACTTCTGCCAAAAGAGACTCCTCCTGGATTAAATAAAATTGCTGTACTCCTTACCCTGACCTTTAGCGTGAAAAAACTAATGAGTTAGGGACCATGAGTAGAAGAACTCCTCAACAATTTTTCACCCAACTGTCCCTAAATGGCTGTAGAGGCCTGAGCTCCTTATGTTGGTAACATGCTGCTCTTCTTTGGGTCCCTGTGTGCTTGGTAAGTTTTCCTTTTCAAGAAGTGGCAGGAGAGGGCAATTGGGGTGGGGGGAGGGGGAGAGAGGGAGGGAGGTGGAGAGTGAGAGCAAGAGAGAGAATATGAATTCATCTGGAAGTCCTGGGAATCCTGCAGCATCCACTTTACATAGCTTTCTTTGCTGGTTCAACTCCAACAGGAGGGTATGGTTTCATATGGGCAGTACTAAGCCAAACATTTGGGTTGTATTGGTTATTTTGCCAGTTCATAACCAGCATGTGATAGAAAGTTTACTTGTTGGTTATTTGGGTTGGCCACATTGACGATGAATTACAAATTCTGAAGGAAGGTCAGAGATGGGATCGGTTCAACTCACCCTGTATCAACTCCAAATCCACATAGCTATTAAACAATGCCAGTCAACGCAGGTGCCATGAGTAACTGTGTTTGTTAAAAGGAGCTGGCTTTTAAAGGTCATCTTTTCTATTTTTCACTCCCAGTCCTAATGGATGTTCACTCTGCCTCACTCTCTTTCTCTCTACACTGAGGCAGTACAGAACTTGGAAAATTCTTCCTCAGTCCCATGGGAAGCAGACCACACTTCAACAGAGATGTACAACAAAGTCTGGCATGATGAGTAACAGCCCACATGTTTCCCCATGTGTGAATATGGTATTGCTCAACCTCAGGGGTAATGGAAGTTGAAAATTGGCACCAGAGACCAACATCTAAAAACTTTGGCTACTGTGCATGCAGTTGCTACAGAGGATGTTTCTAATACAAGAACTAAGCGCTCATTGCATTCTACATGCTGAGCTATTGATCAGATTAACAATGGTGCTGTTAAATATCCTGTCATTGAACCATGGGCAGATTCCTACAGACATGTGTGTGACAAGAAGCTGCCCAGAGCTTCCTGTGGAAAGTGCTCTCTGCCCTAAGAAGTCAGCCACGCTAACTGGTCCCTTTCCATAGCATGGACACCAGAAACAGCAAACCACAAGCACTATAGCAATTTACAGATGACTGCCACTGAGACTTAAAATTTCATGTCATCTTCTTTGACCATTGAGTCAAAAGTGACCTTTTCATAATGGGAAAGCCAAGAGCACATTCCTACCCTCATCAAAGAACAAAGCACTTGAGAGTACTGACTGACTTGTTTCTCTCCCTCACTGAACACTAAGCCCCTCAAGAGGAGACTGTGTCTCATTCATTACTTCCCCACAGTGCCCGGCACAAGGTTTGGCACCAAGTAGATTCTCTATTGTGTTTGTTGAATAAAATCAATTAGAAACATAATGTGCTAGATATGAAGTAACCTGTAAGGGGACAATCAGGGGGTCAGCAGAAGGTTATTATCCAAGACCAGTGAGTAATAATTACTCTTTTTACTAGAACCATTCACCTCTAGTCCTAAAATCCAGGCTGCTTCTTAAGTATCTATAGAAATGGGAACCAGGAATGAGAGTTGGGGGAGGGGCGTGAAGTACTGGTTAATATAAAAGAATGACAGATTTGGGTTAGACATAATTTTCTAATGTTTGCTTAGGAATGGACTTGTTTTGGCCTCATAAGAGGATGAAATCTGAAAGGCCCAAGACAGAAGGAAGGATGAATGGAATGAGCAACATCAAGAGGTAATAAATTTCCTGTCACTAGAGGTATTTCATTAAAGGCAATGGTGTGCAGGGTCTGGCTTGTACTTCCTTGAGACAGCTGGCTATAAATATCTTCCCAGCCCTGTGTTCAGAGATGTCATATTGGGTAGCTTGAAATCAGCCATGGTGGGAGTATTTACACCATGGAAACTGGCTAACTACAAACCAAGACTTTTGAATTTTCCCCAGAGAGCCAGTTGTTGAACATCTACCAGCACATCACTGATTAAAGGTTCAATGCCTGATATTGAGGACATTTATACATGAGATCCTACTCTGAAACACAGTTGGCAAGGTAACATTTTAGCCCTCCACCAGCACCAAGTTATTTGATGCATCCCTTGCCCTATCTGGAGACACCTCATGCCTGGGATGGTTGTCATTGTTGTTGGCCCCACCACCAAGGTTCCCAGGCCTGGTCACCTCGCCCGTTTAAACTTGTATGGACTTAGCTAGAGATCTGGCTCCCCAACACCAATACCACCAGACCCTGGCTCAAAATACACAGATTCAGCACCTGACAAGCAGTCCTGCTCAGAGTCCTGAGTTGGCATACTGCTGGGGATAATTTCCTGCTCTGTGGCATGAGAGTTTTCCCCAAGCTCCACTGTAGACATGGAATAGCCCTGGACTCCACGTGCTCATGAACAAGCAGAGGCTGGAGGGCAGGGCCACTAGCATTTTCTTGCAGACAGTGTGTGCTTTCCGAGATCTGCCCCAGGGATCCCGTCCCCATGAGGTCAAGAGTCATGTGGGGCCACTGGGAGGGTGTGTGTCCTGGAGTCACAGGAGACACAGATGAAGGTAATTAGCAGTTGTCACAAAACAAAGCTGCAACAATGGCAGCACTCGGTGCATGGGGACACTTGGCTTCCTCCCATGAATAAGGAATTCATCTGGCTTCAGCTCTCTTGGTCCTCAAAGCTGCAACAGACCTAGAGAAATCCCCCATGCCTATGTGGCTACTTGCTCTCTCCTTTCCATGACACAGCCCAGGCCTGACAGGCAGTCGGTACTTAAAAAATATTTTCTGAATAAGCAAACTAGCAACCATTCTCTGCCTTAGGCCTCTCAGACTTCATCTCTCTCTGAGAACCGGAACAAGTCCATCTCCTCCAGAAGGCCTTCCCAGACCCTGGTATTAGAGCATGCCACCAACCCAGGTCTGAACCCCAAATCACTCCTTTCCCTTCTCAAAAACTCCCCCAGTGGAAGTCAGTCTTTGAAGACCCCTACTTGGACTTGTCTTGGCTTCTGTGGGTCTTGTTTCTTCAAGGAGACCATGAGCTCCGTGAGGGCAGGACCCAAGCTTCCTCTTTCTCTAGTGTCCTTCTATGGTGTCTAGCTCAACGTCAGGGGTCTCAAGGTCCCATGATTATTGGTCATTAGCTAGGATCTCCAATCACTGGATCATAGATCAGATCTAGAAGATATTTTATCCCTCCCTTTTTATTGCTTCTCTTGGTCTCTTCTCTGGGTTGCAGAATGGACTCCATGCTAGCAATGTCTCCCCAGAGGGTGACAGAAATGGCAGCCACTTCCCTAATGAGGAGGCAGCAGAGCCCACAGGCTAAAAGCACACTCAGCACTCCCTCATGACCCAGGTGACATGGAGTTGGCCCTGACTTCCTACCTTGCTCTTGGAGAGAAAATTGGACTGACTAAAAGACAGTTATGAGCAAAGTACCCCCACAGAACAGAAACGAAAATAGCATGAAGCACTTGGCCTTCCCCAATTCTAACTTAGTCTTCTCAGAAAAGAACTCAAACTTGGGGAGAAATGGGTTTACTTTCCCTGAAAGAATTCAGAAGTCATATGGGGAATATGTCAGCCATTTGCCAACTTCAGATTTAAATTAAGTTTAAATTTTTTTAGAGCTCATAATGTTTATGCAGATTCTAAAACTGAGCAAGATATTTGCTACTTCATTGTACAAAAATCTAAATCCAGGAGAATCCATTTCTGTTGCTGATTCCAAACTTAGTACCACGAGAGCAGATTTGTTTTGTTCAAATAAATACTATGATTGAATCATCCTCACATCTACCTGTCTTAGTTGGCTTGGGCTGCCATAACAAAACACCAAAGACTGGGTGGCTTAAGCAACAGAAATTTATTTTCTCACAGTTCTGGAGGCTAGAAGTCAGAGATCAGGGTGCCAGCATGGTCGGGTTCTGGTGAGAGCCCCCTTCCCGGCTTGCAGATGGCCACCTTCTTGCTGTGTCCTCACGTGGCCTTTCCTCAGTGTGTGTGCATAGAGGGATCTCTCTTTCTCCCTCCTTCTCTTCTTTTAAGGCCACCAATCCTAACAGATTAGGACTCCTCCCCTATGACCTGATTTAACCTTAACTACCTCTGCCTAAAAGCCCTATCTCCAACTATAGTCACATTGGGGGATTATGAATTTGAGGGGTGCACAATTCAGTCCATAGCAATGTCTGTGACAAGTTTTGCCATGTCTCCAAGTTCTTCCAGACCACTTATCTTTCTCATGGTAGGCATGTCTAGGATTAATACAACCCACTGTCTTACAAGAAATCTAAACAACAAAAACGCATGAAAAGAAAAAACATAACTTCATCTAGTCTGTCGTGTTTCCATTACTCGGATCGGCTCCCCCATCCCCTTGCAATCACCATTAAACCGCAGAGATAATTACCTATCTGAGGCGGCAGTCCTCCCACATAACCTGAAGCCATTGCCATTTGTCACAGCAGATCATTTCCAGAACTCTGACAGCCAGCCCTGGAAGCAGGAAGAATGCTCATTTTCCTCACTCTGCCAGAGCTTCAGAAAGAACTCGGCTCAAAATAGATGCTATTGAAGCAGGAGACACATGAGGAGGTACACAGCCTATCAGTACCTCAACGCGGGCCTCTCCTTGCCCTCCATTCTATTGACCGCATGAGAGCCACTGCTGGAAGCTTTGTAATCCAAAACCATCAAGTATTCATGGGGCTGGCAACCACAAATAGAAAATGAATTGAATCGCTCTCTTTCAAATTAGGATAATGACATTGTCTGGGAAATGATGATAAAAAAAATAGTTCAAAATATTGGTTTGAATTTCCTTCTCGCTATTCCTTCTGCTCAGGCTCTTCTCTCTGTTTTTTCACAAGGTTTCCCTCCCAGTGGCTTGGAGACCCATGTGTTCAGTAACACGTTCCCAAGAATGAGGGGCCAAAGTCAACCTTCTTGCTGTGTCCTCGCTATTTCCAGGGCTGGAACTAGACTTTTCCTCCTTTAGTACCTCACAATCCATCCTGATGGACTTTAAGGTTTATCTCCTGGATATGTGCAAACATGCCTCTCCTCTACACTCCCTCCATCCCTGCTTGAGTCCAAGCCACCATGTCTTCTCTCACCTGGGCACACACCTGCCTCTCACGAAGTCTCAGTTCCCCTGGGTTCTCCCCTGTCATCCATCCACCACACGGAAACCTGAGCCATCCTTCTATGGCACTAAGCTTCCTTGCCACTTTCCTGCATGAAACCTTCTAGTGGCCCCCCATAGCCCTCAGGACAAAGCCTACACATTGCGGTATGGCATGCAAGGCCTTCTGTGACCTGGTCCCCTTGATAACTCATGATGTCCCCATGGGCCAGGCCTCCAGCCACAAGAGATGTCACACTCAGGTTAGTCTTTCATCTTAACCCTCGAGGGACAAGAACCACACAGGTAGACGGGATCTTAAGAAACACAACGTGTAGGGCGCCTGGGTGGCTCAGTCGTTAAGTGTCTGCCTTCGGCTCAGGTCATGATCCCAGCGTCCTGGGATCGAGCCCTCCATCGGGCTCCCTGCTCAGCAGGAGGCCTGCTTCTCCCTCTCCCTCTCCCCCTACTTGTGTTCCCTCTCTCACTGTCTCTCTCTAATAAATAAATAAAAATCTTTAAAAAAACAAAAAAGAAAAGAAAAGAAACACAATGTGTAGGCCCTTGTTTCTAGGCAGAAGGCATCTAAGTCACGCAGGGAGAAGGTTGGTATGGTCTCAAAGACCTCTCCCTTCCCTGGGTCTGACTTCAAAGGAATTCCTCTGCCAAACAGTGGTTCAGATAAAGAGCAAAAATACCCTATGAGAAGTAAGGCCCATTTAAAATCGACCCTAATGATTGGATTGAGAAGCTCTTTAAATCATATGGCTGTTCTTCATATGGGCAATAAAGCACAAAGCAACCTCACAGGATGTTTTGAATGACTCATCTTCCACACAGACTCTCCTCTCCAGAGTGGACCCGTATCATTCATTTGCAATTACAGCTGTCATTTTGTACAACATGAGAATGACTTTGATGGCTGTGCTGATCTGGGGAGAGGTGAGGAGACAAGTCGAGGAGGAAAGATTAGCTCTGGAAAATCAGGCATTTGCTGGGTCACCCTGGAGTTTTTGCCTTTGAATCTGGTCTCCTGGAGCATTAAGTCGACCTGAAATCTTTCTAAAATGAGAACCATTCAAGTGTCAAACAGATGGGACCCACGTAGAGATGAAAGGCTGCAAGCATCTCAAAGGCACAAGGCATGGCTCCATCTCCATACCTTGGCCACCAAAGTCACAGCATAACCTGAGCCCACTTCTCAGGAAATTCGTCAGCCCACGAAAGGAAACCCCACCACAAGGAAGCTGAGACTCTTCAGTCTATTTTCCTCCCTCATTTTCTATTCTCCACTCTCCTAACCAAACCATGCCCCAAATTCCACCTGGAGAACCCTACACTCTGCATGGCAGGCCTCCAATCATCAATCATCCTGCCACAAAACCGTCCATTTCTCCAGATGAAAGATGCACATGCTTCTAACTAGAGGCTTCATGCTGAACTCCAGGGCCAGTGAGGAAGGGAAGGGTTCCGGATCCACCCACAGGCCCTGTCTTCTATCCTGGCCATCTTCTGGGGATACACAGCAGCAGGCAGAGATGGTACTGCCCCCTTTGGGCCAGGCTTAGCTCCCAACATTGTTGCGTGAGAATGGCACTCAGCCATTCCCTTCTACTCTCAGCCCCAGAAGGGAGAGACATGTTTAATGTCTAAAACTCCATCAATTGGCTCCAGCCTGAGGCCCGTGACCTAGGATACTCAAGTTAAGGCTCTGCCCTATCTTCACCAGAGCCTTGGTCTCATCATCCCCACAACGAGGAACATGGCAGCAACAATATTCTCCAAGCTTTCCTATGGGGCCAGGTGTTCGGTTCTCAGGGCTGTGGAAGAGATTTTCATTAGAAAGAGCCACAGAAGAAACCTTCCCAGGAGACCTCATGGGACTACAGCAGAGATGGGAGGAAGTCATATGCCTCTGTGTCTGAGAGAGCTGGCTGAACACAAGAGCACTGCCCGGTCCAGACTGGCTCCTCATTGGCAGGAAGATCATTGCAGAAAGGTGACTGGCCTGCCTGCCCCAAACTCTCAGCAACCTGCCATATTCTACCCAAGTCATTCATTTCCTGGCATAAGCATTGATGTGGGAAACAAAGGCGGAAGAGAAATTATTAAATTCCCTTACTACCTATAGCCCACTGACAAGTCCTTGAAACAGGCAGTGTGACATTCCTCTAGGGACTCAACTGCCTCGATGTTAATACTTTGCTAAGGGCAAAAGATAATCCTAGCCCGATCCCCTCCCCACCAAGGATCCTGTGAGTCTACTTTAACATAAAAATTCCTTTAGAAATTTCCTTTATCTCTAAACCCCCCCAAGATACGTGTTGACAATTGCCCCCCCCCAAGCATATGGCCCACTGATATACATCTGAAGGGTCTCATGACTAAGGTTTTATTAGACGGTAATAAATGACATTTTCCCAACAATAGCTAGCCCCCTCAAGGTCCTGGAAACCTTGCTTCCAAATTCCTTAGAGACTTAGGCTGTCCCTAACCTCCTCCCAACTTGAAAGTATATAATGGGCCACTCCTCATGAACCTAGTGCGGCTCTTTCTGCCCATGGGTCCTGTCCAAGTGCTTTAATAAAACCACCCTTTTGCACCAAAGACATCTCAAGAATTCTTTCTTGGCCGTCAGCTTCGAACCCTAACATTCTTTCCTACAAACATGATCCTTTCCAAGTCCTGGGTAAGAATAACTCACCCCCCCACCCCCCGTGGAGAGGATCACCCACTGGGTTCCCCGCAGGGTCATGGAGATGAAATGATCAGTCCTGGAATCTCTGGGTCTGCTGCAGTCACTGCTGGTGCCTTGCTCCTACCCCCGCCCCCCCATTAGCATGTCAACTGCATGGCTTCCAACGACAAGGTCTGGAGAAAGTCTTTGTCCTAGGGCTTTCTCCGGCCAGTGGAACCTGCTCAGCCCATGCACAGAGCAAGCCTAAGTACTAGGGAGTCAACACCCCTCACCACTGGCAGCAGCCCTCAACCCCTGATGGATGGGACTTATAGGATCAGTACCCCAGCCCTCTCACCCCTTGGTTGTGGTAACTCTGAGCACATTCTGCACTGTATCCCAGAGCTCCTGAGTCTGATGCACCTTCAGTCACTCACAGAGTAACCCACTGGACCCTCTATTGGCTTCTTTCCCTTCTCGATCTTACTTCCTCACTCCCCACCCTGCACCGTCCAGTGTCCCTTGGGATTAGAAGCCAGATCGATGTGACTCCAAAACCCCAGATCTTTCCATAGCACCAAGCTGACAATCACCCCCAGCCCTCTGTTCACAGCTGTCCCCCAGGGACAGATAGTGGAGAGGGGCACTTGCAGAGTCCTTGTCTTCAGAGACCACATTGGCCTCTGAGTCAATAGCTTATCCACAGGTGCTGCATTCCTGGCATTCCATGCCTGTTTTATGCAGTCGGATTCCAACCCAGGTGTTTGGCTGTATATCCAAAGGCCAGGAAGTTTTTTTTTTCCTTTAAACTGGGCTGCTTTAAAGAGGCTATACCACGAGGGATTCTGGCATTGGATGCCCCTTTAGGTTCACTCCAATGCTGAGTATCTGTGCAACAGTCTACAAGGCAGAACTGGAAACAGAATGAAATATCCCCCTCCCCTTAGAAAGTCACAGTTTAACGGCTGTTATAATTGTTGGGGACTTTATGAAAAGAGACCACAGCCTAATTTTGGAAATTAACCTAGCACCAGCTGCAGCTTCCTGGCCCCAGCCTGCAGACATATATCCTTGTCTTCACACATATGCTCATCTGGACATGGGGTGGCCTCAGGGGGCTGAGGCATGCAAGATGAAATCCCACAAATCTCCATTATTAAATCCATGATATATTTCAAACCCTACCCTCTATCTCAGTAATGACACCTCTGTCATCCCTCCAAAGTAGGAGAGAGGGAGGGAAGGTGGGAGTGAAAGAGGGAGAGAGGTTCCGTTTTTCTCTGTCCACAAGCACCAGCCTCTTTGCCAGAACCCTGGGAACAGTGAGATAGGTCTCATGCAATACCCCCAGCCCACAGAAGGGACTGTCAACCACCAACTGATTTAAATCTGCCCAATCTCACCTCCCTTTGGTCCCAGTAACCTCAGGTTGTCTTAAGCTAGTCCAGACCCATTGGTATGCTCTTCCCAGGCTACCCCTGGGGCCCAAACCTCATTTTTACTCCTCTTCCACTCTCCTCCCCTCCGACAACTTACCTCGGTCTCTCTCTCCAAGCAGATATATGGAAAACAAACTAAATACTAAATGGGCTTCTCCATCAGAGGATAACCCAGCCCTAAAGAGGCACCTTTGGAAATTCTACACTTGCCTCAAACATGTTAGGGATTGTCCCCAAGTTCCTCTGGGTGTGTATCAACCCCTCTGTGGCTGTAGTACCTCCATGGAAAGGGCTTAGGGGTCTTCACTAAGGCATAGATCCTCTGTTGAGAGCTTTGCAGTTATTCAGAGGAATTAGAAGCCTTAGACTCCACCTTTAACCTCTGGATGTCTCCCTATAATCATCTCCGCACAACCTACCCTTCCTTCAAAACCCAGCCAAATGCCACCTCCTCTTGAAAGCCCTCCCTGATTCCCTGTGCCAAAGGAGGCCTCTCATGCTACAGACTTCCCTGTACTTCCTTCCTTGGGTGGTGCTCCATGTTACCCTCACTTGAGTGCAAGCTCCCACATGCTCAGTGTGCAGCAGGCTCCTGGGAGGTAGGCCTGCCCCTTCATTTCAGGCCCCAGCTCCCACCCCCATCAGCATAGAGTCTTCTTGCTGCAAAAAGGTGCTCAGTAAATGTTGGAGGAAGATGATGGGCAAACAAATAACTGTTTAGGTCTCTCCATGACAAGAGTGGCAAAAAGAAAGCACAGGGCAGATGACATTTCCCTGCCCCACATGACATCACTTCTTTTGATGACGACTCCTCATCAAAATGGAGATGGCAGGAGAAAGGAAGAGTAAGTAATGAGGAAGAGGGACAGAGAGCCCTTGATCATCCAGGGCCCAGTTAAAAAACAGGAAGTACTTTCACAGAAGGGTTTTAGTACAAGAAACAAGTTACAAAGTAGCCAAGGACAGGGAACAATGAGGCAACCTAGACATCACCATCCATAGCTAGACTCCACTGGAAGGCCACCAGTCAGATCTGGGAGCACAGAGGGCCACGCTGGCTGTAGCAAATGCAACCATAGAGAAGATGTGGCCACTGCCCTAGGCACTGCCCTAAACAGAGAGGGAGAGACATACCCTGCCTTCTGCCTGTTTCTTGCCCTCCAGTTTCCCACTGGTGCCTCCCATTGACCAAATAGGGCCTGAAGCCAGAAGGTAAGGGAGCCTGAGAAATGCCACCTGAGCCCTTGACTGCTCCTGTGATGCCAGTTGGAGCAGGGGGTGAAATGGATCTGAGAGCAACAGTCCAAGAGCTCTTCTTTTGCTTCTTCTGTAACAAGCATCTGTTCCTCCTCTGCCATGGTCCTGAGTTCTCCTTTCTGTCTATATCCCTCCCACCACCAACCTCTCCCCTGCCATGCCAAACCAGGCCATGAGCGTGGGCTGCTTCTGTGAGTCTGTTCCAAGAGGACAACCAGCCAGGCCAGTGAGGGAGGCTGGCTGGACCTTGGATGATCAGTCCCTGATCAAGGAAGCCAGGCAGGCAGGTTTGTCCTGGCCAGTCAGGATTGGGAGCAGTCGGGCAAAGGGAATCACCCAAGCTTGGTGACAGGCCCAGGGGAACTTAGAACTGCCCAGCTCCCTCACCCCACTCGCAAAGAGCCCTCCCCCCCAACCCAATGGGTCCATAAAGTCAACTTTTTTAAGACCATATGGTTGACCTGGCCTCTTGGGGCTTCAGGATGCCTCTAAGACATGGATTTGGCTACCACCCTCTAATTCATTCTGATGAGAGCCACCAGAGGTTTGATCCACAAGAGGGAGGAATTAGGAAGGCTGCTCTGCAGAATCTCGAAGCCAGTGACCAGTAATGCCGAGAACAACCAACTCTGACATTTAAGCAGAGCTCACGCGCCCATGAATGTTTACAGGAAAATATGGAAAAAATCCCACTTTGCAGAGAAACAGCTGGGTATTTAAAAGCTTTGTTTATACTCAAGCATCTGCCTCAGGAATCTGACATGTTAAATAAACTCATTACCACCCACCTTGTCCAAACTTTCATCAGAGAAATGGAAAAGGACCGACGAGGGCAGGTAGACCCTGGCTCCCGAAGTTCAGCCTCACAATTCCAAGTGGTCTTATCCCCACTCCATCCCAACCTTGAGGTTTTCTGCATCAAGGTTTAGCCTTGGTTTTAGGGTCTGCCATTGACGTTGAGAGACCCTGAGGCTATTTCTAAGCCCAGAAGAGATGGGGCAGTTAGAAACTTGAAGGCCAGGGGTGGCAGCTCAGCTCATACAGACAAAGTCATTGTTGGGGCCTGGGAAGATCCACCCTCTCAGTGGCCAGGGTAAGTGTTACTGAACCAGACACATGTCCAGAGTTTGCCAGCCCCTGTCCCTCACCGGGAAGTAAAGGCTGACCCACGAGACTTGGACGGTCCCCTGCCAGGCAATTGTCACAGCCAACTCGGACAAGACGGGGAGTCTGCGGAGGTTAATCTCCCATATTCTTGCCTTCCCCTCAATGGCCTTCTTCCCCCATTCCACCTGGGGGCACCCCAAAAGGCCTTTACATGCCGGTCTGCCATCAGGCATCTTAGGATCAGATGCACACTGACAGGGAACTGAACCCTGAGCTCTAGAGCAGAACTCCCCAGTTGAGATGGAAGGGATGGGTGGTACAGGTTAGGGCCCCCATTCTGCCTGGAGGCCTCATCATGTCCCACCAAGTCTTAGGGTGAGCAGCCCCAAGCTGGGTAAGAAGGACCCTGAGCAACCAGAACCCATGTAATGCCCTAGACAAGTTTACCTCTCAGGAGGGAATCGTAGTCTCCTGGGTCCAGTCCACACCTCATCTCCTGCTGTCCCTACCACACTCCCCTCATCTGGCTCTTGTGGCTCCTCGATCTTCATGACACACAGCCTGGGGCTTCTTAGGCTGGCAGTCCCTGTGCCTTTGCCCGAGACTCTCCTCCTCCCATAAGCCTCTTCCCCACCTTCCCTTCAAGGACCAGGTCAACCACCACTTCTGGTCTCACCCTCACCTCCCCAGGCTCCTCACCACCCAATGGACAGGGAACTCAATGGGGACAGGGCTCAGGAACGTGTCAACAGCCCTCCACCAGGCACACTAGATTCCACAACTCAGTTCACAGAAAGAGAAGCCATGTCACTTAATCATATCAGCCATGCTTCCCCACCTGATTTGGATGGACAATTCTGTTCCACATATCTGACCTATTGGCCGCAGACATAAAAGGAACAGAAATCTCCTCTATTATCTGATCCAGCCAAGAAAATGCTAAGCCAACCATAGCGGCCAAAAATGCATTCTGTGTTTTCCACGTATCTACAGACTCAAACAAGCTTCCAACAAGCACCAAGTTGGTAACTTCTGATAAAGCCTCCCCTAGGTTTGGACAAATTTAAAGGATCCCCTGCCTTGCCACTATTCATTTAAGATAACCCATAAAAATGGATGAATCAGAAGGGCTTACTCACGTGACAAAAGACAACATGGAATTCCAGTTCCCCTGGGCTAGCACTTCTTAAATGCTCATCCCCACCATGGTCATAATTTTTGCCATCATCCACTTACCATCTGTGTTATTAATTTTATATTTTTCTTCATATTAACATTAAAATGACTCTCTTTTATTCAAATTGAGCTTTTCTCATTCAGTGCAGTTTATTTTTCCTAATATCCACTAAGCCAAACACAAAACGACTAACACTTTCAAAAGTCTGTGCACAACAGAAAACTTTTTTGTCTCCCACTCAGGTGGAGCATGGCCACCTCAGGGGGTGGCCCCTGTTGGCTGTGCCTGCCTTTTGATGCTGCGGACCAAAACGTCAACACTTCTGCTCCACTTGATCAGGGACCTGGCACAGTGGTTACAGGGCCTGGCTCCCGGGCTGTCAGGCTGACTCACTGACCCTGCCCAGCAGCTCCCCAGGGCCCAGTTAAGGAGGTTACTGTGAGCAAAGTTTGCAAACACTGGAAAGCGGAAGGCAGAGGGTAAAGCCAGGCTTTGTGCTCATTTCGGGGAATAACCACACCCGCTCAGGCTCCCACCCACTTGCTCTCCATCCTCTGAACAGCTCAGGCAGATACGGAGAACCAGCAGGAAGCCTGCTCTCACAAAGACCCACGAGCTGCAGGCCTTGCTGATGAGACAGACGAGCCCTGCCATCTCCTCACTCAGTGCCCAGGGGCAGAGGCCATAGCAACAGTAATAATAATGACAACCTGCAGCCCCTGAAGTCTTGCTGCACAGATGCCAGGTGTATTATATCAGTACCTGGCACCATACCTCACATGCTGCCTAGCTGGGGGAAGACAGAAAGGCCGGAATCATAACTGTGATTTATGGAGCACCTCCCTCTGTGTCGGGCTGAGATAAATGCTTTGCATACATTTGCTTACTTAAGGCTCACACAGCCCCTCAAAGTACTTACTACCGATGGGGAACTTTATTTATAAAGGGGGGGGCCTGAGGCTGACCACTGAAGTGAAGGGACATGGTCACACCCAAGGTCATGCAGCTTCTTTGAGTTCCCACAGCAGGAGTAGTCTGCAGGATGGGGGTTACTCAGAGGGGCTTCAGCCTCTCTGAGAAGCTGTGGCACCCTGCAGGGCCCCACACACTCTGCCCCCAGCCCGACTGTCCACCCTCATGCTGCACTGCCCCTCCAAAACAATCAGATTCTGATGTATCCATTCTCCTTCCTTGATTCATTCTATTAAATCCAAGACCACCGTCTTCTCATTACTACCTTTTTAAAATATAACTCACTTTCAAAATCTCTCAGCCGGTCTCATCTGTTTGATTATGTTTCAACTAATATTTTTCTAACATTTACAAACGGGTGCATTGCACAAAACTGGAAAATCTGAAAAGTATAAAGAACATAAAAATTGCTCAAATCCAACCACCCAGATGTAAGCACCAGTAAAATGCTGGTATATTTTCTTTCCTTCTTTCCATCTTTTATCTAGGTCTGTGATTATTTTTAATTAAAAAAAAAGAATCATGCTCTATATAGCTTGTATCCTGATGTCTTCACTTAATACATTGTAAGCATTTTCTCAGGTAATTTAATGACAGGATTCTTCAAAAACATGATTTCTAATGACCACAGAGTATTCGTCTCATGGATGAGCCATGATTGAGTTAACTGTTACCATATTGTTGGACATTTCAGCTGTTTCCAATTTTTTCTATTAAAATAATGCTTTGATAGATACCTGCATACATAAGTCTGTATATGAATCTCTGATTCTCCCCCAAGATAAATCCATGGAAAATGAATAGCTTGGCCCCTAGGTATAGATATTTTTCAGACTTTTCATACAAAGCATTTCAGAAAGCTGCTTTAGCATCCCCACCCTCACCTGAATATCAAAATGCCCATTTCACTGTATCCTTAGCATCACTGGATCTTATCATTTTTAAAATACTTCCTCTCCTGAAATATGAAAAATTATGTTGTTTTAATGTGCATTTTTTGAATGTCAATGAAGTTTGGCAGTTTTCCATATGCTTGTTGGCCTTTTCCCTTTTTTTGTGTGGTTTGGTTATTCACATCCTTTGCCCTTTTTACTCTTGCACACTCCTATTTTTCTTACTGAACTGTAAAAGATCTTATATTGAAAATACGTAAGATAATGTAAATATTTCCTTCTCCCTGTCTTCTGGTTTTAGATGGCGATGTTGACATTTATCCCAGTAATTCATCTGGAATGTATTCTGATGTGTGGCATAGGACAGCAGTTCCCACATTTTAATGTGAAGCTCAGTGTAAACCTTAAAAATTTGCATTTCAAGGGATGCCTGGGTGGCTCAATCGGTTAAGTGTCTGACCTTTGAGTTCAGCTGCTTGAGGTTCTCTCTCACCCTTTCCCTCTGCCCCTCTCCCACGCTCTAAAAAAAATCGGCCTTTTAAGAGTGCTCCAAGGAATCTGATGGCTGCGGCCACACTCTGAAAAACACTGATACAGAGTGAGAGGCTAAATTTTTTGGTAATGGGTGAATTTCCCCAGCTTATTTATGGAATAACCCTTCCTTACCAATTGTTGTGAAGTACTAAACAACAAATTACATTCCAATATCCACTTGGGTCTAACATCTTTTAGATTTTTGTTTGATATTCCCATAAACTGCAACGTTCATTTAGGGGAATTAGTATAAAAATAATAGCTCCTATTTATTGAGCCATTCCTATGTAGCAGGCACTACTCTACACTCTTGCCCCCTAACAACTCACAACAATCTTATGAGGCAATTATTATTATTGTCACCATCTCAGAGATGAGAAAACCTAGGCCCAGAAATATTTAGCAATTTGACCAGGACTTCACATTCGGTAAGTAGTAAAGCTAGCACTTGGATCAGGGTAATTTAACTGTAAGCTGCTCCATGTAGTCTTCATGAAGCGGTGTCTCACATACCTCCAAAGGATCAAGTCCTCCAGTTCATGAACATGGTACACTTCTCCATTGATTCATCTTTAATTATTACTCTGAGTAGTGTTCTGAGGGTCAACATATTGCTTACTCATTCCTAGATATTTTATATGCTTATAAAATTAAAATAAGATCTTTTGCACTAAAAACATTTCCAGCTAGCTATTGTTAATACTTGGGAAAACTACTATAAAGTATCTATTCAGCCTGGCCATCTTACTGAACTCTTATTAATGCTAATAATACTTCTATTAGTGCTCTTAAGTTTTCTTGGAAGGTAATTACACAATTTTAAAATAATGATCACTTTGTTTCTTCTTTTCAATAGCTATACCTTTTGTTTTCTGGTTTCATGGCTTATTGCATAGTCATACTAAATGTCAGGTGGGAGGGAACATTCTTATCATATTGCTGGTTTTAATGGGAAGTCTCTACTGTTTGCTATTTTCTACAAAGTTGAATGTTGGTTTAGACAAATATTCTTTATCCTATTAAACGTTCTTTGCATCACAGGATTTTTAAATGTTAATTATTTTTGACAAAAATCTTTCTAAAATTTATTGACTTCGGTCTTCTTTATTTTTATTTTTTTAAAATACAGTTCTTGACTTAATTCCCCTATTTTGAAAGTAATTTGTATTATAGATTTATTAATTTTTTTGAATGGAGAATACATATACATGGTAAACAGTTTATTTATTTTTAAGATTTTATTTGACACAGAGAGAGAGAGAGCGAGAGACGGAACACAAGCAGGGGGAGTGGGAGAGGGAGAAGCAGGCTCTCCGCTGAGCAGGGAGCCCGATGCGGGGCTCGATCCCAGGACGCTGGGATCATGACCTGAGCCGAAGGCAGACGCTTAATGACTAAGCCACTCAGGCGCCCCATTCTTTAAATGAAAGATTCAGAGCATAATTTTCCTTGACGATTCAGAATCACTGATTGCATATCCACTACTGTAACGTTTTGGGGCACACAAACATTCTTGCCTCTACAAGAATACGTCTCCTGACACCATGTTTCTTGAAGTCAGGGCTCTGCTTTTTATGTTTCTTTTCTGTGCTATTAAGTTGTCATTTCCTCCTGATGTCAAGGCATGTGTCTCTAACTATTCCTCTTAAACATACGTTGTAGTAGACTTCTAAGTTAGAAAACTCTAATTCTTAAAGCTATATATAAAGTGAGAATAAGCTCTGAGAAAGCAATTTCTTTATGAGTAAGAGTGAGTATTATTACAAATAAACCTTGAGCCACTTTGGCTGTTTTTAAACTTCTCCCTGTATTCAGTGGTTATCAGCCCTGCTCCAGGGAGAGAGGACTCCAGGTAGGGGCAGCATTATTACCCCTAGAGGCAAGGAAGTAAACATAAACATGCTTTAAGAACTTCAATAACAAAACGGGAGTAAAGCAGACAGTAAAACAGAAAATTAAGTTAACTGAGACACCTCATTCTACAATCATTCAAGAGGCTTCCTATGAAGTTATTGGAAGATTTCATCCTAACACATGATGAAAGTTATTGTTATCGGTAGCCTTCCTACCTGGAAAGAGCATGGGAGAGAAACAATAAATAATCTACCTGGGCAAGTGAATTTTGTTTTATATATGTATATCTTCCACACTTACTCAAGTACTGACACTGCACGAAGTTCTATGTATGCTAGCAATTCTGGGGGGACATAATCCTGGAAGAGAATTGAAAGTGCACACAAATGATTACAGTAAGAGGCAGCACACGTGTGAGAGCTGGGGCTGCAATTATCAGATTCAAAGAAACAGTCACTTTAGGTAGGAATGTCAGAAAAGGAAACAGGCACCCCTGTCACATGCAGTGAGAAAGAGGCCACGGAAAAAGTTCTGAGCCTGTGGGAATGGATGCCTGGGGTCGGTCACCCCCCTCTCCTGGGCTCTCCAGGCTGGAGCTGGCCCAGGCCCATCCTCAGTCCCACACCTGGCTTGTTTTTCTGGCACCAAAGATCCCACATACCCCTCCTCATATGCCAGTCTTACTTTTGTTGCCAAATGGCCTACAAACATTTCCTTTAAGTAAGCATACATATTTTTGAATAACTGGGTTTTTGCATTGAAAAGTAATATATGCATGTGGTTAAAACAAAAATTAAACAATACAAGTAGACATGCAGTTACAAGTGAGTCTCTCTTTTACCCCAATCCCCCAGACTCCCTTCTCAGGCACAACCACCAATTTTTAGTGTACCCTTCTAGAGATTTCTGCAAATGTACAAGCATACATGAATAAATACACATCCTTTTAAACAGATGATAGTTAGACACCTTGTTCTGCGTCTTCCTTTTTCCATCTAATCATCTATCCTGGAGGTGGAGTTAATCCTTAACCCAACAGGCTCAGACTCCCCCCAACCCTTGGAAGGAAAGGTAATCTCTAAACCAGAGCAGGAGTGGTGAGAGGACTTGCCTTGTGTCCTCTGCCTGGAACACATTTCTGCAACTTGGCACAGCAGTTTCCTCAGACTCAGGTCTCAGCCTAAAGGTCACCCTCAGCGATGTGTCCTCTTGGGTCACCTTATCTAAGAAATACCTGCCACCCCCACCCAGATGTATTCTTCTCTCCGAACCCTGTATGTTTTCTTCATACCAGTTAACAGGGTATTCAACTACTTCATTTGCCCATTTATTTATTGGTTCACCATGTGTCTCTTCCCATGAAACAGCCTTTCCATGAGGTGCCAAGACCATGACTACCTCGATCACTGTCATTCTCCTGGTACCCAGCACACACTGCCCACGACAGGTGCTCCGTGCATACTGGGTAAGAAAATAAAATAACCTTATGACTTTACAAAGCTCTTTTGTTTCCCAAGTGAGGGATAGATGGGGCAGTATGAGATCATGGGGATAAGAACTAACCCCAATTTACTGATGGAAAAACAGGTTTGGAGAGGAAGTACAACTTGTCTGAGGCCACAAAGTGGGCCAGGGACAGAGCCAAAATTACAACTCACACATCGTGATTCAAGAGCCATGCTTTTTCTATGTCTAGAAAATGCCAATTTGTACTGATCGAATCTCAGCTTCCAAAATGCCAGTCCTTGTTTTCAGGTAGGATCCTAACTCTACCGCTATCCACAGATAAGGGGCCAAAATCCCTCACACTCCTTCCTCCAATTAAGATCTAAGGATGTGTCCCAGGCCACCCCAGGAAGCAGCTAGTCCCTCAAGGGACACAAACTGTCCTCCTCACATTTGACAGCTATCAGGGATTTGGGATCCCAGGGAGAACCCAGGAATTTCCTCTCACACTTGCATGGCCAGCCTTGGGATGAGAGGGCCCCTTCCACCTCTGACCTAGCCCCCCTACTACCACCTCCATCGATCAGTTTGCTATCCACCATGGAGCAGGTCCCTCACCTACTGCACCCCCAGTCATTACAGACCTGTATGCTTCAGCACGTGCCCTGTAGTGCATAGTCAAGGTCAGAGTGGGGAGAAGGGGCACGTGGCCCCAAGGGGAAATCTGCTCTTCCTCAAATGGGCTGGGCTTTTTGGGAACCGCCTCACTAGCTGGCCCATTTGCAGACATTCCTGACCAACTACAGAGTTCTCCTCCTGGTGAGAACAGGGCTATTGCCCTAGACAGCAGCTGGCTCCTCTCCGACTTGAATCAAGCACTGATCTTCATGGCTGGTCCTAGTCAGACTCTGACCACCATCAGATGAACCTAAAAGGTAACAGCAGAACTTTGCCACTTGGGCAGACATTCATGTTCTGCTTGATTTACATCCTCTATAGATAAAGAGGCCGTAAGACTTAGCTTCCAAACCAAGACAGTCTTAAAAATAAAAAGGGTACCCTTAATACTCACACCAGGACTTCAGGCATTACCACGAATGTTCCAGGCAAACCTGGCATATTTCACCCTAACTATGGCAACAAGTCTGCTGTTTCTAATGGCCCTGAACACATCTCTGAGCTTGGCCCATCTTCCAACAGACTCTTCCAGCTGCACATCCTTTACTGCCTGGCATTTATAAAACTATTCCCAAGCATTTCACATCCACGTAATACTTTTGTGAACTACAAAAACAAGTATAATCTCCACATTAAAAACAAAGATAGAGGCATGGTAAGGTAAAGAGATGGCCAAGATCGTACAGAAGTTAGTGGCAGAGATGGGACGAGAACTCAAATTCCCTGACTGCAGTCCAGTGAATAAACCAATTCCATGTCCTTTCTCCACTGTCCACCAGCGCTGATTTACATAATGATCAAAATAGAAAAGGGCCCTTTTTGAAGGTACAAGATGAGCTTCCTCTAGGAACTAACAAGTCACTATTCAGTAAGAAATCCTGAGCTAAAGAAATTGCTCTTTTTATCTAATAAAATTTCCAGCAGGTTTAACTTATTTCATATAGAAGCAGGGAAACATAAACACTCAGAGATGCTTGTATATTCCTCTTCCAAAGGTAATAACAGAATATGTAATCTATACTTCTGTGATCATAGCAGATCTCATTCCATAGTGTTGTCGGGGTCTGGGTCTTTCCTCCCAGACGTGAGAATTAGGGCTATCTTCATCATTATTATGCTCTACCTCTTAACATGGGGCCAGGCATGAGCAGGGACTCATGAAGTCCACGAGTGGGTGGATGATGGATGGAAGGATGGCTGGGTGCATGGATGAAGGAGTGCATATACAGATAGGTACATGCATGGACATATGCATGCCTGCTTGGAAATGAGTTGGTCTCCTCTGATGGGGGATCAGCTATATTTACAGATCTATCAGAACGTGATTAAGTAGGTCACAGTTAAGTTTGACCTTTGACGTCCACTTTTTTCCCACTGATAATTCAAGTGCTATCGTGCAAGAAAAGAAGGGAAGGAAAGGCATTGGAGAACATCCTAACCCAGAACCTGAGCTTCTGAGAAGTAGCAGCTTTGAAGGCAGCCAGAGGGCAAGAGAAGGAGAAGCGAACTAGCTGACTTGTTGGACACTTAGAGGTCCTGGGGTCTAGGCCAAGTGTGGGAGTGGTCAAGGCAGGATACATGGTCAGGGTTGGGGGCAGGAAACATGGAGAACTGAAAAGAATTATGGGCTTCACCAGCAAGGAATTCTAATTCACTCTCTCATGAGCCACAGTGGTAATTTCATCCATTTTATTGTTCCTTTGAACTATAAAAGCAAACTAAATACACATTGAGGCAGCTTCTCCAGGCCTGGAAATTCTCTCCTTTAGGGTTGGGGAAGTTTGTTCAGAGACCACAGAAACAAAGCACCTCAGATGGTGATGTTTTCTTCTAAGGAACTTCCTTATCCATCTTGTGTTGAGTACACACCCCAGTGAAGTTTCACTTGCCCTGGGAGAGAGCATGACCTGTGTACCTGGGAAGACAGAGGAACCCTGGGTGTCTGGGAGTCAAAAAGAGCTGGCATGCAGTTCAGGGTCTGCCACTCATTAGACAGGGACCCTCAGCCAAGCCACCTACCTTCTCCGAGCCTTGGCTTCTTACCTGTTAAACCACCCTGACACTGCTGCTGGGTCATAGGCCTGGTGAGGATGTAAAGAACCTGCCATAGAGTACAAGTGGCCACCTGGTGACCCTGAAGTGCTCTGCACATGGACAGTGGTGTCATCTATTTAGAGGATTAAAAATCACATATGGTCTGCCTGCAGATAAATGTTTCTCAAATACCTTAAAGATTTTATTTATTCATTTGATAGAGAGAGAGAGCACTCAAGGAGAGGGGGGAGAAGGAGAGTGAGAGAAAGGGAGAGAATCCCAAGCAGACTCCATGCTGAACGTGGAGCCCAACACAGGGTTCGATCTCACAACCCTGAGATCCTGATCCAAGCTGAAATCAAGAGTTGGACACTTAACCAACTGAGCCACCCAAGCATCCCTTAAACATTTTAAAAGAAAAACTGAAAAACGAAGTTAGATCCTAGCAAATATCATCATTTCTAGGGCCTCACATTAATTTCGAGTTTAACCCAAATTAACATATTCCCCAGCTTTGTCAAGATGACCTATATCTCAGACCACCACCCTCAGAACTGAAAGTGTGAACATTTTATGTGGAAGAAAAATGGAGGGCTGGTAGAGTATGAGCCAGTGCAAACAACCAGGTTTCGGTCCAGACACAGGTCTGGGCCTGACTTAACTGCATGTCAATACAATTGCAGTGTAAAGGTTTTTGGGCCAGTCTACCCTTGCTAAAAGGCCAGATTTTTTTTCCTCTCCCTTAGGGCTGAAGTTGTTCTCACAGCTCTCTGCAGTGGCACTGCTTAGGAGAGAACCTAGCACATTTTAGGTACTCAATACATGTTTCTTGAACTAAAGCTGAAATCTGAAAATAATATGGTAATTTGTGAAATGCTGGCTTCAAACAGCCACCTTCTCTTTGACAACACCACCCTAAGCCAGGTGTCCACCTCCCCAAACTTGCACCTTCTGTCGCAACACAGATTTTTCTCAGTTCATTTCTGGTGCTGTGGTAAAATCAGCATTCCCAAGGAGCAGTCAAGACCACACAGAATAGTCTCGCTCAGCCCGAGACTTTCCATTGGCACCAAACTTACGACAAATTTTCAAGTGCAAGTTCACTGCCACTTTCAAAGATGTGTGTTTCAGGATGGTCAAACGCCAAGCAAGGAAGTTGGGCAATGGCGGTGAAGATGACGTTAAGCACTCACGTTTCTGGAAAGCGAATACTCAAGGTAAGCTCAACCCAAAGTATCCACTGTCTCCATGGATACCTGCAGCATCTCTGCAGGAGACGGGCCATTCAGAAGAGAGACCCAGGAACAGGTGGGCCCTGCCTAGTGTTTCTCACGGGACATGCTAGCCAGAAGAAGGCTACCAACCAGGCAATTCCCAAACCCTCCTAACCAGATCCTCACACTCAGATCTAGATAGGAAGCCTCAGATGTTTCCAATCAAGAAGCCCCAACCTTTCAAAGGCACACAATCCTCATCATTTAGAACCCATCTTGTAAAGAGAGTGAGGGCTGGGAGGGCTGGATCCTGGCATGAAAGAACAGTCTTTGTTTTATATCCTTCAATAGGATTTTTTAAAATTATAAAGTAATTCATGCTCATTGCACAAAAGAGAGAGAATACAGAATGTTATAAATAAGAAAATAAAAACCATCCAAATTTCCATAACATAGAGACAATCATTATTAACATTTCTATAAATGCATATATGTATCCATGGTGTGTGTGTATATATATAATATATATTATATATATAGTTAGAAGCATAATGTACATAATTTTTGCATCCCACGGTTCTCACCTAAAATTACTTAAAAGCATTTTCCAATGGCGTTCAATGTTTATATTTCACAAACACCCACATAGTCTTTACTCTGCACCAGAAACTATTCTAAGAGCCTCACGAGCATTAATCCTCACAGCAGGCCTATGAGGTGAGTATTATTATCATCCCTATTTGCAGATGGGGACACAGAGCAGGCAAGTAGCAGAGCTGGAGTTCATACCCGGCTGTGTAACTCCAAAGGCCGTGCCCCCTCGACCACCATGCTGCACTGTCTCTGCAGCCTTTGGAAACCTGACTTTTTATGACTCCAGAATATTCCAGTTGGGTCCCTTGTGATTGGAGCAATGCCATGTTTAAGACCTCAAAGTCCCTTCCGGCCAAGGTCCTTCCAGCCTCTGAATTTGTTGACTCTAGGAAGAGGATCCTGGCTATCAGTTGCCTCAACAGATGACTACAAGCTATATATAGCAAAGTGGGGGAAACACTGCCAAAGAAACACCCATTGTAAGAGCATTAGCTCATTGACCCCTGCCCCCACCCCCCGGGCCGGACCCCAGTACCCAGGGAACGGCTGCTTCTCTTGTTCGAGCTCCAGCAGGCTGCCTCATTCACCTGAGCTTCACTTTCTATCACTAACACGGGGCACTTTCACCTGCCTGACAGGATGTTGAAGAGACTTAAGGAGACAGCTAGATGAACCTGAAGTACCTGGCCCAAGCTGGCCCAGGGCTGGGTAGAGTACAGGCTGGTTTTTGGCTTTTGTTTTTTAACATGCTTTATTTATTTATTTTTTTTAACATACCTTGATTTATATGGATATCACTCATTCACTGGGATGGGAAGGACAGACTCTGGAGTCAAGACAAGCTAGGACTGACTCCCGGCCCTGCCATTTCCTAGCTGTGGAACTTTGGGCAAGTTTCTTACGCCCTCTGAACCTCGTTTGCTCATCTGTGTATCAGGCATCATAATGGCAGCCACCACACACACCACCGTGAGGATTAGATGAGATAATGCATGCCAAAGAACTTAGCATCTAGCAGGGACTCACTAAGTCATGGCCCTTCCTACTACTTCTTAGCTCATTTTCCTCATTCTCTGCTTTCCCCTGTGTTCATTTGTCTCTCTGTCAAGGTGGAGCCCTGGAAGGGGGCAGGGGAACCGCCAATCAGGTCTGAGTCTGTGACACAGGAACCCTCAAGCAACAAGAATTGAAGGGAGGTTAGAGACCTGGTCACCCTCCACTTCCCTTTTCTACTTCACGGCTCAGGAGACCTGACCAGTGTGCCTGGCCACCGGCCACCACCACAGTCAGAGAGTACTACTGGGTCTTTGAAGGCCTCTTCCAGCACCCCAGAGAGTCATTAGCATCTGATTTCTAAAGGAATCAACCTATTCCTTGAAAGGAAAGCACTCTGAGGAGCTTGGTCCTGCCCCTGGGGCTGGAATGCCTGTTTCCAAAGCCCCTGTCCTTGGTTCCTGTGTGAGGTATGCAGGAAAATGGCTGTCACCACCCAGCCTGCCAGCGATGCCAGTGATAAGGCTCCCCAAGACTTTGAGCTGGTATGCCCCCCAAAGACACTACCCCCCCCCCGCCCCCAGCTCCAGGGAGGGGCAATCTGGAGGCAGGGCCAGGCGTGCTGGAAGGCAGGCCTGCCTCTTCAGTATTTCCACTCAGCCCTCAGGCTACAAGGGAGGAACAGGACACTCCTCAAAGCCAGCATGGTAATTGCAGGAGGCATTAAGCTTAATTAGGCTAATCATCTGCCTGAAGTCATTCACCCTCAACCTCCAAAAAGTGTCTGCAGAAGAAAATCCCATAGAAGCTGTGGGGCTGGAGGGTGCAGGTGGAGGCTTAGGGCGCTGGTAACTGGAATTCCTAAGGGGCCTCCAGCATGGTCTCAGGAGTCCTGAGGGGTCAGAGCTAACCAGCTAAATCTATACCCAAGAAGGGCAAAAAGGGGGACTTCTCAGCCTCAGTCCCAAGCCAGGATCTGGGCCTGAACTCGAGGATAGGGGGTCTTTTCTGGTTTCCCTGCGAGCCTATTTGACTTGGTCAGTGGACGTCTGACCCAGGAAACCGTCGTGCCCAGGCACGTTCCCACAGGTTCTGCGGGTTTAGTTTCTCCAGCTGTCTGCTCCCCACAGCAGTGGCCTCCTGTCTGCCAGGGTGACTCTGTGTAACCAGCCAAATGAGAGACAGAAAAACTTACCCGTCTGAGTGGAATGGTTTCTCACTCAGAAAACTTCATGCGAGGCTACAAAGCCCAGCTGAGAAGGAGCAATCCTTTGCAACAAGGAAAAAAATCTATTTAGCAGCTAAAATTGAATCCTAAACCCCATAATTCAAAAGCCCCAGGGAGTAGAGATACCAGCGGCCAAACCCTTGTGCATAAATGACTTCCTGGAACTGGGGCGTGGGAGAGAATCTGAAAGCTGTGTCCACCCCCAGGTCTGCAGAAGTCCACACACCTACAGCAAAAATCTCACTAAATCAAAACCCACTCATCCAGAATTCAGGATAGCTGGGATAAGGAAGGCTCGGTTCCTTCCTTTGTAATGGTTTATGGAAGGCACATTAGTGAACACAATTGTGGGGGAAACGCTTAGCCCCACTGAGTCTTCCTGATCCTCTTAGTTGCACATACTAGCACACAAGGAGCTAGGCATAAATAACCCTAATTCTGTCCATCAGAGATGATTCTTGCCGTTAGAAGCTCACTTTGTTGGCAGTGGGCCCTAGCTTTGTATACGATCTCTACAAAAAGTAAGAGACGGGCAGTTTACGGATTGGTGCCTGCCATGTGCTAGAGAGGAGCGCTAATCCTCTGCTCTCTGCCAAGTGGCAGGCCCAGAGCAAGGTGACTGACACTAAGTCACCCCTCACAATAAACCCCGGAGGGTAGATGTTGTTAACCCAGATTTACAAAAAGAAGAAACCAAGGCCCAGAAGTATTGCATAACCAGCTGGGGTCACTGAGCAAGTGAGCACGCTGCTGGATTCAAGCTCAGGTCAAAGCCTGTACACACGGCATCCCCAGGAATTCAACAATGGAGCTTCCTTTGGCGCAGCTGGGCATTCACTGTGGCAGCCGTGTGAGGGATAGGGCAGGGCAAAAGCCGGGGCGAGTCCAGCTGGGCAGCCCACTGTCCCCACAGTCCAGCGGGAGATGGCAAGGGCCCAACAGAGGCAGCAAAAGGGTGGGAGCCCACTGGAGGGAGCTGTAAGGAAGTGAAGAGCTTGGGGAGAGAGGGCAGCTTCCTCAAAGACTGTTTAACCCCTGGGTTCGGGTCAAGAAGGGAAGAAGAACCACACTTTCTCCTAAGAGTATAGACAAGGTAAAGACAAACACTTCAAACACACATGACCAGCTCAAGAATAGAAGAACTTGTCCCTGGAAGGTTCCCAGGCATGCCCAGCAAGGTGGAAATTGAGGAAAAGCCAGACTCCCCAGGCACGGCAGCAGGAGGTGCCCGGGGGAGGAGGCAGCCCTCAGCAGTGAAAGCCTTTCACATGGACATAAAACACCATGCGGAGTTCTTATAAGGTCCCCCCCAGAGCCCTGCAAGGATACTAAGCAGCCAGACGTTGTAATTACAGATGGAGACCTTGGTGTCTAAGGCCATAAATGACTTACCCACCCCAGGATGGGTGGCCCTAGCCAGTGGTCAGAACTTCCCGAGGTCACTCCCTCCCCAGTGCCAGCCCTTTGCTCTCTGGCGTCTTCTTCTGTGGTTGGGTTTGTGACTTCCCGCTTCTGTGACCAACTCTGTGAGGCCGGGGGAGGGATAACTGTTCATTCATCCAGTCAGTCAGCCAGTCAATAGACACTTGAGTGCCTATCATGCGCCAGGCATGGTGTTTGGTCCTGGGATATGACACTGAACACACAGTCCCTGCAGGGGAAGACATTCCAGGCAAGGATTGCAGGCAAGGAGCACAGAAGTAGGGGCTACAAAGGGGGAGGAGCCAGCGGAAGGTTGGTCAGGGAGATAGCATTTGCGCATGACTTTTCACAGATAGTCATTGTGGGAAGAAGAGAAGAGAAGAAGTGCTCCTTCCCAACCCAGCCACTCCACCTGGGGGAGTGCAGTTGGGTGCCAGGTACACCTCCTCAGAGGACCCTGGCACCACTGTCCCTAAGCTGAAGACCCTCAGATCGACAAACCGACATCCTCAGGGCTTGAACACTGCGCAGCAGAGAAGGCAAGAATGGCGACCTTGCCCACATGGAGAAGGAGGCCCATCTACTCCCCTAAGCTGTTCCACCTGGAATGTTCTGGCCATCACCAACTAGGCACCAGAGCGTAAAGGCCCTGGAAATGCCTCATCTACCTTATTATTTTAACCTACTTTTAATCAGTCAAAGATCACACCCAAAGACACAGTTCCTAGCATGAGAAGCTATAATGAGGCCAGCAGATGGAGCCTTGACAACTCTCACACAGCACAAGCGCTGAGTGATATATTGAGCCCGGAGGGGGTTGGCCAAGGTAGAAGGGAGTATGCAGATATACAAGTGGATTCTTTCTTAGATACGTTATGGCACGGACAGACAGGAATAAACTCCTCTTCCCAAAGTCACTGCCATGTACTGACCTCCCCAAAGTTGCCTGGAGAGGCAGCCCCATCCTGGGCAAGCCTGTGAGTGCTGGAGGCCAGGACTGAGGCTGTGCCCTCTGACTTCTAGCTCCTTGCACAGAGTTAGCCCAAAGTGGCAACAAGGAATATTTTCTGGACAAAATTTGGGGGGAAGGGATGATAAGCAACCTATCGCGCTGGCCTGTGCCCTCTACAACTAGAGCGGCAAGAGCACCATTAATACTGGCAATATTGGATGTGTCCTCCAGCCTCAATTTCCCCAGCAGCCCATCCTGCCTCCAGCTGTTCTGGACCCTCATGGGTGAAAAGTGACAAGAGTACCTGCAGATCCGGGCACAGCACGATAGAAACCCTGTCTGTGCTTGGTGAAGAAGAAGAAAGGAGAGCAGTAAGTGGCTTGATTACCGCAAATCCCCAAAGGCACCCCACCAGAATCTAGTGGGAAGGGGGACACCGCCAGTAGCCATTAGGCCTAGGAATCCAATCAGTCAGAAAGCCCAGGAAGGATGTGCACAGCCATATAATCAGATAATGGTCCCCAAAATGAGAAGCAAGCATGACCATCCAGGTGGAAGCCTCCTGGCCATCCCTGTGCAAGAAGGATCCTTCCCAAATTCACGGTCCCTTTGCAACCATGGTTCTACGAGCTAAATTAATAGTAATGGTTACTGCAACTCCACCACATCTTCTCCCTCTCCCTGGCCCAGGCCCTATCTGCAGCCAGCTTTCCCCTGAGGGCACCGCTTCCCCGTGGCCAGCTTGCATGGAGGCTACTCCTTCCTTCTGCACTGGCAAGTGACTCCAGGCTGTCTTCACTCCCCAGAGCTGCTTCCAGCTCACCCTCCTCTGCCCGCACCTGAAGCTACTGTCCATCTGAGGCTTTACGGGCTGGTCCTCCTCTCCTTGCAGTGGTCACCTGCCATCCACCTCCTTCACACCCCCTCACTCACTGCGGACCCGTGTGCAGGCCCACTGTCCTCCCCCCAGGCCATCTGGGGCGACCTCAGCCTCTAGGGATGCCATCAGTCCTGACTTCCTTCTCACCAGTGGCCCTCGCCCATACCCCAGTCCAGGTACCCACACCCACACCCTGCACCCTGTCATCCCCCAGACTCGCTCTATCTTCCAGATCATCAACTCAGACACCCCACCTATTGACCACAGGCTCCAGGCCTCCAGCCCTCAGGGCACTTCACTTTCCTGGAAAGCCCCTAAGTCTGAGCCACCCATGACCTGGACTCCGCCACAGAGCCCCACTGATAAGCGGTCTCACATGAGGTGCCTGTGACCCTCCCACAGTCCTCTGCGTCAAAACTCCATACAGCAGCTCTTCTCACTCTCTTCTCTCAGACCTCCTCACACCAACACCCCCTTCCTTCCAGTTGCAGATTTATCCCCGCATGATGAAGAAGGTATCCTATTTTCCATTCAGCAGTTTCTGATTTAATACCCCAAATACGTGTGACTCACTGTCCTAGGCACTGGCGAGATAGCAGTGAACACAACAGATAAAAGTCCCTATCCTTGCAGCTTACAGCCAACTGGGTGGAATCAAACAATTAAAAAGACGAATAAAGCAAATAGTATGTGACAAGTGCTAAGAGAAAATGCTAAGAGTGAGGACAGAAACTCCTAGACAGGCAACCCCTTCATGCCTGCCACCAGGGAAGGCACCGCATGGTACCTTGGCCTCCTCAGGGCCTGCTGCCCCCAAATCTCTGTGGCTTTTCCCAGCCCAAGGCTAGTTCCACCCATGGGCTCTGGGTCCCTCTCTCCTCACTGCTGAGGGCTTGGTCTCTTCCATCCATCCCACCTCTTGCCAGTCTCCCAATTCTCCCCCTTCCCTGTGCCTCCCTCCCCCAAACATGCTTGGGTCCTGCTCACTCATCCAGAAACCAAAGAAGACACGACTCTCCTTCCACCCATTTCTCCACCTTCCCCCAACCTGGTGCCCTCTCTCCTCCCACCAAAGCGACGTTACCTCAGAGAGCTGCTTACAACCCTCGCTGCCCTCTTGCACTACAACAACGGCAGTTTCGTTCTATCCCTGCAACTGCCCCGGAAGTGCTCTTGCCGAGGTCACTGTCAGCTCCCTGTGGCCACGTCAGCCTTCACCTTCTTACCTCCCAGCAGCATTTGCCCCTGACCATCTGTCTCCACGGCAGGAGCGCCATCATAAGAAAGTGGTGTGTGCAGCACTAAGGAGTTCACACTCCAGAGCCAAGCTGTCCTGAGATGGCAGTCCTGCTTCTGTCACTCACTAGCTGTCACTCTGACATCTCCACGGTAGAAGGGACGAACACCAGCACTGCCTCCCTGGGTTGCTGTTAGATTGAAAGCGGGTATGGGGCATCCAGTGTTTCCTGGCACCATAGTGACAGTGGCCATCACTGTACCACAAGACCACCAAGCTTTGCACACACACTGGGTACACAAACAATGAAGTCGCTGAGAACAAAACTGGAAGGAAGACTTACTCGTCTGTGAGGTCTGCATGTCAAGGGAGCAGTTCTTTCATGAATAACTTAGGGAAACCAGGGGCTCCTGGGTGACTCAGTTGGTTAAGCGGCCAACTCTCGATTTTGGCTCAGGCCATGATCTCAGCATCATGAGATTGAGCCCCGCATTGGCCTCTGTGCTGGGCGTGGAACCTGCTTGGGATTCTCGCTCTCCCTTTCCCTCTGCCCCTCCTGCCCCTTGCACTCTCTCTCTCTCTCAAATAAATAAATCTTTAAAAAAAAAAAAAAAAGTAATTCAGAGAAACTGGAACACTGCTGACGAGTCAGCCATTGAGAAAATGCCAGACCAGGAGGTAGAAGTGTTCGGAAAGGTGGGGCCGCACTCGGTGCAGGCCACTGGCCAGCAGGAAGAACAGAGTGGGAGTCCCCCACCAAGAAGGACCAGCTCTGTGAAGGCCCTGCAAAGTCCCCTCCTCCATGTGCCTTCCCCATTCATCCACCTACAGTGGCCCTGTGGCACCTTGCCTTTGGGACTGACATTGCCCCTTTCCCTCTTATTGTCACTTGGACTTGTCCTCCCCCACTCCGGGGCTGCACATCCCCAGAGGACAGACTTTGACTTTACCTAGAGGTACACCACTGGCAGCCCTACCCGAGCCTGGCACCCAGGAGAATGGTGCCTGAGGCCATTGCTGAACTGCTCAAGGGACAACTAGAGAAGCCAGCCAGATGGAGCAAAGGTCAAGGAAGAGGTTTCTTAAGGGACAGACTGGCTGAGTCAGCAAGAGACTGGGGGAGAGGAGGATGGAGGATGAAGATGAGAAAGTTCTGGTTTCGCAACTAACGAACCCTCTTTCATGGTGGTGGAGCCAACATATTTGATGTTAAAGGGGCAGAGGAGCTCTGCAGAGGGGTAGGAATGGGGACGCACAGGAGATCAGGGACGATGTCACCAGGAGGCATCCTTGAGAGAGTCCTGAGGGATGACCCAGAGATCCCAGGGGCAGAGGCAGGAAAGGCATTCCAGGCAGGGGGAACAAAGAGTACAGAAGCTTGTACAAGGGAGTGCATGGTATGTTTGGGCAGCCAGGGGGATGCTGGAAGGCTGAGCCAAGTGTGGCAGGGGCAGAGGAAGCCAGGAGGCCCTAAGATTAGATGCCCTGGGTCCAGGCCCTGAGCATGGCCACCTGGAGGCCAAGGAGCCACTCAGCAGCTCAAAGCAGGCAAGAAGATGAAAAGATTTGTGTTTAAGAAAGCTGTGCAGGCTGTCAGGCAGACAATGGCCTGGGAGGCAAACTTAGAATCCAGGAGGCCAGAGAGAAGGCAGTCACACTGTCCAGCTCAGAGACTGCAACGAAGACTTAACAAAGGACTGTGGCAATGGGTAAAGAGACAGGTATGACATGTAGGTGCCTTATAAGGCTTGGTGGCTGGTTGGGGCAAGCAGGTTGGCAGTGAGAGAGAAGAGTAAGTCAGAGTGGTTCAAGTTCCTGGCACAGACAATATGGTGGAGGACAACATGATGACACCATTAAATGAGACGCTGCATCACAGAAAAACACTCTGCAAGGGAGGCCCCCAAAGAGGAAGGTGAACATTAACACTGTTCATTAGGGGCCAAGCCAGGATGCCTGAGAAGGCCAGGAAAATCATGATAATGATATCAATAGTAATAATAATATCAAATATTTTGAGCACTTGCATTAATACTACTGAGCACTTTGTGCTGGATTCTGTGGATTCGTTGTCTCAACCCCCATTCCATTCTCTGTCTAACTGGAAGGTTGGAAAGCTAAACACATTTCCCAGACTCCTGCAGCTAGGGTCCAGGATGTGATCTAGGTTCCACCAGTCAGATACACTCACATCAGACTTGGAAAGCAGAAGTCCCATGTCCTTCAGCTGTTTCTAGCAGCAAGAGCGGTCCTGGAGATGTGGGATTTCTTGGAGGCACATTCCAGGGTTCCTCCCACAGCTTCCCAGTTATTAAGAGGTAAGTGTGTGGCACCAGCAGCAGTGATTTCTTCATTCTGGCTTCGTGGCACCTGGATCCCAGCTGTAAGCCTGAGTCCTGAGCTCTGAATTCTGGTGTCAGAGGCAGCGCAGAGGTAAACAGCCCCATCCTGGAGGGTCCATTCTGAACTGTCCTGGGAATCCTTCCAGGGGCTTGTCAGTGAGCTGCTCCTCCAGCCCTCCCAACAGAGTTGTAGGACCTCCTTCCCTACCTTACATCTGCCCTTGCTCCAAGTCAGCCCTGACGTGTTGCACAGGGCACTGTGCTGGGCTTTTATATGCACTATCCCCTCACGACAGACGTACTGTTAGCTTTTTTTTTTTTTTTTCCGAAAGAGGACTGAGTCATAGAGATGCTAAGCAATTCATAATAGGTTACACAGTAAGTGACAGAGACAGATTTCAGCCCACTGCCAAGTGCACCGCCAGCCCCTACAGTACACTGCACTGATAGGGAGCACACTGTTACGCTGTCTCCCAGAAGCTGCCCTATGAGCACATCTTTTCCAGCTTCCATTAGGCTGGGAGAGGGGCAGAACAGAAGGAGAGGGACGGGGAGCCCACTGGATAGGCACTCTTTCAAAATCGTGGTGTGTTATGGGAGGACACTGTGGTGGGTCATTCTAATTAAAAGTGGGGCATAGGGGCGCCTGGGTGGCTCAGTCGTTAAGCGTCTGCCTTTGGCTCAGGTCATGATCCCAGGGTCCTGGGATCGAGTCCCACATCAGGCTCCCTGCTTGGCAGGAAGCCCGCTTCTCCCTCTCCCACTCCCCCTGCTTGTGTTCCTGCTCTCGCTATCTCTCTGTCAAATAAATAAATAAAATCTTTAAAAAAATAAAAAATAAAAAATAAATAAAAGTGGGGCATAAAGCTCTGCTTGCTTAGCAGTTGACACCAATGAGGAAATTCCCTGTCCTTCTTAGAAAATGGGGCAGGTTGGCACATGGAGGTTACCAGCAAGAGGGGGCTGACAACCACTCCTCAGCAACTTCACAACTGAGCTTGTCCGGTCATTTCATTCCCCACATCTGTAAAGTCTGGCCTAATAGGGCCAAAAAAGACACCACTTGGATGGCGAAGTGAGAGAAAAAGAATCAAGATATTTGATTTTGAGAGCTATAGAGGCTGACCCTTTAGACTGAAACTAAGTTTCCTCATATGCCCTCCCTCTGGATGGGGACAGAGGGACACAGCTTTGCAAAGGAACACTTGCTAATCCTTTTCCTCTCCCCAGAGATTTTTCCTTGGCTGCTTAGCCCATAAGTGAAGTCATGTGTCTCTGTGCATAAGTTCAACAACTATAATTTGCAGGGAGTTAATTACCTTCATACTTTGATCTGGTGGAGTTTCATCTCTATGGTTACCAGCTGAGTATAAACAGTTATCACTTGTCTCTTTTACATAAAATATTCTTGGAAAATACCCCTAGGGCTTCAATCATGGAAATCAAATATGCAGAATGTTCAGAGAACCTTTTAAGATTTTTTTTATATAAAATGTCTCTACAAACAAAAATAGATAAAATTGGGTAACCATATGGCTATAAATAATAATTCGAGGATTGATGCAGTTTGCTTTTTCAGCTCTAATTTGTAGTGAGCATATAAGATCTCCTCAGTGAGGCTGGTCTGGCGAGGGTAAGGGCTTGGCTGAGTGACAGGTGGGGGGTGCTCAGGAAACAGTGTCCAGCACCTGATGATGTTCACTCTGGGAGTATCAGAGTTGGGGGTGACTGATGCTCAGAGGGAGCATTCACGTAAGTGATCATTTAGTCCTGGTGCTTATTGATTATGCCTGCCTGGCACTTATGCTGAAGGCTTACGTGTAAATAGATGCGACGGTGTTGAATGAATGAATGAATGAATGATGAAAGATAACATTTATGCAGAGTTTACTGTGTGCCAGTCATTGTCGTGCACTTTACCAGTATTTCATGTAATCCTCACCATAGCACTAGGAGCTAGATATAACTGTCATTGTGCCAAATTTACAGATGAGGAAACAGAGGCTCAGAGAGGTCACACAGCTAAAGAGGTAGAGCCAGGATTTATGCCCAAGTCCGTCTCAGTGTGAAGCTGCTCTCTCTACCCCCTTCTCTGATGCCATCATATGACAGGCCCACATATGTGGATGTCATGACTGCCGGACAAAACTGAAATTTTCAAGGTGAGGGGCATGACAGTAATTTCCCAGGAAGGAGCTCCCTATTTGGGTGACCCTGATGAGAAAATGCTCCTGACCATCAGAAGCATTCAACCATTGCAATCCCTGGTCAACAGTGTCTATCTGTTGGTATCTCTATGTCCCTGATCAGTGGTATCTGCCCATTGGTAGCTCTATGTCCCTGGTCAATAGTATCCATCCACTGGTAGCTCTATGTCCCTGCTCAGTAGTGAAAATCCATTGGTAGCTCTATGTTTCTGGTCAACAGTGTCCGTCCAGTGGGAGCCTTCCCATCCAGTGTAGAACTGCCAGCAGTTCTGATCTCCAGGAGTCCATGAGGTTGAGCAGGGTTACCATGTCATGGCATACGATGGGAGTAGTGTCCAAGAGATTTAGGCAACACCCAATCCTGCCCATCCAATCTTGTCTCCAAATGGAAAAAGTGACAGGGATTATACAGGGTGGACCTGGGTGAGAGAATGAGAGGACCCACCAGAATAGCACTGCCTAAAGATGGAGGACTCCACTTGCCTTACCAGGGACTCTTTGGAAGTGAGGCCTGAGTCACTGCAGCTATGATTAGACTTCAAAGGCACGTGGATCACATCTCTAAGACTCAAAATCTGGGTACGGGGTCTGACCAATATATAAAACTGGGACAGAATATATGGAGTGTGGACTACCTATCAAAGCCCTGGGTGTCATACTCCCACAAAACTGGGCCATTATAATGGCTTTAGCTCATCAGTCAGTCCCTCAAGATGCCGTCCTCCATCTGCCTCTTGGAAGAAACTCTTGGAATTTTGTCTATGGTGCCAGAAATTGCAGATGCTGCTTAATCAAGTGCAAATGCTTCCCTAGATCCATCAAAGCCCCTTTTCATTTTCTGTTGTGGATGAGATCTGGCAGAGATTGGAAATAATACATACATACCTGTTGAGTGTTGACCTGAGGTTAGCACACATAGGTTGTGATGGAGGTTGACACTCAGTCACAGCACAGAGAGCCAGCTGATGTTCCACTGCAGGAACAAAACAATCGGGCCCACTGGTCGACCATCCTCTCACTAGGGGCCCACTGTGCGCTTGACCTTGTGAATTCCAAGACAGAGAAGCCCTGGCTTCTGGCCCCAGAATGGAGGACACTGAGGACTACATCAGCTATGACCAGAAAAGGAGGGAACTGGTAGATGAGAAAAGAGGAGGAGGAAGGAGAGACCAGCAGAGCTGGATAAAGTGGCTTTTCGTATACAGCAACCTTGAGAGCCTAGTCAGCAGCACTCTGAGCCCTGGAGTCCCGCTGGAGTCATCTGGAGTCTTGCTGAGTTCGGGGTGGGGGGGTGCTCCCTTGGCCACTACTGGAGCTCCAGGACTTTGGGCAATGGACCAGGCGATGGGCATTCCTGTCAGGAGTAGGATGCTTACACCAGGTCTCTCCCTCCCACCTCGACCCCCCACTGTACTCTCCCAGAGAGTTCTGCTACAGGTACTGGTGCCTTTGGTGCTTTCAGAGTTTCTAGAAGCCCCAAACATCTGCCACCCACTCTCCCACTACTTGTGTGGGAACCAACTCCTCCCCCAAACTCCCAATGCCCTCATTCTACCTTGCTGCTCCCCAGGGCCATGGCTAGACCATTTTGGGGAATATGTGTGTTCTCTCCCTCACACTCACACACTCACAACACACCCAGACACCCACACATAGACCCTCACATTCATACACACTCACAACAACCCACATATACTTGTGCACTCACTCTCACACTCACACACAAAGACCCTCACACTTGTACACACTCACAACCCACACACTCACACTCGTACATGCTCACACTCAAAGCACACCCATAAACACTGGCACATGCTTGCTCACACATGCTCACCCTCACACAAGCTCACTCACTCCATCATTCCCAGCTGGCCTTCCTTTTCTTCTCACAGCACACCACACCCTGCAGCTTTCCTCTCCATGGCCCATCCCTTTCCCATTTCTGTTTCCCATGTTCATGTCCATGTCCGTTTCCTCCCATGTCCCATGCCCTCTGGCCCTTCTGGCTGAGCCCCTAACACACCCCTGTCTAGGATGATCTGCATTTAGCAGTGGACACCCATGACAGATCCATTCTGGAGCTGCCACGCCTCATCATTTGATGAGCACTTAACTACATACCAAAGGTGTGAACAACTAACAGTGGATCTTCAGGAACAGTACACAAAGGTATTTTGGAGTGAAAAAACATTCCTGAAGCCACAGACAACGTCTGTTCCTGGTCGCCTGGGCTTAGTTACATAGCCCTTCATGAGACCACACCACAGGTCTGAAGGGCTGGGCCTCAGTTTCTGCTATAACACAAGCAGACCTGGGTGGCTTCCAGGCACTCTACATATTGTAATTCCCTGGTCCCAGAAGATTCCCATGGCCCTGAAAAGTGGGGCAGGGTTGGCAGTGGGGGTACTTAGTTTAGGTTTAATCCTCACAGAGCCTGACATGGGGACATAGGTGTGAGTGGCTTATTTAGAAGTAGTCCCAGGAAGCAAAAGTAAGGGAGCAGGAGTGAGTCTAGAGGAGAAAGGTCACTGTAAGGTGTGTTATCAAGATCACAGATCCAGGGGCGCCTGGGTGGCTCAGTTGTTTAAGCGACTGCCTTCGGCTCAGGTCATGATCCTGGAGTCCCGGGATCGAGTCCCGCATCGGGCTCCCTGCTCGGCGGGGAGTCTGCTTCTCCCTCTGACCCTCCTCCCTCTCATGCTGTCTCTCGTTCTCTCTCTCTCAAATAAATAAAAAAAAAAAGTGAAAAAAAAAAAAAAGATCACAGATCCAGGCAATGGGGGCTCCGTTCTGCCAGCATCTCTGAAAACATGGACAGTGCCCCCCAGAACCATCCCCTTGAAAGGCAGAGCCGAGTATTGGTCCACCAACTCCTACTCCCCATTGGCTGGGCTTTGCCTCCAGATGCATTAAATGGCCACTGACTCTTCCATGTTTCCAAGATGTCCTGGTATAAAGGCAACAGGAGCTCCTATAGGCTTGAGAAGGCTCTGGGGGAGAAAGCAACAGGATGCGTGGAACACTTGAGGCAGGTTGAGGCACAGTGGGGGCAGATGAGTTGGAACTGCCCAACACAGCTGCCACTGAAATCAGAGCAGGCTGAGGGAGGCAGCTACAACAGGCAAGTACGGGCCTTAGTCAGCCTCCATCCCACAGAAGGACCATCCCAAGAATACTGACATGCCAGGTAGTGTGCTAGGCATCAGGCAAACATCTGAGAACAACTCCGCTCCTGAGCAGAAGCTGTTCTTTCTCTGCTCTGGGCCTCAGTTCCTCTATCCCCCAAAGGGGGATCAGAATGCTTTCTCTACAGATGGTACAAAAATGGATGCAGGGCAGTGTATGACCCTCCAATGCTTTGCGTTCACATCATCGCCAGAAGAGGCCATGTCTTTGCCCAGAAAGGTACAGTCTAACAGCAAAATCACAGGTACCTTATAGGCAGGGGACAACTTTGGAGACAAGGCAGTCCTCGTCCCCCTGACATCATGGAGGCTCCTGCTCGAGCATCAGGTGGTGGGGAGGGGGTTGGGAGCAGTATGAAGCCAAGTGCATAGGCCTTGGAATTGAGATGTGAGCTCGTAGCCCACGTCAGCCCAAAAGCTGGGTGACTTTAGAAAGGTCATTTATTCTCTCTGCCAAGGGGGGAGAGAGGGCTGCACACTGGGCTTGGTTGATCGTTTGAAGAGACAGTATCTGTGAAGAACCAATACACAAGACCTAGCACAGAGCAGGCCTGAAGCAAATGCCCTCTGCTGGCTGCCCCCACCTGAGGGCCAGAGAATGTCTGCGGAGCTCCCCCAAAGCCAGGCTATCATCTCTTCTGCAAAGCCTCCCACTCGCCTTCACTGGATGGAACAGTGGGGGGGGGGGGGCACGCGCAGGTGTTGGGGTGGGGGTGGGGTGGGCCGGCAGCAGTCCTGGAAGCGCTCAGGCTTTACAGTCCCCCAGCAGGGGCTGTGTTCCCCTCCACTAGCTCAGACCCTGGGCCCTCTGAGAAGCCCTGAGCTTAAGGGAACCAGGTACCTTCAGTAAAAAAAAAAAAAAAAAAAATTCTACAAATGAAGGGCGACTTTGCAAGGGGAGTGTGGTGCATTCTTGGGGGCTCCAAGCGGTTTTACAGACCCAGACACAGAGCAAAGGCATTCAGGAACCACAGAACAGTTCCTATACCCAATAGGCTGGCGGGGCCCAGGCCATAGGCAGGGATGGGGTGGGTAAGGCCCTTCCTCCAGCTCTTACTGGTCTCCAAAGGCAGACTCCCAGGCTGGCCCTACTGCAGGTGGGTGGAAAGAAGGAGGGGGAGAGGTCCGGCTCAATGAAAGTCAGGTTCTTGCAGCTCTTCTTGTTAGGGGCCTTACATCCCAGGGATAGACTTTCCTTAAAAGCAGTTTTTCTTGGGCGCCTGGGTGGCTCAGTTGGTTAAGCGACTGCCTTCGGCTCAGGTCATGATCCTGGAGTCCCTGGATCGAGTCCCGCATCGGGCTCCCTGCTTGGCAGGGAGTCGGCTTCTTCCTCTGACCCTCCTCCCTCTCATGCTCTCTGTCTCTCATTCTCTCTCTCTCTCAAATAAATAAATAAAATTAAAAAAAAAAAAAAAAGCAGTTTTTCTTGTTGTGGATATGGAATGGGTACATGCAAGCCCTGGGTGAGAACACCCCCAAATCTCTCCTCTCCACACACTCCCAGAAATGCAGTCCCTCTCAGGTCTCACTAAACAAATTTGGGCATATATAGAGTCAGGAAAATGAAGAGACTGGACTGAAAATCCATCTATAAAATCTTTTTGCAACACACAAGACATCCAAAATTCAAAATACATGAAAGCCTGTCAAACCACCAAATACCAAAACACAACCACCAAATGAGCAGCCGTGGCAAGAACCAAATGCCCACGGGGCGCCTGGGTGGCTCAGTCAGTTAAGTGTCTGACTTCAGCTCAGGTCATGATCTTGGGGTCCTGGGATCAAGCCCCATGTTGGGCTCTCTGTTCAGTGGGGAGTCTCCTTCTCCCTCTCTGCTCTCACTCTCTCTCAAATAAATAAAATCTTAAAAAAAAAAGAAAACACCAAATGCCCATAAATGTCACTAATAGTGAACAGAAACCAAATTTTGATAAACTGATATTTCAGTACCTTGGTCCTTCAGCATATTGACTTTTATTTAGAGGATTGACCTGGGGCCCCTAACAGACCAAGCCCAGTGCCTGGCAGATGCAAGAGGTCATCCCAGAGCACTGCCATAAATCCCTGTCCTGCTCCATGGCCTTTGTCACCCCAGTGGCCATCCAGGAACCTGGGCACAGTAACACAAGCTCACTTTCCCTGGTATATAGGAGCACGTGGTTGAGTGAAATGGAGGAGCCAGCCCAAAGGGCTCTCCAACCTTTGGCAAGTATGAACTAGAGAAACTTTTGGAGAACCCAAACTCAAACCACTAAGCTGGAAATTGTTCATATTTCAGAAATGCTGTATTGTACCCCAGGGTCCTTTTATACCTCCCTAGGCTATTTAAAGTGGGTATCAAATGGAGCAAACAGGGGACTCATAAAATAATGTGTACCAAAGGAAGACAAGTGCACATGGATCATACAGCATGACTGTAATTCTGTGAAAGTCTGCATGGGACAGCAGGACTGGCTCTTGGCAGGGTGGAGGGTTCCATGTTACCCTTTCTTCTCTTCAGTACTCCTGTACTATTTTCAGGACAGGACAGCTGTATTGTTTGGTTGGGGGCGGGAGGCGGTTGCTTAAATTTTTTTTAAAGAAATGAGTGTTGCAGTGGCATCAAACAGACCTAAGCACCAAATTCAATTTTCCAATAAGTTGATTACAAAGTTCCTGATACCAGCCTTCAAGGCTCTCCACAATGCCCCTGTTGCCCACAGCCCCCATCTACCTTTTCATGGAACCAGCTACTCCCTGACTCACCACACTCTGCCTCCAGGCTGTTCTGCTGTTCAGTCCCTATGGCTCTGCCTTCCCTTCCCCTTCTCTACCTGGGTATCTCTCTCATTCTGCAAGGTCCACTTCAAGCCTACCTGCTCCATGAAAGCTCCCTTGGCTCCCTAGCTGAATGGGGCTGCCCCTAGCCACCCTCTGAAATCCCAGAACTCATGTCTGGAACCCATTTAAAGGAATCTTCCCAGACTGCTGGCCTTTGGTCCCCTCCACCACAGACACGTCACGAAGCTGCCCGCATCTTTGCAGCCCCTGCTCCCTGGAAAAGACGTGGTGCTCAGCAAGGGTTCACCTTGATGTTTTCAAAGGACTGTGTACATCAGAATAAAATAAATCCTCCATCTCAAGCCAAGGAGGGCCACTTGGGCAAACATACTTTTCACCCCAATCCAAAGGGATTTCCACATGTTACTCTTTTCCTCTACAGGATAAACAAAGTTAGTCTTTCCATGATATTTCAAGTATCCTGTTAAAGAACTACTTCAAATGTTGTCTTCAAAGACAAAAATTCAGGAAAAGCTTATAAAATACTTCTGTTAGTCCAGCTGAAGAAGCAGCAACAAGAATGCTAAGCCTTCAGTCTCTGCCTCTTCCCTTTGAAGTTGGACCTCCCAGCCACCTCACACAGGGGCAAACCTGCCCTCTTTCCAGGGCCTGAACCTGGACTCCATCTCTGCCAGTGCTGCAGGACGTACCTCCCCTCACACGGA